>NC_090646.1:169784909-170101159 GCF_040937935.1 Hyperolius riggenbachi
TGTTGAATATATGCAAATTAACCATTGTTACCCTTAGAAGCTAAACATACCTCCAGAACTGGTAGAATGCAATGATCTGTCAGCTTGTTAATTTGTACAGAGCCATAATAATCCAACATGCATACAGAATGTTTTGGATTGTTTGATCCTCATCAGTGCATGGCATGGATTACTTTAGCTCTATGCAGTAGGGCTTGTAACACCGAGAGGTACAGACTAACCAGCAAGCTCATAGTGACCCAGAACTCATTAGAGTGTGTAAGGGGCTACAATGGTCATAAAAGCCCCCTTACTAAGATGTTAAGAAAAACAAAAGTTTGCTTTCTTAAAACAGAAAGAATTTGCGATAATTCGGGTTGGAGTGAGCTTGAGATGTCTCCCAGTGCATCACTGCTGAATATATGCAAATTAACCATTCTACCCTTAGAAGCTAAACACACCTCCAGTGTAACAGTGTAAGAGTGGCTGCAGTTTACAATTTCCAGTGAAATTTGTATTGGTCTCTTTTTGGTTATGAGACTAAAAAGTATCCTATACTTTATTCCAGGTAATGTACTATGTGTGTGCCAAATTTCATTCAAATCCGTTCAGCCGTTTTTGCGTGATCGAGTAACAAACATCCAAACATCCAAACATCCGAACTTTCCCATTTATTATATTAGTAGGATAAACAAGTTCAATATGCAATTTACATTAGAAATTAGTAACAAGGAAGCAATATTTCTGGATGTGAGGCTCTTTGTTGGAGATGGTGGGTTGGTGGTAGAGGGCTACAGCAAGACCACGTTCACTAACTCACTTCTCCACAGGCGCAGCTTTTATCCAGAACAAGTTTTGACACTTGACAGTCAACTAACTTGACCTCTCACCCATGGGGCTTGATTCACTAACCAGTGCTAACTCAGTTAGCACGTGTTAAGGCTTTCCACGTGCAAACTAGGGTGCTAAGTAGTTGCTGTTACTGTTCGCGTGCTATTTTAGCGTGCACACGGTGCTGCGCGGTATGCTTTGTTCGCATGCAAAATCAGGCACTACGCTTGCAAAGTATGCTTATCACGCTACTTAGCACGCAAAGCAGCTGATTTTGCACACGGTGCTAAACTTAACGCGCGCTAACTCTTACACGCATATTAGCGCGTGAAGAGGCAGTTTGCATGTGCTAAGGGGCGTTTCACTTGCGTGCTAACACTTAGCATGCTTTTGTGAATCAAGCCCACGATATCTTGCAGACAGAATCGACTTTCCCTTCTTTCCCTAAACAGAACATATGATAAAAACCAGGACCATTTGTGATTTCCATTTACATTTTCACCAATGACTGATCAGATCAGGAATGGCATATTCAAAAATTGGTTGATTATTGCAAGGGACATGAAAAATCTACCTAGGGTAATATTTAGAAGAGCCTTGACATTATCAGTTGATTTAATGCGAAGCAAGTACCATTCCCCCTACCTGTGAGACTTGTCTCCATGCAGAAAGAAGAAAAAAAAAAACAATGGGCATTGCACCACCTGCATCCAGTTGTGTACTGCATCCAGTTGTGTACTGCATCCATCTTCCAGATGGGACAAATTACCTGGGCAATTAGGAATTTTATGACCTTTTGTACCCTTTTTGTGCCTTTTTGTTTTAATGAATCCTTGCAGGTTTTACTAGATCGCCATGACCACATGTCTATTACAATGTAGGATTATAGAGCATTTTGAATCAATAGGGTCAAGCATATGACCAAGCATCAATGGATGCAAAAAAACTGTGGTAAAAGTCAGTCCTGTGCCCTTGGACCTACCTACTCCACCCACCTCCCCATCGTACAACTCATACGATGGACTTTGATATGTTGTTACTTACCAGACAATTGCTGAAAGTATAGCATAGCTCTGTGTAACAAGAAACTAAATACTCAACCGTTTCTGCCTGATTCCTACTTGTTTCTTGGACTGCTATTGATGTTGTATGCAGAGTAAAATACGGACTACGCTAAACTCAGAAATAAAAGCTATACCAACATTCCTCTAACACTAACACAAGTCATACACACACTTGTGTCTTTCAGGAGAAATCATTTTCTTGTTCTTTCCATTTTGTCTAGAAGGTCTGGGATGTTGACAGTACTGTAAGACACTTTGACCTTGATATGACCACAGGTTAATTGAGCTTCTGTGCCAAAAGCCCCCAACAAGACAAATTCAGCAATCATGAGGCCCCCAACAAGACAAATTCAGCAATCATGAGGCCCCCAACAAATCATGAGGCCCCCAACAAGACAAATTCAGCAATCATGAGGCCCCCAACAAATCATAAGGCTCCCAACAAGACACATTCAGCAGTCATGAGGCACATAAATAGACAGCATTTCACATAAATAGGCAGAATGCCCCCTTAATATGGTAGCCCCCCCAAGTTAGGTAGTGAGTGACAGGGACCCCCAGGTTAGCTAGTGAGTGACAGGCACCTCCAGTTAGGTAGTGAGTGACAGGGACCCCGATAGTGAGTGACAGGGAGCACCTTTAGGTAGTGAGTGAGTGCCAGGGAGCCCCTTTAGGCAGTGAGTGAGTGCCAGGAAGCCCCTTTAGGCAGTGAGTGAGTGCCAGGAAGCCCCTTTAGGCAGTGAGTGAGTGCCAGGAAGCCCCTTTAGGCAGTGAGTGAGTGCCAGGAAGCCCCTTTAGGCAGTGAGTGAGTGCCAGGGAGCCCCTTTAGGCAGTGAGTGAGTGACAGGAAGCCCCTTTAGGCAGTGAGTGAGTGACAGGAAGCCCCTTTAGGCAGTGAGTGAGTGACAGGGAGCCCCTTTAGGCAGTGAGTGAGTGACAGGGAGCCCCTTTAGGGAGTGAGTGAGTGACAGGGAGCCCCTTTAGGGAGTGAGTGAGTGACAGGGAGCCCCTTTAGGGAGTGAGTGAGTGACAGGGAGGCCCTTTAGGGAGTGAGTGAGTGCCAGGGAGCCCCTTTAGTGAGTGAGTGCGTGCCAGGGAGCCCCTTTAGTGAGTGAGTGCGTGCCAGGGAGCCCCTTTAGTGAGTGAGTGCGTGCCAGGGAGCCCCTTTAGTGAGTGCGTGCCAGGGAGCCCCTTTAGGGAGTGGGTGCGTGCCAGGGAGCCCCTTTAGGGAGTGGGTGCGTGCCAGGGGAGCCCCTTTAGGGAGTGAGTGCCAGGGGAGCCCCTTTAGGGAGTGAGTGAGTGCCAGGGGAGCCCCTTTAGGGAGTGAGTGAGTGCCAGGGAGCCCCTTTAGGGAGTGAGTGAGTGACAGGGAGCCCCTTTAGGGAGTGAGTGAGTGACAGGGAGCCCCTTTAGGGAGTGAGTGCCAGGGAGCCCCTTTAGGGAGTGAGTGAGTGCCAGGGAGCCCCTTTAGGGAGTGAGTGAGTGCCAGGGAGCCCCTTTAGGGAGTGAGTGAGTGCCAGGGAGCCCCTTTAGGGAGTGAGTGAGTGCCAGGGAGCCCCTTTAGGGAGTGAGTGAGTGCCAGGGAGCCCCTTTAGGGAGTGAGTGAGTGCCAGGGAGCCCCTTTAGGGAGTGAGTGCGTGCCAGGGAGCCCCTTTAGTGAGTGAGTGAGTGAGTGAGTGACAGGGAGGCCCTTTAGGGAGTGAGTGAGTGCCAGGGAGCCCCTTTAGGGAGTGAGTGAGTGCCAGGGAACCCCTTTAGGGAGTGAGTGAGTGCCAGGGAGCCCCTTTAGGGAGTGAGTGAGTGCCAGGGAGCCCCTTTAGGGAGTGAGTGCGTGCCAGGGAGCCCCTTTAGTGAGTGAGTGAGTGAGTGAGTGACAGGGAGGCCCCCTCTCTAGCCGCCGCCGCCGCCGCCGCCGCTCCCCCCCCTACCTCTCAGCAGACCTCAGGATCAGCGGCGACCCGACCAGATGTACGAGCGGGCGCTGGACGCACCCGCTCGATATGCGGAAGTGATGTCACTTCCGCATATCAGTGCGGGCGCTGGGTCCTAGCGCCCGCACGATTGGTCGCCGGCTCGCCGCCTGATCCTGAGGTCTGAGACGCGGCGGCGGCGGCTGGAGGGAGCCGCTGACAGAGGGGGCAGCGGCGGCCGGGAGATCCGTGGCACCCCAGGAAAGATTGGGGGCACGTGCCCCCCTAAAACAGGGCTAGCGACGCCCCTGGTGTACATTAATAAAAAGCAAATCAACAGACCCTGTGACACAGAATCAACAGATTCTGCAACACTGGCCAGCAAGGTGAGATGAGATTGTGCGTTAGTAAAACAATGTTTTCTAGCTATGCAACACATGGCATGGATTTGTAAGCTTCTGAATCCAGCTTAAAGGACCACTATCATAAAAATTGTAACATTTGAAATACATGTAAAGACCAGTGGCGTAGGGACCGGGGTCGCAACGGTCGCCTTGGCGACCGGGCCCGGCTCCTGAAGAGGCAGGGGAGGGGCCCGGGGGGCCCATGTTCGTTTGGAGGGCCGTGCGGCCCGTGCGCGCTATTGGGAGGGGGGCGCTGTAATGGAGGGGGGGAGCCGCAGCCGCGAGGAGGGCAGCCCGACCTCTCCCTCCCTTCCTCTCCCCGGCCCCCCCCCCCCCCCTCAGATGCAGAGTGAGCGCGCACGGAAGCGCTGTAGGCAGAACTCACCTCCGTCCCTGGTTCCAATCGCCGCTGATCTCCTCTCTGCATAGATGCTGTTACACACGCTGCTTCCGGGTAAACAGGAAGCAGCGTGTGTAACAGCATCTATGCAGAGTGGGAGGAGACCAGCGGCGATTGGAACCAGGGACGGAGGTGAGTTCTGCCTACAGCGCTTCCGTGCGCGCTCACTCTGCATCTGAGGGAAAGGGGCCCGGGGAGAGGAAGGGAGGAAGAGGTCGGGCTGCCCTCCCCGCGGCTCCGGCTCCCCCCTCCATTATGTGGGGGCAAAGCGGGGGCAGCTACCTACCTAATCTTTCCTGGGAGGAAGCTACCTACCTAATGTTTCCTGGGGGGGGGGGGGCAGCTACCTACCTAATCTTTCCTGGGGTGCAGCTACCTACCTAATCTATCCTGGGGGGGCAGCTACCTAATCTATCCTGGGGGGGGCAGCTACCTAATCTATCCTGGGGAGGCAGCTACCTAATCTATCCTGGGGGGCAGCTACCTAATCTATCCTGGGAGGCAGCTACCTACCTAACCTATCCTGGGGGGGCAGCTACCTAATCTATCCTGGGGGGCAGCTACCTAATCTATCCTGGGGGGGCAGCTACCTAATCTATCCTGGGGGGGCAGCTACCTAATCTATCCTGGGGGGCAGCTACCTAATCTATCCTGGGGGGGGGCAGCTACCTAATCTATCCTGGGGGGGGGGCAGCTACCTAATCTATCCTGGGGGGGGGCAGCTACCTAATCTATCCTGGGGGCAGCTACCTAATCTATCCTGGGGGGCAGCTACCTAATCTATCCTGGGGGGCAGCTACCTAATCTATCCTGGGGGGCAGCTACCTAATCTATCCTGGGGGGCAGCTACCTAATCTATCATGGGAGGCAGCTACCTACCTAACCTATCCTGGGGGGGCAGCTACCTAATCTATCCTGGGGGGGCAGCTACCTAATCTATCCTGGGGGGGCAGCTACCTAATCTATCCTGGGGGGGGCAGCTACCTAATCTATCCTGGGGGGCAGCTACCTAATCTATCCTGGGGGGGCAGCTACCTAATCTATCCTGGGGGGGCAGCTACCTAATCTATCCTGGGGGGGGCAGCTACCTAATCTATCCTGGGGGCAGCTACCTAATCTATCCTGGGGGGCAGCTGCCTAATCTATTCTGGGGGGCAGCTACCTAATCTAACCTATACTGGGGGGCACCTACCTAATCTAACCTTATACTGGGGGGCACCTACCTAATCTAACCTTATACTGGGGGGCACCTACCTAATCTAACCTTATACTGGGGGGCACCTACCTAATCTAATCTATCCTGGGGGGGCAGCTACCTAATCTATCCTGGGGGGGCAGCTACCTAATCTAACCTATACTGGGGGCAGCTACCTAATCTAACCTATACTGGGGGCAGCTACCTAATCTAACCTATACTGGGGGGCACCTACCTCATCTAACCTTATACTGGGGGGCACCTACCTAATCTAACCTTATACTGGGGGGCACCTACCTAATCTAACCTTATACTGGGGGGCACCTACCTAATCTAATCTATCCTGGGGGGGCAGCTACCTAATCTATCCTGGGGGGCAGCTACCTACCTAACCTATCCTGGGGGGGCAGCTACCTAATCTATCCTGGGGGGCAGCTACCTAATCTATCCTGGGGGGCAGCTACCTAATCTATCCTGGGGGGGGCAGCTACCTAATCTATCCTGGGGGCAGCTACCTAATCTAACCTATACTGGGGGCAGCTACCTAATCTAACCTATACTGGGGGCAGCTACCTAAGCTAACCTATACTGGGGGGCACCTACCTAATCTAACCTTATATTGGGGGGCACCTACCTAATCTAACCTTATACTGGGGGGCAACTACCTAATCTAACCTATACTGGGGGGCACCTACCTATCTAACCTATACTGAGGGGCAGCTACCTAATCTAACCTATACTGGGGGGCAGCTACCTAATCTAACCTATACTTGGGGGCACCTACCTCATCTTACCTTATACTGGGGGGCACCTACCTCATCTAACCTTATACTGGGGGCACCTACCTCATCTAACCTATACTGGGGGGCAGCTACCTAATATAACCTATACTGGGGGGCACCTACCTATCTAACCTATACTGGAGGGCACCTACCTATCTAACCTATACTGGAGGGCACCTACCTATCTAACCTATACTGGGGGGCACCTACCTATCTAACCTATGCTGGGGGCACTTACTTATCTAACCTGTATTGGGGGCACCTAGCTAGCCTATACAGGTGGCAACTATACTGGCTACCTATATTGGAGGCACCTACCTAACTAACCTATACTGGGGGCACCTACCTATCTAACCTATGCTGGGGGCAACTATTCTGGCTACCTATATTAGAGGCACCCACCTAGCTAACCTGTACTTGGGGCACCTGTCTAACTTATCTAACTTATACCGGTGGCACCTGCCTATCTAACCTATACTGGGGGCAACTATACTGACTACCTATGCTGGAGGCACCTACCTGGCTAACCTATACCGGGGACTACTATACTGGTTTACCTATGCCTGGCTACCTATACTGGGGGGACCTATAGCTGGCTATAGGGATTCAGATATGTGTGTGTGTCGGGTGTTGCCGGGGGAGGGGAGCTGTTGTTGCCGGGGGGGCTGTTGTTGCCGGTGGGGGGGCCCACATCCAGATTCCGCATCGGGGCCCAGAGGTTTGTAGCTACGCCACTGATTGTAGTCACTTAACGGTCCCTTAGAGATGCTCACAATCTAATCCCTACCATAGTCATATTACAATGTATGTATCATATAGTGTGTGTATTGTAGTCTAGGGCCAATTTAGGGGGAAGCCAATTACCTTCTCTGTATGTAAAATAAACTGAGTAGAGTTGCTGTGCGAGGGGATCACATCTGGCCCTATATTGCTTTGAGGAAAAATTGATGAGCTTTAAAGTTTATCTGTAGGGAAAAAAAGTGCTTCAAAGGGGTACTCACCTCAATAGAGCAAAGCTTCTAAAAAAACCCAGAGGCTTCCCATGTCCTTGACATTGTGAAGTTTAGAGGGGTTGCAGCCAGCACGCAGTACACAGATGTAGAAAATAAAGTCCGTTTATTTTAGGAGCAGAACATAAACAGCTTAGTTTCAGCAGTAATGAGGAAAATAAACCGTAAGCTTACGTCAGCTTTTGTAGTAAAAAGTGCAGTTTGTTCAAAGCAAGTATATTTCCAACAGGCCAAAGCCACACTCACAGCAGTCCACAGTGTGGTTTGGCATCCAGCAAGTGATCACCAATCCTCCTTCACAGGAGATCCAGTAGGTAACATCCTACTCCTCCAAGCACCTTCCCTACGACTGCCTGTGAGGCTGCTGCTTATGCATAATTAGCATCTCATCCACTTAACATTAGTGAGGCTTTTCTCCGCCCCACTGACAACCAGGTGTGTACCTAGGTGGGATGGGAAGGCCCGCCCTTCCTTCCCTCCCATCCCAGGAGTCCGGCCCTGAAAAGAAAAAACACACAAGCAGCAACTGCTTGCTGCTACAAAAATCCGGACTCCTTTCCTAGGACCACACAAGGTTTTAAAGGGACCACAGTCCAAACCCTGTAGATAAATACCTCCCATCCAGCACCCAGCCCTGATGACCTCTACAACATATAAATAAGGACTGCGTTCCTCACCGAGTAAAATGAGACGTAAATTATTATTGTCCTATGTTGCTGTCACTTACAGTAGGTAGAAGAAATCTGACAGAGCCGACAGGTTTTGGGCTAGCCCATCTCCTCATGGGGGATTCTCAGGGTTTTGTTTAGTTTCAAAATCACTTAGTGAATGGCAGTTGCTCTGTCTAACTGCCAGAATAGTGTGCAGCGAGCAGGGAAGCTGGCCAGCATCATTGTATAAATCCTTTTAATGGAATGTCTGTATAAAGAATAAAAGCCTTGCTGAGAACTACTGTAAGTGACGGCAAGATAGGAGAAAAGTAATTTATGGCTCATTTTACTACGGAAGAAAAAAAGTACTTCTTATTTGTATGTTTTTACATGTATTTTAAATATTACAATTTTTTGTGATAGTGGCCCTATAGGGACAATAAGGCTGCAACGCTACATTCCACTGCTCTTATTTTTCAGGGGGCCAATCCCTCTGTGGACCTCTCTGTTCTCAGAATGATGTCATCATGTGCAGCGTGGGAAGAAACAACCTGAATAGTGGGCTCATTTTACTCTGGAAGAAAAATTCTACTTATTTTAAATGTTACATTTTTTTGCGATAGTTGTCTTTTAAACTGTACAATTCCATCCAGCACTAACAGTAATGCTGAAAAATGGTTGTATACTACAGAGATCCACAGTTTTAAAGCAATGCTTTATGTACTGAAAGTCAACCCCGTCATTTCCACATACCACTGATTCCATTGGCTTCCCATAAAATGGAGAATCCTTTTCAAAACTGGCCTACTGACATTCAAATTGCTACACAACTTTGGCCCTGGATACTCAAAGGATTTGTTTAAACTGTGTCACACTTCTCATAACCTCAGATCAACAGGATCTAATAATTTGACCGCTCCCAGACCCAGAGTCCAACTCAAAACCTTTGGAGCCCGAGCCTTCTATCGTGCTGCCCCTACCCTTTGAAATGCCGTGCCACACTCATTCAAGACAGCTCCAAACCGTGTTTAGATCAAAACTGAAAAGCCACCTGTTTAGTGTGTCATTTATGATCATGTAACTTTACCCTGTAACACATTCCAAACTGCAACTATGTACTGATCTAAGACAAGTCTATATACATTGAGTCCAATGAGAAAAAAAACCTTTATACGTGTTTTGTTGTTGTTTTAGTGTCTGTCTGTTTATCAAATACCTTATAAGTAAACTTATGTAACAAAATAAAATGTAATCATGATTCTAGAAAATCTTGTCTGATTACCAGTGTTTCCCAGCAAAGTTTGATATCTCTATCTGGCTTCCATCTTCTCTACAAATAATCATTATGAACAAATACCTAAAATGTGGGTGTGAAGTGGAGTAATACTATTATTATTAGCTTTTATTTGTAATGTGCTAGCATACTACACACTACTGGGTGCATACCATTTTATAGATACTGTTTTAACCACTTGAGGACTCAGCCTTTACCCCCCCTTAAGGACCAGAGCTGTTTTTTGTGATCTGTGCTGGGTGGGCTCTGCAGCCCCCAGCACAGATCAGGTAGCATGCAGAGCAGTCAGATCGCCCCCCTTTTTTCCCCCTGTGCAGGGGGGGTCTGATCGCTCCGGTCAATAGGCATGTTGCGGGGGGGGCACCTCAAAGCCCCCCTCCGCGGCGGAATTCCCCCCTCCCTCTCCTACCTGTCCCCCCTGATGATCTGGGCTGCACAGGACGCTATCCGTCCTGTGCAGCCTGTGACAGGATGACCTCTGTCACATGGCGGCGATCCCCGGCCGCTGATTGGCCGGGGATCGCCGATCTGCCTTACAGCGCTGCTGCAGCGCCATTCAATGTAAACAAAGGAGACATACGTCTTCTGCGTTTACATGTAGTCTGTGAGCCGCGATCATCGGCTCGCAGGCTATTCACGGAGACCCGCTCCGTGATCTAACAGGAAACGGCCGCTCGCGCGAGCGGCCTTTCCTGATTAATCAGGGAGGCACCTGGCGACGTAGATCTGCGTCGCTGGTCCTCCAGCTACCACTTTGCCGCCGCACGGTATAAGTGTGCGGTCGGCAAGTGGTTAATGAGTGGCTTTGAATTCCCAATAAATAACATTTGCATTAAAATTAGATGAAGTGCCAGTTTAGTCTATGAAGGAAAGATAACTTTTTGAATAGGTTTTTTTCTAATCTGCACATGATGCATTGGTGGTTGGGATAAGAGTAAAGAATCTTTAACCCCCCCCCCCCCATAGACCACACTAATAGCACTGTTATTCTGGTGCACCATCCATGATCCTCTCCTGCTTCTGCTTGCACACTTACATGCATCACTTTCAGCCTAGCCACCAATAGTGACTTTGGCTTCAGATATTGCACCAAAGCCAAAAGAAGCACATGGAAAATTACATATACATAAATTTGGAGTGTCACTCTAGCGAATAATTACATACATTTACATTTTAAAAGAGAACATGATTTTATGCTTCTTTAACCTCCCTGGCGGTATGATTCCTTCCTAATTTTAGGGTCTAAAAGTGGTACAGTTTTTTTTACCCTAAAAAGACCCTAAAAGCAAGAAAAAAAACATACCACAAGAGAACCTGAAGCCGCCCCTGCATTTACGTACCTCCCTGGGATCCAGCGCTGCAGTTCTCCCTTTGTCCTCCTATAGTGAGATTGCTGGCTGTCGTCATGACGACAGTCGGCAATCTCATCAGGGGGATGCAGAGCCTCCGTGGACAGGAAGAGGAATGGCCACCAGAATCTGGATCGCCCAGGAGGTGAGTGTAATCACCCACTGCACGCAATGCTCTGTATGGACCTCCGGGCGGCTACCATGAGTGTAGCTCAGGGTTACCGCTCTGAGCTGTATTTTTTCCAACCGCTAAGGAGGTTAAAGGACACCTGAAGTGAGGGGGATATGGAAGCTGACATATTTATTTCCTTACAAACAATACCAGTTGCCTTTCATGCTTTAGTACTGTCTGAATCACACACTTGTAACAAGCATGCAGCTAATCCGGTCATAATTCAGTCAGAAATATCTGATCTGCATACTTGTTAAAGATCTATGGCTCAAAATAGGTAGAGGATCAGCAGGGCAGTCAGGCAATATGCTTTGTTTAAAATGAAATAAATATATCAGCTTCCATATACCTCTCACATCAGGTGTCCTTTAAATATAAATAATATATACAAAGGCAAGCTTTCAATGATTTTTTTTTTTTTTTTTGGTGACCAAATTTTACTCTAATTGTTTCAGTTTTAGGGTGGAATTGTCTTAGATTTATTACTGTATTTTATTAAATCAGGTAATTTTTGCAAATAATACTTTGGCCTTTTAAGGTTCTTTTCATAACACAGTTATTATTATTATTGTTTTGGCGACAATGATTGAAAAATATAAAGTTCATTTTCTTGGTTCTGCAAACAATTTTTGCAAAGTATCACGGTATCATTACTATCAAGTATGCCAGCCTATTGCAAGTCAGTCAGACAACATTCACCACAATAAAACAGTTCTGATTCAGCCACTCATCTCCAGGGTAAACAACTAGTCTTTGCCCTTATTTCTGCTGCTTGTCTGACTATCACTTGTACTCTCTCACTCAGGCTGGGTTCACATATGGCATAGAGTGAAAAAGTAGCGTTTTAGGATGGTGCGTTTGTGATTTTCTATTGCGTTTTTACTGCGTTTTTGGTGTGTTTTGCAGTTTGTTTTCGCAGATGCATTTTTTCATGCGTTTTGTATGTGTTTTTTATTTAAATTTATGCACATCACTAGAAAGACAACAGGAAGCGGGAAACACACCAGAAATCTTCAATTTTTAATTAAAAATGCATTAAAAAACTTATGGCAGCCATACTGCATAATATGCAACACTACCAGTGTTTTCAAAACACATACTATAAAAACACATTGAAACACAGCTTCTTCTGTGTCCCATAGACTAACATTGCAGCATAAAATGCAGCGTTTCCCACTACGCTAGCGTTTCTGCTTTGTGTACACCCAGCCTCAAGGACATATCAGTTACCTCGCAGCAGCCACTTACAGCATGCACTATGCACTGTTCCCACTCTAGTGCTCTGCTGGTTGCACTACAACTTATCCACACAAAAAGGACAAAAGACAAATACATAAATAAACAATGCTGCAAAAATTAGAAACTAATATCAAAGCAAACAAGGCAACTGAAGAATGATGCATTTAAGAAAAAATCATATTAAAGATGCAGATCTCAAACAGTACATATTTTGCATTCAGGTAGCCTACGGCAGATGAAATAAATCTTTCTTTGTTGCACAGGAAAGGCTCGTTTTTTTATGGTTCACGGAAAAAAAAATCGTTCTCTTCTAGGCACAGCACTTAGAGGAAAATTATACATTTTACAAGTTAACATAGCTTACAAAGCCCATATTTTATAGGATACGCTTACTTTTGCTTCACTCATAAAGACAAATTCAGAAATAATTTGTAAATGGTTCAAAATATATGAATAGGAAGGTAAGAATTATAAAGTAAGAATCTCCCAGTCTGTTCTGTACAACCAGCATAGTAGAGAATGTAATGAATGTAAAAGTCCAGCAGATGGCAGCAGTGTTCTATAAGCCACATTTGCTGGCTGATTATAAATGCTTGGTATACATTTTATGATTGGATTTTTTTTCAAAGATATTAGCCCATGTATTCTCCTTTGATTGGTAAAATGGCAGGTGTTTGAGAGTGAGTTAGGTTAAGAGATTAGATCCCTATTAGTTTGACTAAGAGGATTTGCAGCACTTTGGACTTCTGAAAGCTAAACCCATTTAGCTAATCTTTTTTATTACTTTCAGCATTTTAAAAACCTTTTCTCATGTATATTAAGTGGACCTACCTCTAAAGAGTTATGTAAGCTGCCGTTGCTGACCTCCTCCTTTTAAAAATCTGAACTACTGGTGATGCTTGTGACCTTGTGCATTACTGCAGTTACTCTTGGGGATTTATTTTTGAGCCTTCTGTTGCCTGGAGTGCATCAGAGAACATACTCTGCAACTAGCCCAGAAGGATTTGCAACCCTTGCCTGGCTAATATCAGAACATAGCAAGGGTTGTGTAACATTTTGGGAATTATCCACCATGGCCTTGATTCACTAACCAGCGCTAAGCTGGTTAGTGTGCTTTAAAGACTAGTGGGCGCAAACCACGGAGTTAAGTGGTTTGCGCCCACACATCGCGCACAGCCCAGTGCGCGCGCAGCCGGTAATAGTGCGCGGTGCAACGATAACATCGCATCCTGCTTCGGGGGCACCCGATGCACTGTTTTCGGGTGCGATGTTTACAGGACAGCGCGTGCGATGTTATCATCACCCCGTGCACTATTACCGGCTGTGTGCGCACTGCACTGGGCTGTGCGCGATGTAGCTTTGCATGGCTATTAGTGCCCGCAAAGCTACATTTTGGGCACTAAGTGGCTTTTCACTCCGGCGCTAATATTTAGCGCCGGTTAATGAATCAAGCCCATGTCTTCAGTTATTGAAAGAATGGCACATGGCACCAATCAGACATACTTCATACTCTATAACCCTAACCTTTCAACAACCTCTACATGAGTTTTAACATTCTGCCACAACTTTCCCACCGAATAGCAGGTAATGTTTCAGAAATCCAGGCCAGTTGTTCTGGATCACGTATGATCTTAGGCCCGGTTCACACTTGCGGTGGCCCTCCGGAATCGCCGTGCCGGAGCCGCACCGCTTGCAGAACGGACGGAACGGACGCACGGCATAGCAATGAAAGCCTATGCGTCCGTTCACATGCGTCCGTTCTGCCGAACCGGAGCCGGACCGGATCCGGCCTCCGTTCCAACATGCGCTATTTTTTCATCCGGCTCCTCCGGCAGCCGTATCCGGGGCGGAGCCGGACTGCACCATCCGGCCAATACAAACCAATGGGAACCGGAGAGCGCACAACACACAGGCTGAGAAATCCGGATGTTCTACCCCACTTCCTATGGGGATTGTTGCGGCGATATTGGATGGGGACACATGGGCAAGCATTTTGGAGTGGAGCAGCACAGCTGGATCTGGATCCGGAGATGTTGGCAGCATGTCGCAGGTGGAGGTGAGTGCTAAACAGCAGAGGGCCTGATTCCACAGGTCCCCCTTCTGCTGACCTCCCAGACCCCCAACTTTTTTTTTGTTTTTAACGTTTTTTTGCCAAACCGATCCGGATCGCATCCTGATGGACACCTGATGCAACCTGACCGGATCCGGATCGGATCCGGATCAGAACCGTACGGTTCCGATCCGGATCCGGTCCGGATCCGGTCAGGTCATCCGGTCCGTTTGGCAAACAACCGCAAGTGTGAACCGGGCCTAAGATGATCTTTAGCTAGGACTGCCATTGTAAGCCATGCCCTTTAAGTGTTTGACCACCTTAAAGCCCGACTTATGCCTGCCAAATGGCAAAATGGTTGCCCCAGCCAGGTCTTACATAATAAATAATGGTCATTTCAGAAAAACATATTTCAATCAGTGTTGAGCGGAAATGTTGATATTATTTTTGCATCAATTTTAGCAAAAATAATGTATAATTAGAATTTCGAGTGAAAATACCATGTTTGCGATTTTTTTTTTTTTTTGCATTTTTCACAAATATTTGCTTTTTTCACAGTAAAATTATTGATTTTGCTGCGTTTTCATGAATTTTTGCATTGCAAAGAAAAATTTGTGGCAGAATTTCACAAGCAGCAGCGATTTTAATGTAGCGCTCTAAAGCCTGTTCAGAGCAGGATAGACCTAACTGTGAATGTTGCTTCCATCCATCTGTCTTCCATTTGCTTGCAGTAGTAAATGAAAGTAGAATACATAGAGGCAACATTTTGAAAATCACTCAGGGCACGGTGCGGTGTAATGTGACATTAAAGTCACAACGCAGCATTACTACGCAACGTAAAAAAAAGGTGGTAAGGCACATTAACGCTGCATTACCGTCGCATACAGTAGATACAGTGGAGCATATAGTCAATGAAAAGTATGCCTCTGTATCTGATAACGTCTGCGTTTAGAGGTAACGCACTGGAAGCAGTGAGTTACCATAACGCAACATTTACAACGAGACGCATAGACTTAACATTACAGGGTGTTAACCTGCGTTATAATTTCTTTATAAGGCAGGACAATAACGTCCCACTGTGTATGCACCCTTAAATTCTGGCTCTCCATCAGTTTCAGTGCATTCTACTTTCTATTAAATCCGCCAGGGTGGCGGCGCAGCACTTTAAAACATTTTTATTTTTTAACTCACGTAGCTAGCCTAGCGATAGCTACATGATAGCCGCTGTGCAGCGGCATCCCCCCACCCCTTCCGATCGCCGGAGGCAAATCCCATTCAGAACGGGATTTCCTGTTTGGCTTCCCGTCGCCATGGCGACGATCGGGATGACGTCATGGCGTCTGGGGGAGTCCCGATCCACCCCATAGCGCAGACTGGCTGTGATTGGCCTGGCTGCGCAAGGGGTCTCGGGGGGGCCCTCTAACGTGGCAGGTAGCGGTGAATTGGCGCAGAGCGGTGGCGGTCGGCTTGTGCACGCAGCTAGCAAAGTGCTAGCTGCGTGTAACAAAGCAAACCGTGTGAAAATCGACCCACCAGGGCCTGAGCAATCCACCACGGCGAACATGGACAAGCTGAGCTTGTCCATACCGCTAAGGTGGTTAAATTCTACAGGCCTGATTCACAAAGCGGTGCAAACCTAGTTAGCATGCCTAAAGACTTTGGGCGTGCTAACTAGGGTGCTAAGTAGTTACCACGTACCAAGTTAAATCAGTTCGCATTCGCGCGCTAAGTTTAGCGCTGCCTGGTGCGCGCAAACAGTCGCACCCGATGCGCCCAAAACGGCGCATTGGATGCGCCCTAAACATCGCATGGGCCGTTTTGGGCGCATCAGGTCGCACCGGCCAGCGCTAAACTTAGTGAGCGAACCCGAAACTTAGCTAATTAGAGTGCGCAAAGTATGTTTAGGCGTGCTAAGGCGCTTTCCACAAGCGTGTTAACAGTTAACACCGCTTTGTGAATCAAGTCCTACCTTCCATTGCTCACTCCTACTATTTTTGTTGTTCCTGGTGATGGTAATTCAGTGTCAATAATGACCTATGCTGTTTTTACAACTTGCTGCAGGGCTTCTATGGTGCAACTGTTTATCCAAGCTGTCATGTAGTTGGTTTAAGATGCAGGGGTGGTGCTTCCATATGGGCAAAGCGGGGGGCGTCTAGCCGGCAGCCACATAATTTAGTGGGGTGGAGGGGAGCACACCAGGCTACTACACTGGGGGGGGGGGGAGGGGGGGGAAGTCTGGCTATTACACTGGGGGGAGGGAGGGGGGCACATCTAACTACTATACTGGGGGAGGGAGGGGGGAACATCTAACTACTATTCTGAGGGGAGGGAGGGGGGCACATCTAGTTACCATACTGGGGGGAGGGAGGGGGGCTTATCTAACTACTATACTTGGGATGGGGGGAGCGGGACATCTGGCTAATTTCTGGTGTGAAGGAGAAGAGAGCACATCTGGTTATTAAACAGGGGGGGGGAGGTTGTTAGGGGCACATCTTACTACTATATGGAGGTAGGGTCAGGGGGAGCCCATTGTAGCTCTAATTGGCCCTGTCAAGATGCTTTCTATAGTACATCTGTAGAAATTAACTAGCAGCTTCTGTATGAGGTCAGTGCTTCTTAGCTTTCTGAAAAAGTATAGGCATTGTTGTGCTTTGCCAATTAGAGCTGAAACATTGTCAGCCCAGGACAGGTCCTCTGCAATGTTGACTCCCAAAAACTTAAAGCTGGAAACTCTTTCCACAGCCTCTACGTTGATTGGTATGTGACTGGTCTTTTTGGTTAGGGATGATCGGAAAGTGCAATTTCCGTTCCGCCCGAATTACACCAGCACAAAATTCCATAACTGCTACATACCGTTGGAATTTTTCTAAATTCCGCGGAATTCCATTCTGGCGGGAAAAAATCTCTCTCTGTCTCTGTCTCTCTCCCTCTTTGTCTTCCAGGGATTTGTAGGGTCTCAAAAGCAAGCTCACATGCATTGGCCAGGAATTGAACCCAGGTCAACTGCTTGGAAGGTAGCAATGCTCACCACTATACTACCAACACTACATGCTGAAGCCAGCCTAGTATGTACCATTGTGATTTACCCAAGAGAAAAATGAGCTTGCTTATTTGCCTAATTTGCTAGATGAAAGCAGTGGGACACATGGTGATACTGCTTACAGACTTCAATTCAAGACTTCAGAAAGATCATGTGCCCCCCGGATGATGCTGGTGTAACACACACAGCAAAGGACAGCAATTTGAAGTCTGGAAGATTCCAGGGCATTCCTGCTAACCTAAAGCATACTTGTGGCTTACAACACATTGGCTTAAAGGGAACCTTAACTGAATGGGGGGTAAAGAGTTTCACTTACCTGGGGCTATTACCAGCCCCCTGCAGCAGTCCTGTGCCCTCGGCGCCGCTCTGGAATCCTCTGGTCCCCCGCTGTCACTTAGTTTCGTTTTTGACGACTCACCAGTCGCCGGCCACCATGCGTATTATTGGACGCATTCACCAATGCAATTAGCGCTATTGCGGACCGCAACGCGTACAAAAATACGCGTTGCCGCATTCCGCATGCGTAGATATGCGGCAACGCGTATTTTTGTACGCGTTGCGGTCCGCAATAGCGCTAATTGCATTGGTGAATGCGTCCAATAATACGCATGGCGGCCGGCGACTGGTGAGTCGTCAAAAACGAAACTAAGTGACAGCAGGGGAACAGAGGATTCCAGAGCGGCGCCGAGGGCACAGGACTGCTGCAGGGGGCTGGTAATAGCCCCAGGAAAGTAAAACTCTTTACCCCCCGTTCAGTTAAGGTTCCCTTTAGGACTTTACCAAATCCAATGCTCTAATATGGGGAAGCTTCTCTGTTTGCTGTTTTTTTTTTTTTGTGTGGTGTCACAGTTCACTCATCTCTTCAACTACAAGAAAGGCCCAGGAGTAGTCTTAGCTACCGTAATATCTGTTACGGCAGGGCCCTTATTACACTTTCTCTTACAGGGCTATGGAAACCGTTTTGCCCATGCGATGAAGCGAGGTGCAAAAATGAAATCATGCCTAGCAGAGGATGGTTTTGATCCATCGACCTCTGAGTTATGGGCCCAGCATGCTTCTGCTGCACCACTTTGCTTACGTTTGTATATAATATAACCTTCAATAGACGCTGTTTCGGACAATGGTCCCAATTCACTAAAATAATGCTGGAGATAATAAAGCAAGAGAAAACTTACCTCCACACAGTAAGAGAGTTATCTTATCTCTTCATTCCTTAAGTTACCTCCTCTGTAGTTATTTTTACACGCAGCTAATTAACAGCCTGTCTTTAACTCTGGAGTTATTTTAAGGATTGGAGAGTTAACTTAAAGACAGAAGAGTTAACTTTAGGTTTGCCTGAGGTAAAATGTTTCCTGAATGCTACATGCCTCATCACCATGGTAACAACTCTAGAAATGTTATTAAAGACAGGAGATAAACTTAGTGAATTGAGGCCAATTTCCTTCCTCAAGCTGTGTCAGGCTCTCTGAAGTGTATCACAAACACTACCCTTTATATAGTGACCATAAGTACAAAATAACTAATCAGTATGCACTGAGGACACAGAGGACCCCAGTGATTTTAAGGGTGATAGATCTAAGGAACTCCTGAGGAGGAAGGCGTTTTGGATCAAATGCCTGGGAACATTAGGAAATAGTGGACTTAACAGAGACTACAATCTCTCTTTTTGCTTATGACTTGACACTTGGGTTTAATTGTTTATTGGTGGGGTTTTGGATATAGCATGCTTGTGATATATTTTGATCCACATATCTCTTTCCCTTATTAGGGCAAGTGGTAGTTGGTTTATATCCAGAGCTTCTAATGTTATTGTCTAAGCTGTTGATGCAGTGTTCTATGCTGTGTTTGATCTGTGGGTTACATTTCTGTCCAGCCCCATACAGAGTCTCCTTTAAATTCCAGCCTACAAGGCAGAGACTCCCATTCAAACACTTCACCATCTCACCTGCATTCAGTCTGCTAATTAAGATGCTGGCAGCCAGTTTGCATATAGCTAGCATAGGAGGTCAATTTTGACCACTGGTCAGTTTTTGAGCATCTGAACTCAAAGTGTATCTGTAACTCTAAGTGTAAAGAAAATACAACGACCAAAATTAGACCAGAATTGAACCAGAAGGGAACAGAAGGAACTGACAGAAAACTCTGCTTCTCTGGTTAGTTGCAAAAATGTTTAATCTGGTGTTTACTATCTGCCTGCTCTCCCCAGCCATCCTCAAATCTCTCCACACACTACATCCCCCTGCTGTCAGCAATATGCTGTACATTTCACCATCCCTCCTATCCACTCCACAGCTCGCCTCTCATGAGATTTTCTTATACTTACAACCTCACCTTCCATGTCACACTACGTCTAAATATAAGTCTACACCGCAACTTCTGCTCCGCTATATCTGCCTACTCCTCCTCCTTGTTGCTGGGGACATTTCACCTAACCCTGGACCCCCACTCCCCCCTGCTAATCACACTGTTTGCAATAAATCAAATTTCCCTCCCTCTTACTGTAACCGTATTAATATTCACTCCTTCCTCCTACACCCCCTCCGATCTCGGCTGCTCTCTGGAATGCCCGCTCAGTCTGCAACAAACTGTCCTTTATCCATGATCTTTTCATTTCCAATGCTTTCACATTCTTTGGGATCACTGAAACCTGGCTGACCCCTTCTGACACAGTCTCACCTGCCGCCCTCTCCTATGGAGGTTTCCGCTTTAGCCACACTCCTAGAGGTGGGAATAAGCATGGTGGTGGTGTGGGAATTCTCCTCTCAGATAAATGCTCCTTCAAGCCTCTCACTCCTATTCCCTCTCTCTCCCTGCCATCCTTTGAAATCCATGCAGTCCGACTATACTCTCCCTTGAACCTCCAAATTGCAATTATTTACCACCCTCCAGGCCCTGCTTCGGTTTTCTTGGATCATTTCTCTGCCTGGCTTCTCCAGTTCCTATCCTCTGACATCCCTACCATCATCATGGGTGATTTTTACATTCCTATTGACACCAATAACACTGTCTCCAAAAAACTTCTATCACTCACTTCCTCCTATGGCTTGTCTCAGTGGTCCTCTACCTCAACCCACACTGATGGCCATACGCTTGACCTTGTATTCACTCGTCTCTGCTCTGTCACTGACTTTACTAATGATCCACTACCACTCTCTGACCATAACCTACTTAGCTTCTCTCTCTCCTCCTCTTTTCCTACCTCCCTGGCACAAGCACGCTCACATACTCGAAGAAACTATTGCAATCTAGACATTCAAACTGTCTCTGATGCCCTGGCACCTCTCCTCACACAATCCTTCACTGACCCAGACTCGGCTGCTATACACTACAACAGCTCCATTACAAAAGTCATGGATGACTTCACCCCCCTCGTCAATGCCTGCCCTCACCGTGTCTGTCACCAACCCTGGATCACCAAAACCACTAAACCGTTAAAAAGGTGCTCTAAAGCAGCTGAATGGCGCTGGAGGAAAAGTAATACAAGTGAGGACTTTATCTTATATAAAATTGCCTTGAACAACTTCAGAAACGCACTCTCTGTGGCAAAAAAGTCCTATTTTTCTTCCCTAATATCCGCCCATTTACACAATCCAAAACGCTTGTTCAGCACCTTCAACTCCGTTCTCCATCCCCCTCCTCCTTCATCTTGCTTATCAGCTGAAGAATTTGCAACATACTTCACTGATAAAATTGACAAAATCAGAAGTGAATTTTCCATGCAGCCCTCAAATCCCACCTCCACACCTCTCATTAACTGTTCTCTAACTGCCTTTTCTCCACTCTCTGAACACTCTCTTTCCTGTATAATTGCCAAAGCTAATCTAACCACCTACTCTCTGGATCCTATTCCCTCTCATTTCATTCCGCAGCGATCCTTATCTCTCTTGCCTGCACTAACAACGCTATTTAACCTGTCCCTCTCTACTGGCATCTTTCCATCCCCACTCAAAAAAGCTGTTGTGACACCGCTACTTAAAAAACCTTCTCTAGATCCTACCACACTTGCCAACTACCGCCCAGTGTCACTTCTCCCATTTGCATCCAAACTACTTGAACGCCATATACATGCAGAATTAAGCCATTATTTATCTGCTAACTCCCTACTTGATCAGTTCCAGTCTGGCTTTCGCTCTAACCACTCCACGGAAACAGCCCTTACTAAAGTGGCCAATGACCTTCTTACAGCCAAATCCAAAGGTCAATTTTCCATACTCATCCTTCTTGATCTGTCATCAGCATTTGATACTGTCGACTACACCTTACTCCTACAAATACTTTCAAATGTCGGAATAAAGGGCCTTGCTCTCACATGGTTATCTTCCTACCTTTCTGGAAGGTCCTTCACAGTCTCCTACTCAGATCAGATCTCTTCTCCTCATGCTTTGTCTGTCGGGGTTCCCCAAGGCTCTGTCCTTGGTCCCCTCCTCTTTTCCATCTACATGCATGGTCTTGGTGATTTAATCAACTCATTCGGGTTTCAATACCACCTCTATGCAGACGATACACAACTGTACCTCTCTGCCCCAGACCTTAACTCCCTCCTTAAACGTGTTCCTGACTGCTTGTCTGCTATATCCTCCTTCATGTCCTCTCGCTTCCTAAAACTTAATATGAGTAAAACAGAACTAATAATTTTTCCACCGTCTCTGTCCACCTCCCTGCCTGAAGTTACAATAAATGTTAATAACACTCCCATAACTTCAGTTCCCAAAGCTCGGTGCTTGGGGGTGATATTCGACTCATCTCTCTCTTTTATTCCACATGTTCACTCCATAACCAGCTCCTGCCATCTCCAACTCAAAAACATATCTCGCATCCGTCCCTTTCTCACTCAAGACACAACTAAAATGTTAATACATGCCCTCATAATTTCTCGTCTGGACTACTGCAACGTACTACTTTGTGGACTACCGTCTAACAAACTGGCCCCGCTCCAGTCGGTACTGAACTCAGCTGCTTGTCTCATTCATCTTTCTTCTCGATCTTCCTCTGCCGACCCTCTTTGTCAAGCTCTTCACTGGCTGCAAATTAACCAGAGGATTCAGTTCAAACTCCTAACCCTAACCTACAAAGCTCTCCACAATCTCTCTCCCCGGTACATATCCTCACTAATCTCCAGATACAAACCCAATCGCAATCTCAGATCGGCACATGATCTTCTGTTGTCCTCCTCTAGAATCAACTCCTCACATTCACGTTTACAAGACTTCGCACGCGCTTCACCCCTCCTCTGGAATGCCCTCCCACAACACATCCGTCACTCGCCAACCTTTGTTACCTTTAAACGCTCTCTAAAAACACACTTGTTCCGACAAGCATATGCTCTACCTTAGGCCACTTCCCTTTGTACTAAGACCAAATTGCACTCCTACTAGGTATCTTAAAACACAAAGCCTCTATATATTTGCTGCATACTACCCCTCCTCCTGCCCCCCCCCCCCCCATTCCCTTTAGATTGTAAGCTCGCAAGGGCAGGGCTCTCTCCCCATTTTGTGTCTTGGTAACCATTATACATTTTATTCATCATGTTAATTTTATCACTGTCATTATCAATTCGATAATTTGTATTTTGTATCATTCTTTGTATTTTGTCACTAATTATGTATCTTGTATATTGGTGTACACCATTGTGTGTATTATTATGTGCCCCAGGTTTGTTTCTTACTTTGTACAGCGCCACGGAATATGTTGGCGCTTTATAAATCAATAATAATAATAATAATAATTGTGATGTTTGTCTCTTTTATGTATTTGGGATGCAGAGGGGACACGGGGATTGATTTTTGATTTTGCCTTCATTTTCCTTTTTGATCTGATCCTTTTAGGAATGCCATTTTTCATTCACCCGTTTAACTATATGTGTCACTAGCCATTTCACATGCGCCTTACTTGGCTTATGTGAAAGGGAGCTATAGGTATTTGTACGCATATTTATATGCGTTTATGCATTTGGTAAGTGCTTTATGTACTTTTTATGTGTCGAGCAACCGGTGTTCTCATTTATATTTTTACGCGTCTAATTACACTTTTACGCGTTATATTTGCATGCACGCTTTATGTGTATGGCTATGCAGTTTTTATGTGATGCTTTACTATGAGCGCATTTTTACATGTGCGCAGACACTTTACACATACAGCAATGCATAAGCTTTTACGCCTGCGCAGACATTTTTACGCATACATCAATGTGTAAGTCACAAGACTAGCAATACGTTTTCAGGAAGCTGTTCGGCGTGACACATACGGGTAGGAACTTTGGTTCCCTATCAGGTCCTCTCTTACTGGACAGTTGGAGTTAGGAGGTAAGGGGGATTTTGAATTTTCATGACACTTTATGATTGGTCAGTTGGATTTATGTCATGGGCGGGGGGAACATACGTGGCTTTTTGTAGTTCCCCATCAGGTCCTCAGTGTCCTCTCTGCATCCTGATTGGTTATTTTGTACTTATGGTCACTACATAAAGGGTAGTGTTTATGATACACTTCAGAGTGAGCCTGACAGAGCTTGAGGAAGGACCTTGTCTGAAACAGCGTCTGTCGCTGTTATGGCTTTCTCTTTGTTATTTTAACAACTTATTTAAACAATTATTGCGCACTTTCTGTAAATCCAATAAACTTAATTTCACTTCCCAAATATCACTGTGTGTGTCTCCTATATGATATATTTAACTGACATTTTTTATCCTAACAACTAACGATTTGTACAGGAAAAGCAAACTTTTGCATCGCACTACTTGAGGATCGCGGGCTTTACCCCCCTTAAAGAGACACTTAAGCCAGAAAAAAAAAATGAGTTTTACTCACCTAGGGCTTCTACCAGCCCCCTGCAGCAGTCCTGTGCCCTCGCAGCCCCTCACTAATCCTCTGGTCCCCCTCTGCCAGCTAGTTTCGTTTTTGCCGACAGGCCCGTCAGGACTGGCCACTCGTAGCTTTTTACGCATTCCCGACTGTAATTAGCGCTATTGTGGGCCGCAACGCGTATGAAAATACGCGTTGCCGCATTATGTACGCATAGATATGCGGCAACGCATATTTTTGTATGCATTGCGGCCTGCAATAGCGCTAATTACAGTCGGGAATGCAGAAAAAGCTACGCGTGGCCAGTCCTGACAGGCCTGTCGGCAAAAACGAAACTAACTGGCAGAGGGGGACCAGAGGATTAGTGAGGGGCTGCGAGGGCACAGGACTGCTGCAGGGGGCTTGGTAGAGGTCCCAGGTGAGTAAAACTCATTTTTTTTTCCTGACTTAAAGTGAACCTCCGGACTAAAAATCGACTCAGCAGCACTGAAAAGGCTTGGTGTTTCTTTAACAGTTTCACAGCATCAGACCTTTGTTTCTCTTATACAAGCCTCATTTTTAGCTGCACAGAAGAAAACTGCCCGGGCTTTTTTCCCCTGATGCTGTGCAAAGCATGATGGGATTTCTGATTTTGTTGTTCTTGTTCTGCTGTTTTGGTGCAATGTTTTTTTTTTTTTTTTTACATTTTGAATTTGACATTTGACAGGACACAGGACAATTGGAACTGTGTCTCCTGCTCCTTGTCACCTCCTTTCAACCAAAAAGATGGCTGCCCCCATGACAAAGATGGCAGCCCCCATGAATCACAAACATTTGCCTGTTCTTTTAAAACAGGGTGGGTAAGAGATTATATTACCTATCTATTCTAATTAACATAACTAATGTAACTTGATGACAGTATGTTTGTTTAGGCTGAAGTTCCCCTTTAAGGTTCACTTTAAGGACCAGAGCCTTTTTTTCCATTCAGACCACTGCAGCTTTCACGGTTTATTGCTCGCTCATACAACCTACCACCTAAATGAATTTTGGCTCCTTTTCTTGTCACTAATAAAGCTTTCTTTTGGTGCTATTTGATGATTGCTGCGATTTTTACTTTTTATTATATTCATCAAAAAAGACATGAATTTTGTCAAAAAAATGATTTTTTTTAACTTTCTGTGCTGGCATTTTCAAATAAAGTAAAATTTCTGTATACATGCAGCACGAAAAATGTGGACAAACATGTTTTTGATTAAAAAAAACCCATTCAGCCTATATTTATTGGTTTGGGTAAAAGTTATAGCATTTACAAACTATGGTGCAAAAAGTGAATTTTCCCATTTTGAAATATCTCTGACTTTTCTGACCACCTGTCATGTTTCATGAGGGGCTAGAATTCCAGGATAGTATAAATACCCCCCAAATGACCTCATTTTGGAACGAAGACATCCCAAAGTATTCACTGAGAGGCATAGTGAGTTCATAGAAGATAATATTTTTTGTCACAAGTTAGCGGAAAATGACAGTTTGTGACAAGAAAAAAAAAAGTTTCCATTTCTGCTAACTTTTCTGCTAAAAAAAATGAAATCTGCCACGGACTCACCATGCCCCTCTCTGAATACCTTGAAGTGTCTACTTTCTAAAATGGGGTCATTTGTGGGGTGTGTTTACTGTCCTCGCATTTTGGGGGGTGCTAATTTGTAAGCACCCCTGTAAAGCCTAAAGGTGCTCATTGGACTTTGGGCCCCTTAGCACAGTTAGACTGCAAAAAAAGTGCCACACATGTGGTATTGCCGTACTCAGGAGAAGTAGTATAATGTGTTTTGGGGTGTATTTTTACACATACCCATGCTGGGTGGGAGAAATATCTCTGTAAATGACAATTTTTTGGGTTTTTTTTACACACAATTTTCCATTTACAGAGAGATTTCTCCCACTCAGCATGGGTATGTGTAAAAATACACCCCAAAACACATTATACTACTTCTCCTGAGTACGGCGATACCACATGTGTGACACTTTTTTGCAGCCTAGGTGCGCTAAGGGGCCCAACGTCCTATTCATGGGTCATTTTGAGGCATTTGTTTTCTAGACTACTCCTCAATGTTTAGGGCCCCTAAAATGCCAGGGCAGTATAGGAACCCCACAAGTGACCCCATTCTAGAAAGAAGACACCCCAAGGTATTCTGTTAGGTGTATGGCAAGTTCATAGAAGATTTTATTTTTTGTCACAAGTTAGTGAAAAATGACACTTTGTGAAAAAAAACCAATAAAAATCAATTTCCGCTAACTTTTGACAAAAAATAAAATCTTCTATGTACTCATTATACACCTAACAGAATACCTTGGGGTGTCTTTTTTCTAAAATGGGGTCACTTGTGGGGTTCCTATACCGCCCTGGCATTTTACGGGCCCAAAACCGTGAGTAGTCTGAAAACCAAATGTCTCAAAATGACTGTTCAGGGGTATAAGCATCTGCAAATTTTGATGACAGGTGGTGTATGAGGGGGCGAATTTTGTGGAACCGGTCATAAGCAGGGTGGCCTTTTAGATGACAGGTTGTATTGGTCCTGATCTGATGGATAGGAGTGCTTGGGGGGTGACAGGAGGTGATTGATGGGTGTCTCAGGGGGTGGTTAGAGGGGAAAATAGATGCAATCAATGCACTGGGGAGGTGATCGGAAGGGGGTCTGAGGGGGATCTGAGGGTTTGGCTGAGTGATCAGGAGCCCACATGGGGCAAATTAGGGCCTGATCTGATGGGTAGGTGTGCTAGGGGGTGACAGAAGGTCATTGATGGGTGTCTCAAGGTGTGATTAGAGGGGGGAATAGATGCAAGCAATGCACTGGCGAGGTGATCAGGGCTGGGGTCTGAGGGCGTTCTAAGGGTGTGGGTGGGTGATTGAGTGCCCTAGGGGCAGATAGGGGTCTAATCTGATGGGTAGCAGTGACAGGGGGTGATTGATGGGTAATTAGTGGGTGTTTGGAGGAGAGAATAGATGTAAACAATGCACTTGGGAGGTGATCTAAAGTCGGATCTGCGGGCGATCTATTGGTGTGGGTGGGTGATCAGATTGCCCGCAAGGGGCAGGTTAGGGGCTGACTGATGGGTGGCAGTGACAGGGGGTGATTGATGGGTGACAGTGACAGGGGGTGATTGGTGGATGATTGACAGGTGATCAGTGGGTTATTACAGGGAAGAACAGATGTAAATAATGCACTGGCAAATTGATAAGGGGGGGGGGGGTCTGAGGGCAATCTGAGCGTGTAGGCGGGTGATTGGGTGCCCGCAAGGGGCAGATTAGGGTCTGATCTGATGGGTAACAGTGACAGGTGGTGATAGGGGGTGATTGATGGGTGATTGATGGGTAATTAGTGGGTGTTTAGGATAGAGAACAGATGTAAACAATGCACTTGGGAGGTGATCTGACATCGGATCTGCGGGTGATCTATTGGTGTGGGTGGGTGATCAGATTGCCCACAAGAGGCAGGTTGATGGGTGGCAGTGACAGGGGGTGATTGATGGGTGATTGACAGGTGATTGACAGGTGATCAGTGGGTTATTACAGGGGGGATAGAGGCATACAGTACACAGGGGGGGGGGGGGTCTGGGGAGAATCTGAGGGGTGGGGGGTGATCAGGAGGGAGCAGGGGGCAGTTTAGGGCATAAAAAAAATAGCGTTTACAGATAGTGACAGGGAGTGATTGATGGTTGATCAGGGGGGTGATTGGGTGCAAACAGTGTTCTGGGGGGTGGGCAGGGGGGGTCTGAAGGCTGGGGTGGGAGATCAGGGGGGCTGTGTGGGAAAAAAAAGTGTGTGGTCCATACTCACTACTGCTTCCTCCTCGCTGGTGGTCTCTGGAACAATGAGACCACGAGGCGAGGAGGAAGCGTGTATAAAGCACTTTGTTTACCTAACAAAGTGCTTTATACACTTTAATTATGCGGATTTCCTTATTCCTCCGCCCGCCGGCGCTGCTAATTGGCCGGCAGGCTGGAGGCTATATCCCCAGCCATCGATCCCCGGCGGAGGATCGCGTCACGGATGACGTGATCGCTCCGCCCATGCCCGTACAAGGACCGCCACCTCTGTGCATGAGCTGGTCCTTGCGGCATCCACTTTCCGACCGCCCCTGTGCAGTGGGCGGTCGTTAAGTGGTTAATTTTAGAACTTTTGTTTGCTAGCTGAGTTCTTAAACAGTTTTATTTAGATAATGTGAAAAGTATGTAAGGAGGAATAAGTTGATATAGGAAGAAGGTAAAGTTTTAAATGGTAATATGCTACATGGTTATGTTTTCTTTAACCACTTCACCACTGAGGGGTTTTACCCCCTGAGCACCAGAGCAATTTTCACCTTTCAGCGCTCCTTCCATTCATTCGTCTATAACTTTATCATTACTTATCACAATGAAATGAACTATATCTTGTTTTTTTCCGCCACCAATTAGACTTTCTTTAGGTGGGACATTATGCCAAGAATTATTTTATTCTAAATGTGTTTTAATGGGAAAATAGGAAAAATGTAGGAAAAAATGTATTATTTTTCAGTTTTCGGCCATTATAGTTTTTAAATAATGCATGCTACTGTAATTAAAACCCATGAAATGTATTTGCCCTTTTGTCCCGGTTAAAAAAACCATTTAAATTATGTCCCTATCACAATGTTTGGCGCCAATATTTTATTTGGAAATAAAGGTGCATTTTTTTCAGTTTTGCGTCCATCCCTAATTACAAGCCCATAGTTTATAAAGTAACAGTGTTGTACCCTCCTGACATAAATATTTAAAAAAATTCAGTCCCTAAGGTAACTATTTATGTATTTTTTTAATTGTAAATTTTTTAAAATTTTTTTAATTACAAAAAAAAAATGGGGTGTGTGGGAGGTAATGAGTAAATTTTTTGTGTATAAGTAATTCATTTGTATGTGAAAAATGTTTAGGGTGTAGTTTTACTATTTGCCCACAAGATGGCAACAGTAACTTTTTGTCTACTGCGACCTCCAAGCGTCCTTCTGGAGGCTTGGAGGAAGTACAAGGAGGCTGGTAATGTGTTTTTTTTTTTTCACAATGATCGCGCTGCTCATCGGAGAGCAGCGGATCATTGCGGGACTTAGATCAACGAACGGGAATGGATTTTCCCGTTCATTGATCTCCGGGCGAGCGGGCGGCGGCGTGTTTACGAGCAGCCGGCGGCGTGTTTACGAGCGGGAGCGCGGAAAGTACGGATTTCTCCGTCCCTGGGGGTTAAAGGATGGAAAAAGGGACAGAGAAATTCGTACGGGCGGGGGTAAAGTGGTTAATATGCTACATGGTAAATAGCATCTCATGTCCATTTCAGTACAAAAAAAGATTTAACCTGGGAGCACCCAGTAGTGGCCACTTTCTGTATTAGCAGCTTGTTTCACTGAGCAAGGCAACCTTTCCACTGATATTAATAGTGCAATAGTAGTATTTAGTTTGCTTCTGTGGGCACTTGTTCTTAATTTACCTGCCATAATTTGGCTTTTATAAATACAGAATATATTGCTAGCTGCATTGCTTGCACAAATAATTTTTATGACTTTAATAAATAAACCATAAAGTTAAAGACTACCTCCAGTAAAATGTCACGACAGGCTCTCTTTTAATGATGATGGAACAGGAAGGGGGGGGGGGGGAGACTCAGGCTTAAATACTTACCTGTTCCAATGCCATCAGGTCTGGCTGCTCTTCCCACCCCCACTGCACTCCCAAAGCTCTTCGGAAACCTTCACCTGAGGGAGCCGGATTGATCACCTGTCTGGAGGGATGACGTCTGAACAGGTAAGTATTAAATCCTGACATCCCCCAATCCTCAATTATAAAGACAGAGCTTGTCATGCAGAGACAGAGCCTGTTTTATCAGAGGTACTCTTTAACATGAGAATCTCATAAAGAAGTTTACAAAGCTACATGCATGTCTTCATTAATAAGTGCTTGCTAAAATTAAACAATTCTGCATGCAGAACACTAGATAATCAGACTATTGAAGTCCTCTCCAGCTTTCAGATTTCATTCAGGGATGTAACAATAGACCCTGCAAGGGGTACCTCCACAGGGGCGGCCCAGAAGCCACAGGCGGCCCCGTGGGGGAAAAAGTTTGAGAGACTGACAACTAAGGGCATGGAGAGAAAACGTATTCTACTCTCCTACCATTGTTATGTTGACTGCATGTGTCTACCACACAGATAAGGAATCCTACACACTTTGGAATTTGTACTCTGTCCCTCCTCCGTAGGGTTCGTAAAAAACATCTGTCTCACACTGCAGCAGAGTTCTGATGACTTCATGTACAACTTTACAAACAAAGGAGTCACAGTTGAAAAAAGTTGTAGACCTTCCCTCAGAAGAGATTCCTAGATTATTATCACACACAGACTAGTGACCTTATGGTATCTAATTACTGGACAAAGTGGAATGGGTAAGATTGATGTCTGACTGTTGCTGCCTCATAAGTGATTGTGTCTCATACTTAGTCTGTACTAACAGTATCAATCCTTCTGAATGTTTTGCCAAAGTTACAGTGAATACTATATTTTATGTTCAGCATGTCATTATTGCTCCTCCATATAGCATGTGCTCTCATGTAGTAAAATAATACGGCTGTGTGTGTATGTATGTACTGGGAACAGAGCTGCGACAAGGGACTTGTTGGCTGCAAGGGGCTGGAGGAAGCCCTGGGTAAGTAGATCTAGGGGTAGCATAGATTGCCTGACATTTACTTTAAAGAGGAACTTCAGCCTAAACAAACATACATACATTAAGTTACATTAGTTATGTTAATTAAAATAGATAGGTAATATAATCTCTTACCCACCCTTTTTTAAAAGAATAGGCAAATGTTTGATTTCATGATGGCAGCCATCTTTTTGGTTGAAAGGAGGTGACAGGGAGCATGAGACACAGTTCCAACTGTCCTGTGTCCTGAGCACCTCTCCCAGTTGCTAGGCAACGTGAATAACAACATAGGAAATACCATCATGCTCTGCACAGCATCAGGGAAAAAAAGCCCGGGCTTTTTTCTTTGATGGCTGGAGCTTACATAAAAATGCAGCTAAAAATGATGCTTTGGTAAGAAAAACAAAGTTCTGATGCTGTGAAACTGTTAAAGTAACACCAAGCCTTTTCAGTTCTGCTGAGTAGATTTTTAGTCCGGAGGTTCACTTTAAGTCTAAGTGTTTTTATCTGCATGAGGAAAACACATTGGTCCTCAGTTTTCCTGTGCAGAAAGTGAGGGGGGTGGGGGGCCCCTTCCAAAATTTTGCAGGGGTGCCCAGTGATGTCTAGTTACACCCCCGATTTCATTCATACTTCCATGTACCTCCACTGTAGTGGCTTGTGTGAGCTTATGTAGTCTCCACTACATAATGCAGCTTTTGTAAACAAGGAGTATGAATGGCAAGAATCTCCAAAATTATCTATTAGAGGCAAAAAGATACATAATGTAAGGATTTTTATTAACCTTATTTCCTTGAGCTGAAGGTAATTGAGTACAGACTTGGTGGAATAACCTACACATTCTAGAAATTTAGAGAGTTTTTTTCTTTTTTTCCTTGTGGGAATTCAGTTGGACCAGTGCAATCATTTTGGCAGATGTGCTATATCTTGAATAAGGTTTGCTATCTCTTGCCATTGCCAAGTAACATTGACTGTCAATTTCTATTATTCTCATTTCAGTGGGAAAAGCTACAGATGACAAAGAGTGAGCGGCGGAAAATAGTCTGTTCTGTATCATTTCATATAATTGCCATTACATGTGTAGTATGGTCATTGTATGTCCTTATAGACCGAACAGCAGAAGAGATCAGACAAGGCAATGACAACGGTAAGCTGTCTTCAGTCGTACTTAAATAATATTGTTATTAAATAGCACAAAGAGATGTTTCTGTCGTCATTCACTGTAAGAGTGGAGGCCTGCAGCAATCTCAATAACAACACCCTTTTCCCATTGATCTTTCAACATGAGACATATGAGTGTGTAAGAATTATTAGTACGCCATCAGGTCAATTGGGTGCAGGGAGAGACGAATGATAGCTCACCCTGCTGCTGGTGAATCACTGGGCGGCGTTAAATACTATTTCCCCTCCAAGTAATTCAGTGTCCAGCGATTCCCGAATTACTCTTATGTGGGGCATAGACTATGGCATTTAAAGTGAACCAGAGATGAAAATAAACTAATGAGATAAACAATTGGATATGTCCTTCTACTCCTACAAATGACTCTTTTAGATATTTCAAGGTTTTATTCTATGTATAAACATTTACAAAGCAGATTTAATGTTTCATAGTCTCTGCTCAATTGCAGTGTCTCAAGAGTCCAAGAGTGAAAATACACAAACTATTGCCCTTTTTATCTTTTCCCCTCACGGTAAAAAGCCCAGGTATCTGCTTAGGAAAGTGTTTTATAGCTGTAATTTGTTATCAGTGAACCGACTGGGTCCTGACTGGAGAAAAACTGTCAGTTCCATAGCTAATTATACACTCTTTCAGGCAGGGAAAAAAGAAAAGGAGCACAGCATAAGAGTTTGTATGCTTACCACTGTATATGCACATGTTTATGTCATCATGTCACATGTCATCTCTGGTACACTTTAAGCCATAGCCCTGCCACCATCTGGCGCTACGCACCTCCGTGTCTGAATCCACATGACCTGCTTCAATATGAGCCCTTATTCAATTCACTTTTTCTCCCAAATTTTGTCCTAGGTGATATTTTACACGTTGTCATAAAATACCTTTTAAGACACCAATACTTAAAACATTTTTGACATTTCTTTTTGGTACTTTTTCAATTACAAAGTGTTAAAAGTTTTTTTTTGCAGAATATGAAAACGATCTCCTAGAAGAAACCTTAGGACAAAAAGGTGAATTAAATAAGGGCCATGATCTGCTATCAGCAGGATTCAAAATTGCTGGGCCTGAATTACTAGGGATCTACAAAGTAGGAGGGTATGGGAGAAACCAATGAAAACAGGTTGAAAACATTTGTCACTTGTTAGTAGGCATTTTTATAGATATTCTGTCCACACTTACTAAGATATGTAAGTTGTCCTCTGTTTTCCAGTACCCCCGTCATAATCTATTCTACAGCCAATATTTCCCCACCGTCAAGAAAAAAAAAATCTTGATGAAATCACTTTTCTTTTCTTGTTCTTTTTTTTTTTTAATATACAATATGGCTTTCAAACAGGATTTTAATTTTCTATAAACATTTCTAAAATTTAATAACAATAATGTTATGGTAATTGTATCTTACTTGACTTTAATATTGGATTCATGGTAAAATACTAAATATCCACTGCCTTTTCCCCATGGCCACAGAATATCAGCAAAATGAATGCTAATAGTTGAGTATATAAAAAAAAAAGGTCTCCAGTGTTTGTCACCCCCACCATTTCTCCCTGCCCATCTCCTTTCCATTGTAACATGTGACCTTAAGACCCTCGCACAACATAACTTTTGCTTGATGCCTAATACTATCCTCCCCCTTAAAGAGACTTGAAGTCTCCGAAAATTCAACTTTTTATTGCAAAAACCTGTTCAACATTAGTACCCTAACTAAAACGCCGCATCCCCGCGGCTGAAATCTAACTAAATCCCCTCAAACTCCCCGGGTCATACTGCGGGTAGCGCTTCCGTGAGAGGAAGAGCTTTCTGCTACAGCTCTGCCTCTACATGCATCTATCAGCGTGTATCTCCGCCTCTGCCCGACCCTCTCAGTTTTACTTCACTGAGAGGGGCGGGGGAAAGGCAGAGATACGTGCGGATTGACGCACATGGAGGCAGAGCTGCAGCTGAAAGCTCTGCCTCCCGGGGCAGCAAAATCCATGACCAAGAAAGTCGTGGATTTTGCAAGGGGATTTTGGGGGGGATTTAGTTAGAGTTCATCTGCGGGGATGCAGTGTTTTAGTTAGGGCAATAATGTTGAACAGGTTTTAACAATAAAAAGCCGAAATTTCGGAGACTTCAGTGTTTCTTTAAAGGACTTCCGAGGTGAATAAATTTTGCTTTACATAACCGGGGATTCTTCCAGCCCATATAAGTCATTTGTGTCCCTCGCCACAGCTCTGGTCTTCTCCTGGGCCCCGCTGGCAGCCCGTGATGGGTCGATGTTTTCTGCATGTGCGCGGTAGGGAGCGCTCCCACATCACTGGCAGATGCAGTATGATCATGATGGCGTGGGCACATTCACACATGGGGCAGGTGCATGCTCGCACATGCATAGAAGATGTTGACCCATTGCGCAGAAGTGCGATCAGGAGGCATGTGGTCTGGGGCTGCGCATGTAGTTGTCAGAAGGCTACTGCTTCTTCTTATTAAAGGAGTGTGGAATGACACCAAGGGCAAAGAAAGGCTGCAGGGGGCTGGAGGAAGCCCGTAAGTTAAACTGGACACTTTTGTTTTGCTTTAGGTTCCCTTTAAGCACGTGGTTTTAATAACTAAAGTTTACCTCCCTCACCCTATCTCCTAACAATAAACATCCTAAATCATGATGACCCCTCACCACTTCTTACCTTTCATTGTTTTCACCCCTGCCACCAAATTCAAGCTCCAAAGGCAAAAATCTTGACAGCTAGTGCTTTAGCTATATTATAGCTGAATATCATAACCAATGTTAACCCCTTGCAACCCAAAAAAACTTGAGGTCAATTAACACCCTGGGCCTCAAGTTTTATTTTGGTTGCAAGGGATTATAGATATTAGAAAATATCCAGATAACTGGTACTGTAGCAAACGCTTCACCACCTCCTTCTTATGTGCCCTGACAGATCCCTTTACCGTGCTGCACTTTCCGCTAATAGATGGGCAGGAATGTTCCCTTTAAATGTTATGCTCCAGCTAATTTTATCAAATGTTATGCTGGTTCGTGCTAACAAGACTCAGGTGGCAAGGCCTGGATGACCAAAACCCACCACCTCTCTCAGTTAAGTGGACTACAAAGACGGTATTTTATTATGGATTCAAGATATAAAGGCAGGAAACTAGTGGAGCTTTACAGTTTCTTCAGGGATTTTTAAAGGTCAAACTCTCTTCAAGATACTACATCTATAATGAACTTAATCTGTTTGTCTGCTAAGCTTGTCCATATGATCACGCTTGAATAAACCAAAACAATGATGTACCAAGCAGGGCCGGCCCTAGACTATTTGCCGCCTGAGGCAAAAAAAAAATTTCCGCCGCCACCCCCCTCCCCGGTGGGGGCGCGCTCTGGGGGGCCGCCGAGCTGGAGGGGTAGCTGGCAGGACGGGGGTATTGGGCCTAGCGGCGGGGAGGGGGTCGTACCCCCCCTCCCTCAACTGGGTCCCCCGAACTGCGCTACCCTCCAGCCTTAAATACAAGCAGCCGCTATGTGTAAGAGGAACGGGCGGGGAGGACACTCACCTCTTCCCAGCGTGCGCTCCACTGACGTCACTTCCTGCAGCGTTGCAGGAAGTGACGTCAGTGGAGCGCACGCTTGGAACGAGGAAGAGGTGAGTCCTCCCCTCCCGTGCCTCTTACACATAGCGGCTGCTTGTATTTAAGGCTGGAGGGGAGCGGAGCACGGGGGACCCAGGCGAGGGAGGGGGGGGTCCGACCCCCCTCCCCGCCGCTAGGCCCAATACCCCCGTCCTGCCAGCTACCCCTCCAGCTCGGCGGCCGGTTCACCGCACCCACGGACGGGCAGGTGCCGCCCCTGGAATTTTGCCGCCTGAGGCAAAAGTTTCACCCCGCCTCATGAGCGGGCCGGCCCTGGTACCAAGTACAGTAAACTACAGCAGTCAATCAGTACTCATGTCTCATATGGCTACAGGAAATGGAAATCTGATTGATTTCCATTGTTGTACCTCTGTGCCTTTTGACGTCTGAACGAATAACCATAAGGATGTTTAATTGTTACCTATAACCAATTTCCAAGGTATTGAGAGGAGGTATTGTACAAAGGAACTGTTAAACATTCTTTCTGTCTTCACATTTCTTAAAGGAATACTGTAGGGGGGGTCGGGGGGAAATGAGTTGAACTTACCCGGGGCTTCTAATGGTCCCTGGCAGACATCCTGTGTCCGCGCAGCCACTCACCGATGCTCCGGCCCCGCCTCTAGTTCACTTCTGGAATTTCAGACTTTAAAGTCTGAAATCCACTGCGCCTGCGTTGCCATGTCCTCGCTACTGCTGATGTCAACTGGAGTGTACGGCACAGACCCAGTATGGTCTGTGCCTGCGCAGTACGCTCCTGGTGACATCAGTGGGAGCAAGGACATGGCAATGCAGGCGCAGTGGTTTTCAGACTTTAAAGTCTGAAACTCCAGAAGTGAACCGGAGGCAGGGCCGGAGCATCGGTGAGTGGCTGCACGGGCACATGATGTCTGCAGGGGACTGTTAGAAGCCCTGGGTAAGTTCAACTCATTTTCATCCGACCCCCTACAGTATTCCTTTAAAGTTACATTACCTGCATGTTATACTAGGAGGTAATGTAGCTGTGTGTAGTAGTATATTCAAAGCACACCTCAAGTGAGCGGAGTATGCCATAATTATTTCTTTTAACCATTTAAGCCACACGGGCGTGAGTCTCACATTCACGGCTGCTGCTGGTCAAAGTGTAATAAGCTTAACCAACTTAGCATGCAGGCTAGCTGCAGCTGTATATGGGCAGCCATTATTATTGTATCTATGGGATGCATGTAAGTGTGGGTATGAGAGTGGATTGAAACCCCTTGGATAGATGATGGGAAGTTTGTGAAGTCCAATATTGTGTTTTTTTAACGCTTGGATTTTAATTTAATTTTCGTGTTGATCATGTGTCACATTGATGGCCACTGGAAAAATTGAGGTCTAAAATTATCTTCTGTTGTGTCCAAATGTTTCAGTTATATTAACTAAGTGTTAGACCTATCACCCCAGTGTACTGGTGGTTTGAGATATATAATACTCACCCAGTTTCACTTGGCATTTTGTTTTCCTAGTGAGGACTCTTATGATCCCTGTTTTCAAAAACAGTGATCAGTCTCAGATGCAGGAGCAATCGTGCCGCCGCACTCCCTCCTGCTCGATCTCACCACCCCCAATGCTGATCGTTAGATTAACTGAAAAAAATGTACCTTTAGTTCCAAATAAAATATTGTCAACATACATTGTACTAGGGATATAATTTAAATGTTGCAATAATCGGGACAAATGGGCAAATAAAATGTGTGGTTTTTATCCACAGTAGAATGTTTTATTTTCAAACTATAATGGCTGAAACTGAGAAATAATGTTATTTTCATTTTTTTTCCTATTATTCCCATTAAAATGCATTTAGAATAAAATAATTCTTAGCATAATGTACCACCCAAAGAAAGCCTAATTGGTGGTGGAAAAAACAGGGTATAGATCAACCGTGATTTGACAAATATCACACCGTATCAAAATTAATACGCCTTATCAAAGATATCACACCTTATCAAAGATAGCACACCTTATGAAAGTTAACATGCCTTATCAGAGTAGCACATCGAGTGCTACAAACTTATGCCTGCTAATTGGCAATGGCACTTGTCCTGCCCTCAGCCCCTGCAGGTTTGTAGTGCTTGCTATGCTAATCTGATAAGGCATATTAACTTTGATAAGGTGTGATATCTTTGATAAGGTGTGATATTTGTCATATCACGGTTTAGTGAATCGAGCCCTATGTCTGCAGTGGTAAGAATGACGTGTACCGAGTTTTGGTGATGTTTACTGTGCTTTGTGCAAACTACATAAAGCACACTATGCAAATAGCGTAACTTGCAAAGTGCATGCAATGACCACATTGACTGTGATAGCTGCGCAAGTAAAGTTTAATGGGGTTCGGAGAAATTAGCCCAACCTCACTACTCTTCTAAAGAAAAGAAAAAATTAAATCAATCAATCAATAAATACCTACCAAGGCTAACTCTGTCTAATGGGAAACTAAAAAGTAAAAAGTGATTTAACCTCTTACTAATATGACCAAAACCAAAAACAACATTATCGCTGAGTGCTTCACTCTCACATTTGTAATTTTGCACAAAGGGCTTTTAATGTTTAATGTGCTTGGGTTTTCACATCTGAACATTCTGTACTCTTATACTGTGACATCATCAGCTTTATGCCTCACGATACAAACATTTTAATGGCCTTTTTTTTTTTAAACTGTACATATAGCATTAGTTATCATTCATTCCCTTTTAAACATTCCCACCTAAGGAAATCAAGGCAACAATGGGCAGAGATGTTCCAAGCAGTGCAAAGACAGATGCCTGCATATGTTCTATGACCTTTTCTGTTTCTCATAAATTCCTGTCCTTGCTTTTGTATGACAAAGTATAAACATTCTCTTATGTTCCCAAACGTGATCAATAGTAGAATGACTCATGTCATGTGCAGCCGGGATTGCAAAAAAGTGCAATTCACTAGGTAATGTGCCATAATATTATAGAAAGAAACAGCTAAATGCATACCTCTCAATTTTTTGAGATGAGAAAGAGGGACACTTAAGCCACGCCCCTGCCACACCTTTAATCATGCCCCCAGCACACCCCTAGTCACACATACCATAAAGATTTCATTTAAAAAAATGTTGTTTTATAATCAAAAACACACTGGTCCTTTCTATCCTGGTTTTTCGTTCATATTAAAGAGAACCCGAGGCGGGTTTGAAGAATGCTATTAGGACACAGAGGCTGGTTCTGCATACTACTACCACCAGCCTCTGTGTCTGTACTGTTTCCCCCAGGCCCCCCTGCGCTCTGCTGTCCCCCATAAAAAAAACCGACATGCAGCTTGTCGCTAGCTGGCTGTTTACCTTAATGCTGCCTGTCACAGCCGCTCCCCCGCCTCCTCTATATCGTCACCTGCGTCCCTTCTCTCCCCGCCTCTGTAAGCTGATTGGAGGGAAGGGACGCAGGTGGGGAGCGGCACTATAGAGGAGGCGGGGGGGAGCGTCGGTGACAGGCAGCATTAAACAGAACCCGAGGTGTGTTTGAAGAATGCCATTAGCACACAGAGGCTGGTTCTGCATACTAACACCAGCCTTTGTGTCTGTACTGTGTCTCCCCAGACCCGCCTTGCGCTCTGCTGTCCCTCATAAAAAAAATCCATGCTAGTGACATGCACCTTGTTGCTAGCTGGCTGTTTACCTTATATTTGCCATTCACTGCAGCTCCCCCGCCTCCTCTATAGTGCCGATCCCCGCCTGGATCCCTTCCCTCCAAACAGCTCACGGAGGTGGGGAGGGAAAGGACGCAGGCGGGCAGCAGCGATATAGAGGAGGCGGGGGAGCGGCGCCGGTTACAGGCAGCACAAAGGTAAACAGCCAGCTAGCGACAAGGTGCATGTCGCAAGCCTGTCATTTTTTTTTAAATGGAGGACAGCAAAGCGCAGGGGGCGCCTGGGGGCACACAGTACAGACACAGAGGCTGGTGATAGTATGCAGAACCAGCCTCTGTGTCCTAATAGCCTTCTTCAAACCCACCTCGGGTTCTCTTTAACATTTTAAAATTAGTAATACATCAATTTAAAGGCTGGGAATAAAGTTTAGAGTTAATCAAACACATTTTTTAGTAGAGAAATATATATATTAACATATAAAGAGGGACAAAGTCCTGAAAAAGGGACATTGAGGAGAAAAGAGGGACAGGGCTCCCAAAGAGGGACAGTTGGGAGCTATGTAACTGTCACTGTGTTTTACTACAGGCAATCAGCCACATGAAGAGGAATTTATGAAAAAGAAAATTCTGTTCCTGTTATCGGATGTTTGAAATAACTGCAGCTTCTCTTCATTGCACTGCACTGTGTAATTTTTTTTTTTTTTATATTATCGGTGATGCTGCACAGCAGACATTGCCTAGCATATATACAAGGAGACACTACAGGTCAGCTATAATATTGCACCAAAATGTGGAAGATCAGCTTGTAACGATTGGTGTCAGCACGCAGAGACACTCTGATTATTGGTGATCTGCAGTATCACCAAGAATGCAGATATACACCCGATTATTGATGATCTGCAGTATCACCAATAATCAGATGTATTGCTAACCTCTGGACACCTATGGTATGTGAGTGTTTGGTGTAACAGTAATACTTTGAGTAATGCACCTGCTGAGCAGGTGATCAGAAGCAGCCTGGAGTACTGCTTATGCTGACACAGGAACCTTCCAACAGCCTGAAATTCTCCAAGGGGTGGAGTCAGGCTGAAGGTAGGAGGAACCTGCGCAGGAGTGACACGTGAAGGGTGGATGTCACTAGCAGGTCAGGAGACTATCTCTTAAGGGAGAGAGATAGTTCCCAAGGTAGTAACAGATATCAAACAATGTCTAGTCTTGGTGTGAGGTCCGTGGTCTCTACACCCTGGAACTAGTCTGATGCATAACACAATGATAATACAGAGCCCCTAGTCTGGTGTGAGGTCCATAGTCTCGACACCCTGGAACTAGTCTGAAGTATAACACAAATGATAATACAGTTCCCTAGTCTTGGGCGTGAGGTCCTTGGTCTCTACGCCCTGGAACTAGTCTGGAGCATAACACAAATGATAATACAGTTCCCTAGTCTTGGGCGTGAAGTCCTTGGTCTCTACGCCCTGGAACTAGTCTGGAGCATAACACAAATGATCATACAGTTCCCTAGTCTTGGGCGTGAGGTCCTTGGTCTCTACGCCCCAGAACTAGTCTGGAGTATAACACAAATGATACACAGTTCCCTAACCTTGGGTGTGAGGTCCTTGGTCTCTACACCCTGGAACTAGTCTATAACATAACATAACATTGACATGCTAGAGTATTCTAGCTCAGTGTGAATTCCCAGGTCCGTCCTGGTTCTAACACACTGTGGGATCTGACTATGGTCTGAATGCTTCCACATAAGTGTTTGCAATGGCAGACAACCAGCAACTGGCAAGCAAGCTGTATAAATAGCTGCTGGAGTCTGCCGCCCCGCCCAAGCCACTCAGCCAATCATGAGTCCAGCAGGAATCAGCTGATCCTCCTGATCAGCTGACACTTCCCCTGCTGGTATAAAGGTCCTGACATCTGGGCCGCGCGCGCGTAGTTCTCCATCTGCCCATGTGAACTAACAGAACCAGCCACACCACCCGCACGCCGCCGCGTACAAACTGCCGCGTTGGATGCGGAAACAGCCGCCTTGCTGTCAGTACCCGCGGCGGCTTTTCCGCGTTCTCTCGTGGTGCCAGGCGCACGTCTCCGCATGCCAGCCGCTGTGCTGGACGAGGATTCAGCCGTCCTGCCGTTAGTACACGTGGCGGCTTTTCCGCGTTTCCTCACACAGCTATAGAATTGTACCTAAATGCGGTAGTCGGTAGATAAGTACATACCTTACAGAGTCCAGGGGTGTCAAACTCAATCACATAAAGGACCAAATCTAAAACAAAGTCTTGCTTGCGGGCCACCTTGCTTATTAGGATTTAACCAATGGGCTTTGGGTCTCTGATGGGCGTCCTAAGATGGTCATTTTCACAGAAACATACTTACAAATACATTTGTATTGACGGATGCCCAGGCAATAGGGGTTTAAGCTCCAAACAGCTAACCGCTGTTTTGCGTAAAAAGATTATTTGCTGGCAGCTTTTGGAGATATGGATAAGAAGGGCAAAGAAAATATGATTTTTTTAACATGGGCGAACTGTAATCCTGTCCCCTGCCCATATATAACCAGTCACAACGAGAGATGGGTAGGATGCAACCGGGCATGTTTGTAATGCAAAAGAATTACCTGCATGTACATATGTTGGCAATGGCTTCCGGTCTCCATGGAGATGCCAAGTGCTGCCAGTTGAAGTGCTAGGGCATCTACTATTTTGTAACTTCCAATCTAATGTGAGCATGCATACGGCATAAGTTGGTGCTCTCCATCTCTCTCCGCGGTCTTGTTTTTGACACCTATGCCTTACACAGTAATACTGGAGCACACGAGGAGTGAGACTAGATAGGATGAGAGGAGAATATCTATTTACTGCTGCCAAAGCGGGGAGTATGTGTAGGATACAATCTTTAAGTGCAGATTTGTAAGGGAAAACCAGATTGTGAAGGGCTATGTAAGTGTTACGATCTTGACTTGCACCCTTGAAATGGCAAGCAGCCAGTGGACAGTTAAAGGAAACCTTAAAGAGAACCTCCAGTGAAAATAATTTAATAAAAAAAAGTGCTTTATGATTTAGTCAGTGTTTGCCCATTGTAAAATCTTTTAAATCCCTGATTTACATTCTGACATTTATCACATGGTGACATTTGTACTGTTGGCAGGTGATGTAGCTGCTGCTTGCTGTTTTGGCAGTTGGAAACAGCTGTAATCAGCTATTTCCCACAATGCAACAGGGTTCACAGACAGGAAACTGTATGTACTCAGAATTTCTTTGTGGGAGGGGTTTCACCACAATATCAGCCATACAGACCCCCTGATGGTCTGTTTGTGAAAAGGAATAGATTTCTCATGTAAAAGGGGGTATCAGCTACTGATTGGGATAAAGTTCAATTCTTGGTCGGAGTTTCTCTTTAAGTGACATGTGACATGATGAGATAGACATGTGTATGTGCAGTGCATAGCACACAAATAAATATGCTGTGATGCTTTTCTTCTTTCTCTGCCTGAAAGAGTTATTATTCTTCTATACAACTGACTACTGATTAAAAATCCTACCTAATAATATACAAGTGTCCCTGTGTCCCATGTCCCTGTGTCAGTGCTTTTGCTCTACTGCGGATGTCCTGCACTGAAAGACGTCAAGACAGGACGCAGGAGGGGCCAGGGGGTGGGCAGGAGAGTGGGGCGGGGTGTGCGTGCGCGTCGTGGTGACAAACGTAGGGCCTGTTTTTAAATGGGCTTCGATCACTAGTTACAACCATAAAATACTTTTCTCTGGGAAGCCCAGTTCTCTGTCAGGAGAGGATAGATAAAACAGGTCATTAGTTCATATATTTGAGCACTCTGAGACACAGACAGATTCAGCTGAGACAAAACAATACATCTTTTTTTTTGTTTTTAAACATAACATAAAACTGTGGGATATCTAAAAGTCATTTTTAGGAGTAGGAGGATAGATATCATTGTTTATCTCTTCACTTTGTTTTCACTTAAATATCACTTTAACAGAGGGATAGCAGCGGTGATGAGCAAAATGCCAATATTCTTTTTTTGCATTAATTTCTGCAAAAATAATGTTAAATTCAATGTTCAAGTGAAAATGCAATAAAAAAGTTTTTATGTTTTTCGCACTTTTTGTGATTTTTTTTGTGGTAAACTTATATCTTTTTTGTGCTTTACGTTGTGAAATAACAATGGTTAAATACAAGGTATTTTTGCAAAAATGTTCTCAAAAATAGCATTTTCGATGCGAAAATGACTTTAGGAAAAATTTGCAAGTAACCCTGGATAGCAGGAGAGAAGTGAGGCGAGTGAGTCATGCAGCAGGTATGGTGGACAGAAGTGGAGCTAGTCAATGTGCAGGAATCCCACACAGAGAGAGGTGTTGCAGTACTCAAGTGTGGGATATATGAGGGCATGCACATCTTCTTCATTACATCTATCCCCATGTAGATGCATCCTATATAATAAAACCTAACTGTCCCTGTGTACTGCTGTCCGTGCTTTTTGTTACCGCACATGTGCGCAGCACGGACAGCTGTTGGGACAGGAGGACGGGGCCAGTGCGCAGGCTGGCAGGTGCGCGCGCGCACTGACATGTGGCAGCGTTAAGAAACAGACCTAGAGCCCGTTTTTAAAAAACTGCCAAGCAAGCAGCATCTCCCTGTGTGCATATACTTCGGACAGTGGTGGGAGACGGGTGAGCAGGACGCATCGGTATGCATGTTGCCTTGGGTTTTGCGGCCGTGGCCTAGTGCCCGTTTAACCAGCCTGGCATTCTATTAAGATCGCCAGGCGACCGGATGGTTTATTTTTAATTTTAAAAAAACTATTGCATGCAGCCAACTGAAAGTTGGCTGCATGAAAGCCCACTAGAGGGCGCTCCTAATGCGTACTTCTGATCGCGTCCGGCGATCAGAAGTAACAAGAAGGCCGCGGAGAGCGGCCCTTCTTGTTTTGCTTTCCTCGGGGCTATGGCGACAAGCGGAGTGACGTCATGGACGTCAGCCGACGTCCTGACGTCAGCTGCCTCCGATCCAGCCCTTAGCGCTGGCCGGAATTGTTTGGTCCGGCTGCGCTGGGCTCGGGCGGCTGGGGGGACCCTCTTTCACCGATGCACGCGGCGCATCGCCGCACTGCGGCGGCGATCAGGCAGCACACGCGGCTGGCAAAGTGCTGGCTGCGTGTGCTCCTTTTCATTTGATGAAAATCGGCCCAGCAGGGCCTGAGCGGCAGCCTCCGGCGGTAATGGACGAGCTGGGATCGTCCATATCGCCAGGCTGGTTAACAGGCGGGCCTTTTTACTAGTATTCTTATAATATAGCTGCATATAAAAAAAACTGTTTCCAAATGACCTGACTGATAAGGTTAATATGCCTTCTATGCATGCCATAATCCTTCATGGAAAAGCTATAATCAGTCATTCTGTTAAAACTATGGATTATGCTGATATCTAAAGTTCGTGCTGCATATTCAGTTAGCATACTGAGCTGACATATTACTGCAATACATCAGTGCATGGCATGGCTAATCATTATTATCTTTCACTAGCTTTGTCAAGTTTTCCACTTGCAATTGAGCTATGTAATTAGAGCTTTACATCTTTATGTGAGTGGCATTATTTTTGCTTATTGAATGGGCATATTTCTACTGTAATGCATAGTACTATAATGATGTATATAATACAGGTTTTGTATCTATTTTCCTCTCCCCCAAAGTTCATTAAAATACTTTAATTTCTGTGATTGGGGAAAATTGCCCAAACATCGCTTGTTATTTTCGATGTGAAACAGTCCTGAGTATGGGTGGAGCTGGCCACCAACTGGGGCACAATGGTATGTGAGTGTGTGTGTGTGTGTGGGGGGGGGGGGGGGGGGGGACAAATGCAGAGCAGAGAGCTGTATCTTCCCTCTCCATGACTCACGCGCTTCCTGTCTTCTTCCTCCTTTCATCTGTTGCATTGATAACAGCAGCCCCCTGTGATGATATAATGCTTTTGTCATCACAGGGGGCACTGTTACCAATGTGAAGGACTGAAGGAGGAAGAAAACAGACAGCATGTGGATACCAGCGAGGTGAGTTACTGCTACCAGAGGGGTGGGGAGTTGGTCTCCCTGTCTCTGACTATGTATACTGTTGGAGTGGAGGGGAGGGGGTCCTCTGGCTACCTATGTCGGGGGGGGGGCTATATGGCTACCTATGTGAAAGGGGTTATTTGGCTACCTATGTGATGGGGATGGGGGCCCTCTGGCTACCTATACAAAGAGGGGGGCTTTCCAGCTACCTGTGTGAGGGGGGCTATTTGGCTACGTGTGTGGGGGGCTATTTGGCTGCCTATGTAAGGGGGCAGGGGGCTCTCTGGATACCTATACCATGGGGGGGGGGGCTCTCTGGATACCTATTCTGGAGGAGGGGCTCCCTGGCTACCTATGTAAAGGGCACAATTTGGCTACAAATATGAGGGGTAGCCCTCTGACTACCTATACCCAGGAGTGGGGGCTCTCTGGTCACCTATGTGAGGGGTTGGTTGTGCTACTACCACTTTCTTATTCTCTGTCATGGGTTGTAGAGCTGTACTGCCCTCAGGAAAGGCTCTGGAGAAGCACTTAATAAGTTCTTCATCACATTGATGTTTTTTATCTTCTTTCACCTCTGTTGGGGTGAGTTTTGCCATTTTGGACTTATAGCGTGTAACCAACAAGGTAGCCATATGATGTAACCATTAGTATTATTATTAATTGGATTCATATAGCGCTAACATATTACACAAAGCTCTACAATAAATAGGGTTACAGACATTGATAATATGGATGACAGTCAACATGAAACAGAAAATAAGCAATAAGGTACACAATGCCAGATCATACACTGAAGTAATAGTCTCAGTAATTCAGGTTCACATTGCTCTGTGAGCAGAATGCACAGATAAAAAAAGGGGGGGTGGGGGGGGCGGTCCTGGCAAAGGTTTACAATCTAAATGCACAATTATACTTTGTACAGCCTTCTCTTCTTCCCCCTATTCTTCTAGCCTGACACTCTTTCCCCTTCCTCCATTTGTGTCCCAGGAACAGAGACCTATGACAAAGGGGAAACCTAGACTATGCCCCAGCCCCTGCTCTACTGGGTATTATTACTTTGTTGGCATTGCTCTTACAATGGCCGTCCTTCTCCAGAGAGAGCATTAGTCTCAGCAGGTAGACAGTAAGGGGTGGTGTCACGCCTGACTTCTTGATTACGGCTTCCCAGAGGGGGATAAACTGGTGCACATGTATTGAACCTGTAGTCACTCTACAGGGCTGACGTGCACAAGCACCGCAGAACATCTGCTGTTTGCTTGCTTGGCTGGTACTCTCTGACAGCTCTCAGCTGCTTTGACATCTCTTAAGTTGAATTTCAATATGTAGGGATGTCAAAAACAAATCAGTTTGCAGGTAGATTGTATTGGCGCTGCCTGCCTTCCAAATTAAGTGGCCGCTATGTAACAATGTAGGCATAGGAATTTAATAGTGGGACTGCTCTTATTTAGGCCTTATTTAACCATGTCTTTAAAATCTTCACGTTAACTTATACAGTCAATACAGGTTCATGTTAGTGTCTCTTATCTCTACCTTAGCAGACCCCAACCATAAATTGACATGATGTATGTGTGTTTGTGTTGTTTCTGAGAATAACAACTGCATTTAATTTTTGTATAAGTACTCAAGTACGCAAGTATCCAGCATGCAGCAAATAACTGTCAGTTGTTAGCAGAAATATTTTCCTAGTGACATCCATATAAAAGCTGTAGACAACAGCAACTGACAGGTAAGAAACTATGAAGACCATTAAATGAATGTCTGCATTATATGTGAGAAGCTCTATAAAATAAATATATGAAAACTGCAAATTACTGCTCTAGAAAAAATACAAGTTGGAGGTTTCCAAAGAGTTGTATGCATACCGTAAAGAAATGATTACGTCAATTATCCTTATCCCAACAAGAATTGTAGAACTATGCTTTGAACTTTTAAAAGAAAAAAATAACAGTAAATGTACAATGTAACAAAATCAACAAAGATGAATTATCGCAATATGTTTGTACTATGTCATACTTTTTTTTTCTCTTCAGTGTCACTTTAAGTGACAATACAATATAGGAAGATGTTGGTGATATATAAATACTAAATAATAATCTAGAGATCTATACTGTACAGTCCCAACATTGAAAGGCAAAGCACTATTCCTCAGGGTGTAAGGAAGGACATAAATATATATTACATGGGACAAAGCCATTAGAAATCTATATTTACAAAGATTAAAACATCTTAATATATTTAAAAAATGTAAACATGTTTTAAAATTTAGGGTTCTTTCACGTTACCAAGCCGACTTCCTGCATGCGTTAATGGGCTCCGGCGTGATGTCGGGAAGTTGTGGTGGGACGCTAATTAGCGGCCGCAGTTCTAATTCACCCGATGGGGAAATGCCGCGGCTGGAGGTTACGAGGCTCCCAGATGCTTTGTTTGAAACGTAACGCTCTGGAACGCTTCATCCAATGTGAACGTTAACATGAAACTCAAATAGACTTTTATGTTACCTTTCTAAACGCAGCCTAGGAGCGATGCATCAAAATACTCGGATCGTCTCCTAATGTGAAAGAGACCTTAGCTATTGTAGCGAGACAGACTGGATCGCTAATGAATGTAACGGGGCCTCTTATTGGATACTGCCTGCAGTGGCACCATGCCTCCCAGAATCATGCAGACACCAGTATCAATGCAATATATTTATTCCCCACAGAACAACATGATCTAATGGGGTGAAGTAAGCAATAGAAAATATAGCACTAATCAAACACTTGTTAACTCAGCAAGATCATAACAATAAAAGTAATATGCTTCACACATTCAAAGTGCATCAAAAGTGTATGTCCAAAGTAGCCACCTCCTGCTAAACAAGTGTACACTAGACTGGCGCAGAACGCACCGCAGCAAAGGGATAAGCTTAACAAACTGCAATCAACACACGGTAGTAACCTCTTGCGCCCCTCGAGTGTCACTTTAAAGAAGTGCACACTACACTGGTGAAAGACGCACAACCATACCAAAGAAACAAACTTAAGAAAATGCAATCAGTAGCACAACCTTATTCAGCTCCCGACTGGCCAGTGGGCTATAATGCAGTTCTGCACTCGGAGTACCCCTTTAAGGAACGTTATGTGCAGTCTGGCGCCTTGTGAAGAAGCTGCAGCAGCAAGTAGACTCCTGATGCACATTGCATTCAGCAATAACAGCATAGATGCCAGTGATGTGAGAGTGGACAGGTTAACCAGGCTACAGTTCAGAATGATAGGCTATGGCAAACAGTCCTGACATACACTGTCCACAGTTTGTTGTAAGAGGAGTGGTATGACTCCCAAACCTTTCAGCCAGGTTAATGCCCCTCTATCATTGCAAAGATAGTTCCTACCGTGAGGTGCAGGGCCAGTCCCTGATAATGGTCACTCGGCAGGTGTAGAACTCGCAGGCAGCAGTTTTGAGGAGACTGAGATTCACAATCTTTGTAATCCAGCTAAAATGGTTCCTTCTGAAGTCCACACAGATTGTACAATTCAGACTCCACCAACCTCACAGGTTCACACAGTTCTGGTCCGGCAGCTGTATCCTTTCACCAAGATCCAGCTGCAAGATTCAGCTCAGGGTGCAGCAATCTGTGTCACATGATCCCTTCTTCACGCTCAGCAATCAAATGGAAGCCAGTCTCATGGATTTAGACCTGAAATCCAGTCTCAGTAACTCCAGACCTCTCTCCCAGGCTCTAGACACACCAGCCACACCTCAGCTCCCAGCAGCCTCTGCTCACTCCAGCCTCTCTTCCAGAATTCTCTGCAGTCTTAAAGGAACTATGACCTCTAAAGGCCGCAGTATATAATATAACAATAACAGCACATTATATGGTGTTACACTATCTTATGATACTTTTCTTTTTGCCACTTTCCAGTTGCAGCCTCCTCATCATATATATATATATATATATATATATATATATATATATATATATATATATATATATATATATATATATATATATATATATATGATGTACTTTTTCCTCTGTGCAGCCTCATGTCCAGCCTTTTTACCTCACCTTGAAATATTCATCCCCTACTGGACATATTCTACCATATCTCTTCGTCTCTTCAACTTAGTGCCCTAATTAAACATCTACACTCACTTCATCTTCATCTGACACAGGTTCATACACTGTAAATGTTTTCTCAGCTGCATAGTTAGTTGGGTCTTTAAAATGTGTTTCTTTAAGTACAGTATATGGATATTTTGTATAACGCCTGGTGTAGTGATTTATTTTATTTTCCTAATTTCTACACTTGTAATGGGCTTATCTAATCAATCTAATTTTTTGTTGCTTAAAGTGAACCTATAGATAAAATAAACTTAAAAGGTAACGAATTGTATACGTAGTATGGATAATAAATAGAACGAGCAAAAGCAGAACCCATCTGCACCCAAATCTTTGCTCAATGAGGCAACAAGATACCAAAAATAATATTAAAAATACTCGTTTATTAATATGCATTAAAAGATGTGTATAAACATACAGTTTGGAGGTCTGAATATCTGGGCAGCTAAGGGAAAGAATCACAATTACTTCTTTTTTTAGTAACAGCATGACATGTCTTAGAGCAAACACAGTCAAATAACATATAAATCACCAGAAAAATTCAAATAAACACAGTCCATGAGGACTGTGAGAACACTGAGTTCTTGATATAAAAAATGCAGGGATGCAGAGCAATGTAGCAGCAATGAAAGGCTGTTAAGTATAGGGATGCAGGGATGCAGAGTGATGTAGCAGCAGCAAAAGGCTGCATTAGAGTTCCTGTCCACAAGTAGGCAACTGTTAATGCACAATGTTCCAAAGATGGTTACAAGATGCACCGATTTTATAAGGTGGTGGGATGCCAGCAGAGAGTTAATCCTCAAAGTTCCTGTCCACTAGCAGGCAACTGTTGGTATATGAAGCTCCAAGAGGCGTACATCAAAAAAGGGCGTCGGGAAAAAAGGGCGCGTGGTGTAAACGATAAACAGTATTATCGTTTATTGAAATATTGTGTAGAATTTCGTTTAGAAATAGTGTTTTAAGAATTTATAAATCACTAAATAATGTGTATGAGATCGGCAATTCTTAAAACGTTAATCTTCCCTATTTGTAAACTGAAACTTATATTTACGTTTGTTAAAACCCTCCCTGTACCTATCCCTAACCCCTAGACCCCCTGTTGGTGCCTAAACCTAAGACCCCCCTGTTGGTGCCTAAACCTAAGACCCCCCTGTTGGTGCCTAAACCTAAGACCCCCCTGTTGGTGCCTAAACCTAAGACCCCCCTGTTGGTGCCTAAACCTAAGACCCCCCAGTTGGTGCCTAAACCTAAGACCCCCCTGTTGGTGCCTAAACCTAAGACCCCCCTGTTGGTGCCTAAACCAAAGACCCCCCTGTTGGTGCCTAAACCTAAGACCCCCCTGTTGGTGCCTAAACCTAAGACCCCCTATGGATAATAATGTTTTACAGACATTAATAAATAAAAAATGTAAATAAAAAAATGTAATCAATTTTTTGGGGTGAATAATAATGTTTTAGAAATAGTGATTTAGTATCTTTATAAACGTTATTCGTCACGGGCTCATTTTGTAAAGTTAAATCATCACAAACATAGTTATAAATCCTTAAAAATCTCCGGGCGCCGTTTGTTAAAACGTTAATAATCTCCGGCGCCTTTTTTTCCCTGTTCGGCGCCCGGTAAACGATATTTATAATGGGAGTGAATGGGGCGCCCTTTTTGTCCACTTGTCTCATGCGCCCAAATCTCCTGCTTCCCTCCAAGAGCAATCACAAACACAGCACGAGGTGCACAAATTATATAAGATGGTGTAATGTCAGCGAAAGGCTGATCCTCAGAGTTCCTGTCCAGAAGCAGGCAACTGTTGTCAGGGCCGGTTCTGGACTTTAAGCTGCCTGAGGCAAAGATCGTAAAGGCGCCCCCCCCCCCCCCAATATTTCTACATAACATTACATCCCCCACACAACCGACTGTGTCCGTGAAGAAAAGCCTGAGTGACGCAGCAAAGTGAGTGACTGACTCACCAGGGATTGGGTCTCCCTCCGGGTCTGGCGGCGGCGAAGAGCGGGCATCCGCATCCAGCATGCATCCTGCACTGGCAGGGGACAGACGGCTGCGGTCTGGCTCCATCTCGGATCTGAGGGATCTCGCGCTGGGCCAGTGAGCGGCGGCCGGCGGCAGCCAGTCAGCCTTATCATCATCATCGTCACGGTCACGTCGGCGGCGCTCGCTGCTCAGTGACTGACCGTGACAGTCAGCCGCAGCCAGGGCAGCAGAGCGGGCGGCAGCCGCCGCCATCAAATCAGCAGGCTTAGGCACTAGGCAGCGTCACCAACGTGCAGCCTTGGAGGAGACAGGAGAGGCTGCAGAGCTCGGAGTCGTCGGACTCGGAGGCCAGCGGCAACAGTGCAGTTTCTAGGCTAAAATGCACCCAGGGCGAGGGTGTAAAAATTGCGCCCCCCCCCCCCCGTATAGGTAGCCAGCTATAGGTCCCCCCCCGAGTATAGGTGGCCAGGCATGGGTGAGCCAGTAAAGTTGCCCCCAGTATAGGTTAGCCAGGTAGTTGCCTCCAGTATAGGTAGCCAGTATAGTTGCCCCCAGTATGTTAGATAGGCAGGCACCCCCCCCCCCCCCCCCCGGTATAAGTTAGATAAGTAGGTGCCCCCAGTACAGGTTAGCTAGGTAGGTGCCTCCAATATAGGTAGCCAGTATAGTTGCCCCCAGCATAGGTTAGATAGGTAGGTACCCCCAGTATAGGTTAGTTAGGTAGGTGCCCCCAGTATAGGTAGCCAGTATAGTTGCCACCTGTATAGGCTAGGTAGGTAGGTGCCACCAATACAGGTTAGATAAGTGCCCCCAGTATAGGTTAGATAGGTAGCTTCCCCCCAGTATAGGTTAGATTAGGTCGCTGCCCTTCAGGATAGGTTAGATTAGGTAGGTGCCCCCAGTACAGGTTAGATTAGGTAGGTGCCCCCAGTATAGATTAGATAGGTAGCTGCCCCCAGCATAGGTTAGACAGGTAGCTGCCCCCCAGCATAGGTTAGATAGGTAGCTGCCCCCCAGTATAGGTTAGATAGGTAGCTGCCCCCCAGTACAGGTTAGATTAGGTAGGTGCCCCCCAGTATAGGATAGATAGGTAGCTGCCCCCAGTACAGGTTAGATTAGGTAGGTGCCCCCCAGTATAGGATAGATAGGTAGCTGCCCCCCAGTATAGGATAGATAGGTAGCTGCCCCGCAGCATAGGTTAGATAGGTAGCTGCCCCCAGTATAGGTTAGGTAGGTAGCTGCCCCCCAGTATAGGTTAGATAGGTAGCTGCCCCCCAGTATAGGATAGATAGGTAGCTGGCCCCCAGTATAGGTTAGATTAGGTAGGTGCCCCCCAGTATAGGATAGATAGGTAGCTGCCCCCAGTATAGGTTAGATAGGTAGCTGCCCCCCAGTATAGGTTAGATAGGTAGCTGCCCCCCAGTATAGGATAGATAGGTAGCTGCCCCCCAGCATAGGTTAGATAGGTAGCTGCCCCCCAGTATAGGTTAGATAGGTAGCTGCCCCCCAGTATAGGTTAGATAGGTAGCTGCCCCCCAGTATAGGATAGATAGGTAGCTGGCCCCCAGTATAGGTTAGATTAGGTAGGTGCCCCCCAGTATAGGATAGATAGGTAGCTGCCCCCAGTACAGGTTAGATTAGGTAGCTGCCCCCCAGCATAGGTTAGATAGGTAGCTGCCCCCCAGTATAGGTTAGATAGGTAGCTGCCCCTCAGTATAGGTAAGATAGGTAGCTGCCCCCCAGTATAGGATAGATAGGTAGCTGGCCCCCAGTATAGGTTAGATTAGGTAGGTGCCCCCCAGTATAGGATAGATAGGTAGCTGCCCCCAGTACAGGTTAGATTAGGTAGGTGCCCCCCAGTATAGGATAGATAAGTAGCTTGCCCAGTATAGGTTAAGTAGGTAGGTGCCCCCTCATAATGGCGGAGGGGGGAGCCGGAGCCGCGGTGAGGGCAGCCCGACCCCTCCCTCCCTCTCCCCGGGCCGCTCTCCATGCTCCCCCCTCGGACTGCAGGCAGCAGAGTTAGCGCGCAGGGAAGCGCTGCTGTACACAGCTGTTACTCACCTCCCTGGATCCGATCGCCGCTCCCGACCTGCTGGTCTCCTCTCTGCAATGTAGCCGCTGATACATTACACACGCTGCTTCCTGTTTACACAGGAAGCAGCCGCGTGTGTATCAGCCGGCTAGGCAGAGAGGAGACCAGCAGGGCGGGAGCGGCGATCGGATCCAGGGAGGTGAGTAACAGCTGTGTACAGCAGCGCTTCCTTGCGCGCTAACTCTGCTGCCTGCAGTCGGAGGGGGGGGCATGGAGGGCGGCCCGGGGAGAGGGAGGGAGAGGTCGGGCTGCCCTCACCGCGGCTCTGGCTCCCTCGGTCCCTCCGCTATCACAGCCATGTCATCTGGTGCCGCCTGAGGAACCCGCCTCACCCCGCCTCATGGGCGGGCCGGCCCTGACTGTTGTGCAATGAACCATTCAAGCAATTAAAAGAAGTGACACAATGCCAGCGAAAGGCTGACCTCAGGTTCCTGTCCAAAAGCAGGCAACTTGTTTGTAAATATAATGGTTTAGCTGCTGTAGCAGATGATATGCATAACAGTGTCCAAAGTCAATATAGCGTAGCACATATCATATGAAATTTTCCATGCATTATTTCAGAGCTGTAGCATCCATAGAATTAATAAATCAATAGGACTCAATATGAGTAGATGTTGTATAGTCCCAATATGAGGCAAAAAAAGGGGCCTCAATGGTGTGGTGAAAAAATGTATATAATTGCAGGCTTACGTATCCTTATGTATATGCCATTATGGATCTCCTCCATTAGATGATTCATGAGTGGTGCTATAATGTTTGAGGTTCTTGAAAGGAGTGAAGCATAGCATCCCACAGCTGGCCAGACCTTGTCTACCGGTTTCGCCGAATGGTTCGGCTCCTCAGGACACAGACCGCCAGGTAGGTATGTCAGAACCAGCCTCCGTTCGCCTTAAATGGCGCCTACGCCGCGGCCCAGCCTGCGCCACTTCCGTGGGCGCGGCTTCTGCGCCTCGGCGTGGTCCGTCCGGAACTGACGCATATGAGCATGCCCAATGCGCGTGCGTTGTTCCGGGCGGTAGCCAGCTTAGAATCCACACTCAGCTGTTTGTCACTTCAGGTGTAATTTACTATATTTTTGATTACGAAGACTGAGCTATGCTTTTGTTCATTTTTCCTCCCTTAAAAGACCAATTTACATTTCAACCAACCCTATTTTTTTTTTACAAAATATATTATCATTGACCTTTTCCTGCTGCTGTTTTTTTGTTTTGTTTTGGTAATCTCCACTTATGGGGTCAGTGGCCTACTTCTAACAGAATGTACTTTGTAAACAATGCTTGTTCAATTCCACTTAAATTGAGTTGAAACAGAGGGGTATCTATGCTAATCATTTAGGCTTTAGTGGTGTTTGAATCACATACCTGAAACAAGGATGTAGGTGGTGTGGTCAGTCCTAAGGGTTTGTTCAGACGGACAAGTGAACCAGTTGCCCGCGGAAGCCCGGCATCTTGTTCCAAAATGGCGCACCCAATGCGCCTATAAGGTTGTTTTGCTCACGATGTGATTCACAAAACGGTGCTAATGTACTTAGCACCCTGCTTATCACGCCCAATGGTGCTAAGTAGGTTAGCACGGCTTTGTGAATCAAGCCCCAAGAGCGCTTCTAAGCACTTTTAAAAACGTTAGCGCTTTGAAAAGTGCTTGGGTAATGTAGTAGAATGGGATGGATCACTCCAGAGTGATGTGATTTTTTTTTTCCCAAACGCAAAAGCAGGTCCTGCAGCATTTCTGCTGATTTCTGAGGTGGTTCAGCCTCAATGTAAAGTATAGGAAAGTGAGAAATCGCTCTGAAAAGTGCCAGATCGGAGCGATTTTCCAAGTGTTTTTGTTACAGAAGCTGTTCAGTTTCATCTCTACTGCAACAAAAAATAAAAAAATGCTACACCAAAATGTTCCAAAAATAGCTAGGCATGATTAGAAAATCACCAGGCACATGCCTAGAAAAATCACTTCTAAAAGCACTGAGCGTTTGCGATTATGCCAGTGCTTTTTGGTGTACACTGGCCCTAAGTAAAGACACAGAATCAGCAGGACATCCAGGCAGTTAGCATTGTTTAAAAAAAATACATTTGGCAGCCTCCTTATCCATCTCACTACAGGGTCACTTCACTTTGAGCCATTCCTTGTAAACACACTCCAAAATCCTCTTAATAAAAAGTAATTATTTAAACAGATAAAATATATCATCTCTAAGCAGCTAATGATGCTGTTACATTTTAGATACAGATTTATCTTAATATCTTTCTTAAATAATCTTAGTGTACAGTACTTCTATATTCCTGTAATTTTCCTGGAAGTGAATACTGTATTAGTGGCAGTGACGTCTTGGTGTACTGTAGGAGTGCATACTGTTTACGCATATCAAGAATCTATTTTTACCTATAAAGTTTAAATAAAGCAAAAGACATCTTTATAATTATTTTATTTAGAATTTATGTATCTCTGACATCTTTCTCAGTGCTTTACAGGGTCTATAGCAGGGGTCTCAAACTCGCGGCCCATGGGCCATTTGCGGCCCTCGATACAATATTTTGTGGCCCTCACTGGCAAAAGCTTCCTTATAGTTCGCTTCAGTGCTCCCAAGTAATCCGCCGCATCCCCGCCGCTAAACGAGGGCTGGAGAGCCCCCAAATTGCCCAGGGGCAATCCGCCGGCATTTCCTGGAAGGGGCAGAGCTTTCAGCTTCAGCTCTGCCCCTCCTGACGTCAATCGCCACACGGATCGCCGCCTCTCCCCGCCCCTCTCTGTGAAGGAAGAGTGAGAGGGGCGGGCAGAGGCGGCGATGTGCCGCAATTGTGAAATTCCTTATGCGGCCCAGCCTCATCCTGACTTTGCCTCCCGCGGCCCCCAGGTAAATTGAGTTTGAGACCCCTGGTCTATAGTCTTGTCATTAAAAGTCCCTCAGAGGGGCTCACAATCTTATCCCTATCTTAGTCATATGTCCATCACTAGTGTTAATGTTTGAATTCAGGTTTACCTTATATTTAACCCAAATATGGCTGTTGGAATTCAGACCTCTCCAACCCAAAAAACACTTGATTCAACTGCACAAATTCAGCAAAATTGCATTGAAGAATTTTGCTGATTTAGGCTGCTTTCACAGTGAGAAGATACAGGCGCACGTTAGAGCAGCCTGTAACGCAGCCCAACTCACAGTAATGAAAAATCAATGGGCTGTTCACAGTGCCCATGTTGCGTTACATTGTAAGGGTCTGTACACACTGCTGCGCTTTTAAAATCGCATGCGATTTTTAAATCGCAAGCCTTCATGAGAATAGGAAAAGCGCATCGCACCAGTGTGTACAGGTCTCCACGATTTTCATTATTTTTCAAAAGACCTTGCGATTAAAAAGCGCATGTGATTTGAAAAGCGCAGCGCAAGCGCAGCAGTGTGTACAGGCCCTAAAGCTGCACGTTCTATGAAAGTGCAGCATGTTGCGCGTTATATGCAGTTTTAGCCACGTTAGACTGTTTGCACATGCTCAGTAATGTTGTTTTATTGATTTTTGTGTGCAGAAGAGGAGGAGGGAAGAGTCCGTTATATTGCCTAGCCACATGGCTAATTAATATTCACTGCACTGCAATGCCGGTTCTCTTCCTGCTAGCAATGATTCATATGAATCATTCTCTGCCTGCTAGCAATGATTCATATTAATCATTCTCGGTTCTCAGCCTGCTAGCAATGATTCATATGAATCATTCTCTGCCTGCTAGCAATGATTCATATGAATCATTCTCGGTTCTCTGCCTGCTATTGCCGGTTCTCTACCTGCTAGCAATGATTCATAAGAATCATTGCCGGTTCTATCGAACGAAAAAGGCGCACCAAGAGCCGCATAACGCGGCTCTATGTAGCGTCCATTAGCACCACCATGCGTTGCGTTAGGGGAACGTTATGCGACCTTAACGTCCCCTGCAACGCAACGTCGCACTGTGTAAGAGCCCTTAGTGTTTAATAGATAATAATAGTTAATAGTGCCCCTATACATGCTAGAATCACAAAATTTGCTAGGTATGTTGAGGGGAACAGTGGGAACAAGGGGGCTATTTTTTATTTTTTTTTAAGGCCTGGTTGTTTCTTGAGAAACTCAATTTTAAAGTTACTATAACAAAATGTTTTTAAGTGCAGTTAAATGAGAGATAATGGCCCACATGCAATTCACTTTTTCTCCTGAGATTTTCTCCTGATTTAAGCCCGACAAAGGCTGCAAGGCCGAAAGCTCGCTTATTCTATATTCTTTTTAGTTAGCCAATAAATGGTATCATCCTGATTTAAAACTACCTACTGCTACTACCGAGTTTTCTCCAAGGAGATTAATTTCATATCCTTTTTAAAGTAACTTTTAAGCATTTTAATATTGAAAAAGTACCTAAAAGTTGGTGAAAAGGTTCTATCAAAATCATTTTGAGTATTTTTTTGCTTGCAGGTGGTTTAAAAGGCATTTTATGGCAAGGTGTGAAAATATCATCTAGGAGAAAACTCAGGAGAAAAAGAGATCTGCATATGGGCCAATGTATCTACTCATCGGTATTGAAAATTTACATATGTCCTCAAAAAGAGCAGTACATTTCCTGCTGGGGTTTCCTGATGGTCAGTATGCAATGCGTAATGACCACCAGGAAACAGGAAACCCCAGGACAAGCTGCAACACTTTTGCAGGGATTGCTGTACAGCCACAATACTTATTTGGACTAATTTTGACATGGGTGTCCCCCTCCCAAGCCTCTTTATCCCCTTTGTCACCTATGCTTCCCAGACCAGATGAGGCTCTGCACCCTGAGTGATACTAGCCCACATGGTCCATAATGGGGGGGGGGGCTCTGGAAGAGAGGGGCAACAAAGCCTCCACCTGTACCCCAGAGCCCTTATCCATACCATGCAGAAGGGGCAATTTCCCACCTCTAATTCCCAGGAAAAGGTTGGGCTGCACACCTTTGGCACTGGAGGTGAGAAGTACCCCTTACCCATTTACACAAAGAGTTAAAAGTGAAAGAAAAAAAACAACCACCAAAAGTATTTTAATCTTTTTAATTAACCATAAATACAATACAATTAATATTCTCATGCTATATTATCGGAAATGATCTCACACCATTATTCTCTCAAGACTTTATTGAAGATCTCCGTCATCGCTGCACACTGCTGGTACCTGCTATACTTAAGTAAAGCAAGCCCCAACAAAGTGTCTTTAAATGTGCCACCAGGGCATCCTTTAACAGACCAATGGGAATCCTCCTTGAGGGGGTACTGACCACCAGGAAACCCCAGCAGGAAATTCACTGCTGTTTCTGGGGATACTGTCAATTTTTCAAGAATCAAGAATTTCTCCCAAAAAATCTGGTCTTCTGATTATGTGTATTTAAGTTTTAATAGTAATATCAACCTTTCTAGTGAACACTCTGGCCTTATTTCTTTAAAGCACACCTGAAGCAAGAGGGATGTGGAGGCTGCCACATGTATTTCCCCTATAAACAATGCAAATTGCCTGGCTACCCTGCTGATCCTCTGCCTGCAATACTTTTAGCCATAGACCCTGAACAAGCATTCAGATCAGATACTTGACTGAGGTTTGATAGGGTTTGCCACATTCGTGTTTTAGGTGGGGTTTTTTTCAGTCAACCAAAGGTTTATTGAAAAATAATGTAGTACTATACAGCAAATCCATAAGAGCATAATAAAGGAAATTACAGACTCGTAACATTATTATGAGTAAACATGTGGAACATTGAAATAAAAGAGTAATAATGAACAAGGAGTACAGTTATAATGGATAACAGTAGTAGCATTCTTGAGAAAGAGCAAAGCATGGGTTTAAATTAGAGTTCCCATACATTGGAGTATTTACCTGAACAATGTCTGTGTTGATAAATCATTTTTTTGTATGGCAGGGAGCGGTTCATTTTATTTTTCCAGTCTTCTATAGTGGGGCAAATAGGGGATAACCATCTAAATGCAATACACTGTTTGGCAGCAAATAAGGTTTCTGTCATGAGAACCTTGTCAAATTTGGAAATATCTTCATCAAAGATATTGAGAATACAGGTTTTGATGTCAGGAGGGATGGAGGACCTCATGACATCATGCAGGAATGTAATTACTTGTTTCCAGTAGTCTTTGAGTGGGGAGCATTGCCATAATAAATGGAGAAAGGAAGGATTAGGTAGATTGCATTTAGGGCATGAATTGGAAGTGGAAGGTGAGTATCTAACTATTTGGGCAGGTATCGAATAGGCTTGATGGATAATGAATAATTGTGTTAATCGCTCTCTGACACAGGGCGATACTTGACGTGTTGAGGAAAGACAATCTTCCCATTCATCTTCATCAAGAGAAATACCAGAATGGACCCATTTGGACATTGTACTAGTTACAATAGAATCCGCTGCGCGCTTGATAAATAAGGAATATAAAGTGCCAATATGGTGTTTAGTCGCCCCATCTTTTATTAATTCAAGTACTGGGGAGGTACTAATGTGTGGGATACCCAACGGGAACTGGGCTCGAAGAGCATGTTGCAATTGTAAGTACATATAAGCAAATGTTGTGGATAAGGAAAATTGAGTTTTGAGAGTGTTAAAAGGGACTAAATTAGCATTGCGTATAATTTGGCCTAAGTAAAGTATTCCTTTATTTGCCCATAATGATGTATTTGTAAGTTTGGCGAGTTGTAATAGTGATGCGTTTTGCCATAAAGGGGTATAGTATTCCAGAGAGGAGGACGGCATTAACTTCTTGGTGGCTTGAATTGGGATGGAGTTTGAAGGGGCTGTTTAAGGCAGAGTACCCTTCAGCAAAGCAAAGGGAAGAATAAGGGTTTTGTCTAATGAGTTCTGGGGCAAATGTAGAATTTGTAATGAACCAGTGGGATATCTGTTCTAGTTGGGATGCAAGGTAATATATCTGAAAAGAGGATAGTGCCACACCACCTAGATCTGTGGGGCATTGTAAAACTTGATAGCGTAATTTAGCTCTGGATCTATGCCAAACTATTGATAGGATTATTGACGTTAGTTTTTTGAAGAAGGCCATAGGAATAGATGTAGGTGAGTTATTTATCACATATAATATCTTTGGGAGTAGAACCATCTTAATCAATTTTACACGCCCCGTTACTGATAACGTCAGTTTAGTCCAAGCTGTTAATTTGAGCAAGAGAGAGAAGTGGCGTAATATTGTGCACAGGGTAAACAATAGGGGGGGGCACTGACCTGTATACCCAGATATTTGAAAGATGTAACAATTTGCAAGGGGCAAGGAAGCGGAGAAGCAGAAACACTTGTTTTAGGTGTTTGATTCAGACAGTACTGATGCATAAAATATCAGCATGATGCCAGGCAACTGGCATTGTTTAAAAGGAAATAAATATGGCAGCTTCCATAGCCTTCTTGCTTGATGTGTTCTTTAAAGTGGACCTGAACTCTTGCACAGGACAGAAGGAAATCATAGAGAAATGCACCTTGTATGCATTTAGAGAGTTTATACTGTCTAATTCCCTCTCATCTCTGACTAATCACGAGTGTAATTTGATATTTCAGCTGTGTCAGCTGGCTGCCTCATCAGATCAGCTAATCTGTAAACACAGGATGTTAACCCTTTAATTATTGACTGGATAGATCTTCTGGCAGCCCAGGGAACTCTCAGTAGCTTTCTCCACACCCACAGTTCAAAAGCATCACATTTTCTACACAACCATATTTATAGTCCAACTTTCACAGCCATATGTTACTACTGGGAAGACCATAGCTTTAACAAGCCTGATCTTTGTTGGTAAAGTGATATCTCTATCCTGTAGTATCATGTCTTAATTTGCTATAGCTTTCCCCCAAGCAACAAGTGTCTCTTAATCCCATGGCTACAGTCACCGTCTGTAGAGATCTTTGATCCCAGAAAGATGAAATCTGTTACAACTTCTGCTTTTTCCCCATCTGTTTGCAGATGGTTCATTAGAGCAGATGACATGACTTAAGTTTTCTTCATGTTAAGCAGTAGACCAGCTTTGGCACTTTTTTTGTTTGACATTCGTGACTGTGCTCTTAAATTCTTCCTCGGTTTTCGCCATCAGAGTGGCATCATCGGCATATCTCTGATTGTTACTATTCCTGCCAGCAATTGTAATACCAGCACGTGACTCATCCAAACCAGCTTTCTGCATTACATATTCAGCATATAAATTAAATAAATGAGACAATATGCAACCTTGTTGTTACGCTCCTTTACCAATTGTGAACCAGTCAGTTATTGAATACTAAGTTCTAACTGTTGTTTACTTGGTTTTCATATAGATTCCTTAAAAAGGCAAATGAGATGGCCTGGCGTGGGCGATTACGGGGGAGAATATAACTTCTAATTCAGATATACAGGCATCATATAATTTTTTTTTATATTAATAGCTAAATTGACTAAATACAGTATTGCTCGGAGTTCAGCTTTTAATTTCAGTAAGAGATGGGGAAGAGTTACAGTGGCTTGCAAAAGTATTCGGCCCCCTTGAAGTTTTCCACATTTTGCCACATTACTGCCACAAACATAAATCCATTTTATTGGAATTCCATGTGAAAGATCAATACAAAGTGGTGTACACGTGAGAAGTGGAACGAAAATCATACATGATTCCAAACATTTTTAAAAATTAATAACTGCAAAGTGGGGTGTGCGTAATTATTCAGCCCTCTTTGGTCTGAGTGCAGTCAGTTGCCCATAGACATTGCCTGATGAGTGCTAATGACTAAATAGAGTGCACCTGTGTGTAATCTAATGTCAGGTACAAATACAGCTGCTCTGTGACAGCCTCAGAGGTTGTCTAAGAGAATCTTGGGAGCAACAACACCATGAAGTCCAAAGAACACACCAGACAGGTCAGGGATAAAGTTATTGAGAAATTTAAAGCAGGCTTAGGCTACAAAAATATTTCCAAAGTCTTGAACATCCCACAGAGCACTGTTCAAGCAATCATTCAGAAGTGGAAGGAGTATGGCACAACTGTAAACCTACCAAGACAAGGCTGTCCACCTAAACTCACAGGCCAAACAAGAAGAGCGCTGATCAGAAATGCAGTCAAGAGGCCCATGGTGACTCTGGACGAGCTGCAGAGATCTACAGCTCAGGTGGGGGAATCTGTCCATAGGACAACTATTAGTCATGCACTGCACAAATTTGGCCTTTATGGAAGAGTGGCAAGAAGAAAGCCATTGTGAACAGAAAAGCATAGGAAATCCCATTTGCAGTTTGCCACAAGCCATGTGGGGGACACAGCAAACATGTGGAAGAAGGTGCTCTGGTCAGATGAGACCCAAATGGAACTTTTTGGCCAAAATGCAAAACACTATGTGTGGTGGAAAACTAACACTGCACATCACTCTGAGCACACCATCCCCACTGTCAAATATGGTGGTGGCAGCATCATGCTCTGGGGTGCTTCTCTTCAGCAGGGACAGGGTAGCTGGTCAGAGTTGATGGGAAGATGGACAGAGCCAAATACAGGGCAATCTTGGAAGAAAACCTCTTGGAGTCTGGAAAAGACTTGAGACTGGGGTGGAGGTTCACCTTCCAGCAGGACAACGACCCTAGACATAAAGCCGGGGCAACAATGGAATGGTTTAAAACAAAACATATGCATGTGTTAGAATGGCCCAGTCAAAGTCCAGATCTAAATCCAATCGAGAATCTGTGGCAAGATCTGAATACTGCTGTTCACAAACGCTGTCCATCTAATCTGACTGAGCTGGAGCTCTTTTGCAAAGAAGAATGGGCAAGGATTTCAGTCTCAAGATGTGCAAAGCTGGTAGAGACATACCCTAAAAGACTGGCAGCTGTAATTGCGGCAAAAGGTGGTTCTACAAAGTATTGACTCAGGGGGCTGAATAATTACGCACACCTCACTTTGCACTTATTGATTTGTAAAAAATGTTTGGAATCGTGTATGATTTTCGTTCCACTTCTCACGTGTACACCACTTTGTATTGATCTTTCACATGGAATTCCAATAACATTGATTCATGTTTGTGGCAGTAATGTGACAAAATGTGGAAAACTTCAAGGGGGCCGAATACTTTTGCAAGCCACTGTATATTAGAGAAAAAATGGTGATTTCCATCCATGCTAGTCTCTTTTAGGCTTCACAAGACAATGCTGTGCTGCTTTTTCTTTGATACGACATTAGGGTAATTGCAATATCATTTTAAAGAGAGCTGTTCCATCCATTTACCTTTTGTCATACAAGAAGCTTACTGAATGGGTCTCCCGAGTATTGGAAGATGAATTATCTGCTGTGCAGACAATATGTATTGGATACTTGCTACAACTCCATTATGTTCACATGGAATGTTAAAACGTGCTGATTGTATACAGCCAGCTGATAAGGTAATAGAAGGTAATAGAGGTCCCAAGAGGTATATATTAGTGTTTCAGCTATTTCAAGAAAAAGCTATTGAGACTCATGTCTTACCTATCAAAGTATAAATGAACCCTTGAAGGTTTTGTGCTTGCTTTTAAGCTAAGATTGGACCCTTATTAGGCCCTTAATTTGATATTTGTATTCCCACTGCTAAGACTGAGACATGGTTTTCTTTAAACCTTCAGTTCAGGGACCGTATAATAAAATAACTGAATTGCATATAATCATTTGTAAACTTATTGTAATTTTTGCAAAATAGAAAAGGAAATGAAGTGTTGCAAGAATTTGCATATCTACATCACTTCCTCACTGACCTCTGCTGCCTGTGTACTCCCAGTCAGTCTGAAACACTCCCCCTTTAGTCACATGATATGGCGATTGCTCTCTCAGCCAACATAGCGCCTCCTAGATAGTTTAGGCTGTCCACTCCAAGCAGGGAGGCATGGCTTCAGATTGACTGCAGACGTTAAAGCAGAACTGTATTGAGAGGTATATGGAGGCTGCCATAATTATTTCCTTTTAGGCAATACCAGTTGCCTGGCAGCCCTGCTGATCTATTTGGCTGAAGTAGTGGCTGAATCACACCAGAAGCAAGCATGCAGCTAATCTTGTCATATCTGTCAAAATTGTCAGAAAAACCTGATCTGGTGCATGCTTGTTCAGGGTCTATGGCTTAATGTATTAGAGACAGAGGATCAGCAGGATAGCCAGGTAACTGGTATAGCTTAAATGGAAATAAATATGGCAGCCTCCATACACCTCTCTTTACAGTTCTCCTTTAAAGGAGGAGATAGCAGGCAGGCAGATGGAGGTCACTAAGGAAGTAGTAAGTATCTATAAATTGGTGCAGAAGATATTTTATTTATTTATATTAAAAAAAAAAGTTTCAACTTTTTGCCCAAAAATGTTTTATGCATAATTAATTTTAAATGTTTTCTAAATTAATACGTGCTTATCACCACATTTTGTCTCAAATTGTACTTTATAAAAAGTAAAAGGTAGCTAAATACGAGCTACATGGGGCTTGATTCACAAAGCGGTGCTAACTGTTAGCACGCCTGTGAAAACCCCCTTAGCACGTCTAAACAAGCTTTTCGCGCATAAAACTTTACGCGCGCAAAACTTTATGCGTGTAAAACTTCGGGCGAAGTACCCATTAAAGCCTATGGGACTTAGCGCGCCCATAGGACTGCGCGATCTGATTGAGAAAACTGGTGATAACCTACTTAGCACCCTGGTTAGCGCGCCTAAAGACTTTAGACGTGCTAAGTAGGTTAGCACCGCATAGTGAATCAAGCCCAATGTGTGGATATAATACATCCCTTATAGTAGAGATTCCACAGATGCCAAATTGCATGTCATCTAAATGGAATTCATAACTGTATATAGAAACTGTGCAATATAAAACAGTAGGGGCTCGATAGTAAAAAGTGTGTTAACTGTTAGCACGCCCGTGGTATGCAGTGAGCACGCGAGGTGCCGTGTGCGCATCTTTACGCACGTAAAGTTTCGCTAACTACCATTTGCACGTGATAACACCGACTTTTGCGCCCGTTTGCATGCAAAAGTTTGCATTATCGAGCGCAAACCTTAGTTAGCTCATGGGCATGAAACTTTGCATGCGTAAAGATGCATGCACGGCACCTCGTGTGCTAACTGCTTAGCTAACAGTTAGCACTCTATAGAGAATCAAGCCCAATATATGAATTTAGCAGGGGATGCGCTACGGGTAACAAACAAAGAAAATAAGGTAAATAAAATCACAAATAAAATAAAGAACATTTTGTAGAATTATAAAATTGTAAATAATACTTGGCCCCTTTTACACTAGCAGGGTAAACACGTGTTGTGTTATCCTATTTTGCCACAAGGAGCTTCAAAAGCAATGAAAGTCTATGGAGACTTCCAAACTTATTGCGGCCCCTTGCGGTGTGCCAGAAGTAGAGATGTAGCGAACGGTTCGCCGGCGAACGTTTCCAGGCGAACTCTGGGGGTTCGCGTTCGCCTGGACCAAGCGAACTTTTGCGGAAGTTCGATTCGCCCCATAATGCACTATGAGGGTCAACTTTGACCCTCTGCATCACAGTCAGCAGGCACATTGTAGCCATTCAGGCTACACTAAGCCCTGGAGGCCCCCCCCCCCTTATATAAGGCAGGCTCCGGCGGCCATTAGCCTCACTCGTGTGCCTGCTAGAGACAGACTAGGGAAAGCTGCTGCAGACTTGTTCTCCTAGGGAAAGATTAGTTAGGCTCTTGGCTTGCTCCTGGCTGATTGTTATTGCTAAAATAGCACCCCTCAACAGCTCTTTTGAGAGATAATGTTTTCCAGATGTGTTTTTTTTGTGTGTGTGTTGCTCACTGAATTATACAGCCCTATCTGTTGCAACTGGACTTTGGTAATTGTTATTACTGTGCCAGCCAGGCCCTGCCTAACTATCTATACTGGGACACCTACTAATGCCTACCTAACTACTGGGGCACCTACTTACCTATACGGGGACACCTACCTACCTACCTATACTAGGGGACCTACCTATGCCTACCTAACTATACTGGGTCTCCTACCTATGCCTACCTAACTATACTGGGTCTCCTACCTATGCCTAGCTAACTACTGGGTCTCCTACCTATGTCTAGATAACTACTGAGGCACCTACCTATGCCTACCTACCTATACTGGGACTCCTACCTATGCCTAGCTAACAACTGGGAAACCTACCTATACTGGGTCTCCTACCTATGCCTAGCTAACTACTGGGACACCTACCTATGCCTACCTACCTATATTGGGTCTCCTACCTATGCCTAGCTAACTACTGGGACACCTACCTATGCCTACCTACCTATATTGGGTCTCCTACCTATGCCTAGCTAACTACTGGGACACCTACCTATGCCTAGCTAACTACTGGGACACCTACCTATGCCTACCTACCTATACTGGGTCTCCTACCTATGCCTAGCTAACTACTGGGACACCTACCTATGCCTACCTACATACAAGAAGATAAGAAGGGCGTTGCTTCATTGTGGACAGACCAAATTTGATCAGCTGGACAGTCACTGCTGTTCTATCATTGAGCTACCACAGCCCGGCGACCATATGGGCTGGAAAACTGCCACGGCCTGCACTCTGGTAGAGATGGGCCAAACCTCTGATTTTAGGTTCGTGAACTTCCGCGGAAGGTTCGGTTCGCGGAAAAGTTCGCGAACCGCAATAGACTTCAATGGGGAGGCGAACTTTAAAAAATAGAAAAAATTATGCTGGCCACAATAGTGATGGAAAAGATGTTTCAAGGTGTCCAGTGGCGTAGCTACAAACCTCTGGGCCCCCATGCGGAATCTGGATGTGGGCCCCCCCCGGCAACAACAGCCCCCCCTCCCCCGGCAACACCCGACGGATGCACACACATATCAAAATCCCTATAGCCAGCTATAGGTACCCCCAGTATAGGTAGTCAGGCAGAGGTAAGCCAGTATAGTTGCCCCCGGTATAGGTGAGATAGGCAGGCGCCGCCGGTATAAGTTAGATAGATAGGTGCCCCCAGTACAGGTTAGCTAGGTGGGTGCCTCTAATATAGGTAGCCAGAATAGTTGCCCCCAGCGTAGGTTAGATAGGTAGGTGCCCCCAGTATAGGTTAGTTAGGTAGGTGCCTCCAATATAGGTAGCCAGTTTAGTTGCCACCTGTATAGGCTAGCTAGGTGCCCCCAATACAGGTTAGATAAGTAAGTGCCCCCAGTATAGGTTAGATAGGTAGGTGCCCCCAGTATAAATTAGATTAGGTCGGTGCCCCCCAGTATAGGTTAGATTAGGTAGGTGCCCCCCAGTATAGGTTAGATTAGGTAGCTGCCCCCCAGGATAGATTAGGTAGCCGCCCCCAGGATAGATTAGGTAGGTGCCCCCCAGTATAGGTTAGATTAGGTAGCTGCCCCCCAGGATAGATTAGGTAGCTGCCCCCAGGATAGATTAGGTAGGTGCCCCCCAGTATAGGTTAGAATAGGTAGCCGCCCCCCAGGATAGATTAGGTAGCTGCCCCCCAGGATAGATTAGGCAGGTGCCCCCCAGTATAGGTTAGATTAGGTAGGTGCCCCCCAGGATAGATTAGGTAGCTGCCCCCCAGGATAGATTAGGTAGCTGCCCCCCAGGATTAGGTTAGATTAGGTAGCTGCCCCCCAGGATAGATTAGGTAGCTGCCCCCCAGGATAGATTAGGTAGGTGCCCCCCAGTATAGGTTAGATTAGGTAGGTGCCCCCCAGGATAGATTAGGTAGCTGCCCCCCAGGATAGATTAGGTAGCTGCCCCCCAGGATAGATTAGGTAGGTAGGTGCCCCGTCCCCATAATGGAGGGGGGGGCCGCAGCCGCGGGGAGGGCAGCCCGACCTCTCCCTCCCTTCCTCTCCCCGGGGCCCCCCCCCCTCAGATGCAGAGTGAGCGGCTCACGGAAGCGCTGTAGGCAGAACTCACCTCCGTCTCTGGTTCCAATCGCAGCTGATCTCCTCTCTGGCTGGCTCTGCATAGATGCTTACACACGCAGCTTCCTGTTTAGCCGGAAGCTGCGTGTGTAACAGCATCTATGCAGAGCCAGCCAGAGAGGAGATCAGCGGCGAGTGGAACGCAGGGAGGTGAGTTCTGCCTACAGCGCTTCCGTGAGCCGCTCACTCTGCATCTGAGGGAGGGGGGGGGGGCCCGGTGAGAGGAAGGGAGGGAGAGGTCGGGCTGCCCTTCCCGCAGCTCCCCCCTACCAGCGCGCACGGGCCGCATGGCCCTCCAAACGGAGATGGGCCCCCCGGGCCCCTCCCCCGCCTCCTCAGGAGCTGGGCCCGGTCGCCAAGGCGACCGCTGCGACCACGGGCCCTACGCCCTTGAAGGTGTCTAACACCTGGAGGGGGTCATGGCGGAGTGCAATACATGCCAAAAGTCCCAGGGAAAAATCTGGATGTGACGCAAAGCAGCGTTTTAAGGGCAGAAATCACATTGGGCTTGATTCACAAAGCGGTGCTAACTGTTAGCACGCCTGTGAAAACCCCCTTAGCACGTCTAAACAAGCTTTTCGCGCATAAAACTTTATGCGCGCAAAAGTTTATGCGCGTAAAACTTTGCGCGCGTACTGCACAGAGCACAGGGCGCACCGCGCGAAATGCCCATTAAAGCCTATGGGACTTAGCGCGCGTAAAACTTTGCGCGCATAAAACTTTGCGCGCGCAAAGTTAGCGCGCGATCTGATTGAGAAATCCCGTGCTAACCTACTTAGCACCCTGGTTAACGCGTCTAAAGACTTTAGACGTGTTAAGTAGGTTAGCACCGCTTTGTGAATCAAGCCCATTGAATGCTAAATTGCAGGCCTAACGTGCTTTAAAACATCTTGCATGTGTATACATCAATCAGGGAGTGTAATTAGAGTACTGCTTCACACTGACACACCAAACTCACTGTGTAACGCACCGCAAATAGCTGTTTGTTGTGTGTTGTGACGGCCGTGCTGGACTACTGCGCAACATGGCGAGATTGCTCTTCCTCACTCAGTGATGTCAGGTAATGTATGACTTCCTTCTCAACTTTCCATGGCACTGTTAAAAAGCTTACGTTTTGTTTTTATATTACATTTTCTACTTGCTGTGTACTTGTTCAGTACCGCTACAATGAGAATCCTATGGAGGCGGGCAAGTCTGACATTGTGACCCCGGGTAAAGGCCGGGGAATGAGGGATGGAATCCGGTGTGGAGCCTGAGCAATGCTACACTTTCAAGGAGGGCAGCAGGCAGGCATGCACGCCCGCCCCGAGGTAGTGACCAAAAATAACAGTACAGGAGGAAGACTTTCGAGGCCCTGCTGTGTATTTGAAATGAATGTACTTTAAATCCTTTAACGAGAACCAGTTAAGGCGGGCAAAGATGATACCACATTCCTTTCACGAGAATCATATGGAGGTGGGCAAGTCTGCCATTTGTGACCCCGGGTAATGGCCGGGGAATGAGGTATGGAATCCGGTGTGGAGCCTGAGCAACGGCTACCACTGCACATCCAAGGAGGGCAGCAGGCAGGCATGCAATACATGACTTTGAGGCCCTAATTGTAATGAATCAACTTTAAATCCTTTAACGGGAATCCGTTATGGAGGGAAAGTCTGCCATTGTCACCGCGGGGAATGAAGGTTGGATTCCAGCCCGAAGTGGGAGCCTGCTGAGACCCATGCTGTAGCTGCCCTCACCGTGCTTTGCAGACCAGGCATCTGTGGTCAGATGGACCCTTGAGCCAGCGGAAGACAAACCAAGTCGAAAGAATTTGGCAAGAATGTTTTACGGAGGGCAATTTTTGTTGGCATTTTTGTAAATTGTTTGAAAATGTAGATGGTTGTATTTTTAAATTGTTTGAAAGTGTAGATGGTTATATTGCGTTCCGGAGTTGGAGCCTGATCAACGGCTACCACCACACATCCAGGCAAGGATATATGCAGTGAGGTGAATTCACTGAACACAAAAGGTAGCTAATGCTATATGCAGTGAGGTGAATTAACTGAACACAAAAGGTAGCTATATGCAGTCAGCTGAGTTCACTCAACCCAAAGGTAGTTATATATGCAGTGAGGTGAGTTCACTAAACACAGAAGGTAGCTATGTGCAGTGAGGTGAGTTCACTCAACCCAAAGGTAGTTATATATGCAGTGAGGTGAGTTCACTGAACACAGAAAGTAGCTATGTGCAGTGAGGTGAGTTCACTCAACCCAAAGGTAGTTATATATGCAGTGAGGTGAGTTCACTGAACACAGAAGGTAGCTATGTGCAGTGAGGTGAGTTCACTCAACCCAAAGGTAGTTATATATGCAGTGAGGTGAGTTCACTGAACACAGCAGGTAGCTATGTGCAGTGAGGTGAGTTCACTCAAACCAAAGGTAGTTATATATGCAGTGAGGTGAGTTCACTGAACACAGGAGGTAGCTATGTGCAGTCAGCTGAGTTCACTCAACCCAAAGGTAGTTATATATGCAGTGAGGTGAGTTCACTATACAGAAAAGGTAGATATGCAGTGACGCATGTTCACTCAACACAAAAGGTAGTTATGTGCAGCGAGGTGGGTTCACTCAACACAAACGTAGGTGTATGCAGTGATGAGGTGGGTTAACTAAACACAACAGGTACTAGTAGTAGGTAAATGCAGTACTGGGTAGGTAGTACAATGTGCAGCTCCCTGTCACACACAGAGGTGTCACTGAATGTGCTGCTTAATGCTGGTGGGCTGCTGGCAGTGGGACACACACATTATGAATTAGCAATGCTGTCTAAGCAACACAAGTGTATCACACACACAGGTAGTAGTCACTGAATGTGCTGCTGCTGCTGGCAGTGCCAGTGGGACACACAGTATGAATTAGCAATGCTGTCTAAAAAACACAAGTGTATCACACACTCAGGTAGTAGTCACTGAATGTGCTGCTGCTGCTGGCAGTGGGACACACACAGTATGAATTAGCAATGCTGTCTAAACAACACAAGTGTATCACACACACAGGTAGTAGTCACTGAATGTGCTGCTGCTGCTGGCAGTGGGACACACAGTATGAATTAGCAATGCTGTCTAAACACCACAAGTGTCAGTTTCAAACACAGAAAAAAAATTTGATCACAGCAGGATGAGCTCTGAAAAGAGCTTTTCTGGGTCGCTATTATAGCAATAAGATTCAGCTAAGCAAGCTAAGAAGGCAAGAGCCTGACTAATCTGTCCCTAGGAGAACAAGTCTGCAGCAGCTGTCCCTATTCTGTCTCTAGCAGGCACACGAGTGAGGCTAATGGCCGCCGGAGCCTGCCTAATATAAGGGGGGGTGGGGCTCCAGGGCTTAGCGTAGCCTGATTGGCTACAATGCGCCTGCTGACTGTGATGCAGAGGGTCAAAGTTGACCCTCATAGAGCATTATGGGGTGAATCGAACTTCCGGGAAAGTTCGCCTTCGCCATCGAAGGTGAACCACCCGATGTTTGCCTGGAACCGTTCGCCGGCGAACCGTTCGGCCCACCTCTACACTCTGGCCATGTTGTGCATCAGTCCAGCACGGCCGTCACTACGCAAACAGCTGTTTGCGGTGCGTTACACAGTGAGTTTGGTGTGTCAGTGTGAAGCAGTACTCTAATTACACTCCTTGATTGATGTATACACATGCAAGATGTTTGAAAGCACTTTAGGCCTGCAATTTAGCATTCAATGTGATTTCTGCCCTTAAAACGCTGCTTTGTGTCAAATCCAGATTTTTCCCCGGGACTTTGGGCATGTATCCCACTCCGCCATGCCCCCTCCAGGTGTTAGACCCCTTGAAACATCTTTTCCATCACTTTTCTGGCCAGCATAAATTTTTCTATCTTTCAAAGTTCGCATCCCTATTGAAGTCTATTGCAGTTCGCGAACTTTTCCACGAACCGAACCTTCCGCGAAGGTTCGCGAACGGGGTTCGCGAACCAAAAATCGGAGGCTCGCGACCTCTCTAGCAAGAAGTATCCAAGTTACCGCAAGCACCAGTATGGTCAACACACATAGTGTAAACAACAGAGCATGGTGCATCACGGTGTGCATATGCAGAATAATGAGAATTCAAGTGACGTACTTCCTGCCCAGCAGGGGGATCGGCACTATCAAATGTAGATTTATAAACTGCTGCGCTCTGTCACTAAAGCCTGCAAATGTCTCTCCTGTTTATGCTAATATCCATCTCAGTCCAATACAGATTGTACCCGATAACCTGCAAATAAAAGGCTGATATGGTGTAATAAACTTTGCACATGGGCCTCAATTCACTAAGCAGTTTAGATTAGTCTACAGATGGTTCTCAGTCTACTGATGGGTTGGTGTAATGTTTTAAACCTGTTTTTAGACCTGGTCTAACATTCAGTAATTACACAAAGGCAATCAAGGATTTACCACGCCCACTTTTTCTGACAGAAATTAGACCAGCTGATTTCTGTCCGTAAAGTAATTCTGTGAGGTATTTTAGATGTGAGGATGGAGCCTTTTGAATTAATTATGCAGGAGTTTAATTATACACAGAGGAGAGCTCATCAAAGGAAAAGGATGTCAGTCATAGCTACTTGTTTGTGAATTGCATCTTTTGATAATTTCCCCTGCTTTACCCACCTAATTACCAAATGGTTTAGACCAGGTCTAAAAACAGGTCTAAAACATTTCCTAATAGTGAATTCCCCTTTGATGCAACTGACCAAACCATCAGTAGACTAAAAACCATCAGTAGACTTGTCTAAACTGCTTAGTGAATTGAGGCCATGGTGTGCAAATCACTGTAAGTGTGACCATGAGACTACACCATCAAAACCACCACACTCTGGATTCACCAAATCGATGTATGAACAGCAGGTTTTTCAAACTTTTAGACTCTGGTGTAACTAAGTGCTGCTCTGTTCCTCCATGAAAAACAGCTCTGTATAGCCACAGCAGCCATAGCAGCTGCTATGGGGCCCTGGAGTAGAAGGGGCCTGGGTGGTACTTGATGTATTCACTATTAACTTTCTATCAATGCCTATGGGCTATATATAGTGTAGATTTGCCAATTAAATCATATCCATAGGGTAGGGATAGGTGGCATAGCTAAAGAGTGCCTACATCTGCCTACATCTGAAGGCCCCATGAAAGTTTTGCTTATAATGTCTAGCTACACCACTGCACAAGTGTTTTTTATGGTAAATGCTGGATCAGTTGCAGTCGGCTAGTATCCTTGAGGCTTCCCGCCAAGCTCACTAGACCTCCAGCTCCCAACTCTGCCTACTATTCACACCTACTCCAGTCTGGTCAGAAGAATAGCATCAGGTGCACGGCTGGTCTTAACGGAGAACTGTAGTGAGAGGTATAAAGAGGCTTCCATATTTATTTCCATTTAAGCACTACCAGTTGCCTGGCTATTCAGCTAAGCCTCTGCCTCTAATACTTTCAGCCATAGCCCCTGAACAAGCATGCAGGAGATCAGGTGTTTCTGACAAATTTTATTTTAGATATGGCAAGATTAGCTGCATGCTTGTTTCTGGTGTGATTCAGACACTTCTTCAGCCAAATAGACCAGCAGGGCAGCCAGGCAACTGGTATTGCTTAAAAGAAAACAAATATGGCAGCCTCCATATACCTCTCACTACAGTTCTCCTTTAAGGACATCCGGCGATCTGATCGCAGATCGCCGGAGGCGATTGAAGCTGGTGGGGGCATGCCGCTGCACAGCGGCTATCATGTAGCAAGCCCTGGGCTCGCTACGTGATTTAAAAAAATAAAATAAAAAAAAAACTGCTGCACTGCCCCCTGGCGGTTTTTAATAGACCGCCAGGAGGGTTAACCTTTAACCACTTCAGCCCTCAGTAGTTTTCACTTTATGCATCCGAGCAATGTTCACCTCCCATTCATTAGCCTATAACTTTATTACTACTTATCACAATGAACTGATCTATATCTTGTTTTTTCCGCCACCAATTAAGCTTTCTTTGGGGGGTACAGTTTGCTAAGAGCCACTTTACTGTAAATGCATTTTAACAGGAAGAAAAAGAAAAAAACTGAAAAATGTCATTATTTCTCAGTTTTCGGGTCATTATAGTTTTAAAATAATACATGCCTCCATAATTAAAACCCACGTATTGTATTTGCCCATTTGTCCCGGTTATTACACCGTTTAAATTATGTCCCTATCACAATGTATGGCGACAATATTTTATTTGGAAATAGAAGTGTATTTTTTCCATTTTGCATCCATCGCTATTTACAAGCTTATATTAACCACTTAAGGACCACAGTCTTTTCACCCCTTAAGGACCAGAGCCTTTTTTCCATTCAGACCACTGCAGCTTTAATGGTTTATTGCTCAGTCATACAAGCTACCATCTAAATGAATTTTACCTCCTTTTCTTGTCACTAATACAGCTTTCTTTTGGTGCTATTTGATTGCTGCTGCGATTTTTACTTTTTATTATATTCATCAAAAAGACATGAATTTTGGCAAAAAAATGATTTTTTTAACTTTCTGTGCTGACATTTTTCAAATAAAGTAAAAGTTCTGTATACATGCAGCGCGAAAAATGTGGACAAACATGTTTTTGATAAAAAAAAAACCCCATTCAGTGTATATTTATTGGTTTGGGTAAAAGTTATAGCGTTTACAAACTATGGTGCAAAAATTGAATTTTCCCATTTTGAAGCATCTCTCTCATTTCTGAGCACCTGTCAGGTTTCATGAGGTGCTAGAATTCCAGGATAGTATAAATACCCCCCAAATGACCCCATTTTGGAAAGAAGACACCCCAAAGTATTCACTAAGAGGCATGGTGAGTTTATAGAAGATTTTATCTTTTGTCACAAGTTAGCGGAAAATGACACTTTGTGACAAAAAAAATAAATAAAAAAAAGTTTTCATTTCTGCTAACTGGTGACAAAAAAAAAATGAAATCTGGCACGGACTCACCATGCCCCTCTCTGAATACCTTAAAGTGTCTAGTTTCCAAAATGGGGTCATTTGTGGGGTGTGTTTACTGTCCTGGCATTTTGGGGGGTGCTAAATTGTAAGCACCCCTGTAAAGCCTAAAGGTGCTCATAGGACTTTGGGCCCCTTAGCGCACCTAGGCTGCAAAAGAAATGTCACACATGTGGTATTGCCTTACTCAGGAGAAATAGTATAATGTGTTTTGGGGTGTATTTTTACACATACCCATGATGGGTGGGAGAAATATCTCTGTAAATGAGATTTCTTTTGATTTTTTTACACACAATTGTCCATTTACAGAGATATTTCTCCCACCCAGCATGGGTATGTGTAAAAATACACCCCAAAACACATTATAATACTTCTCCTGAGTACAGTGATACCACATGTGTGACACTTTTTTGCACCCTAACTGCGCTAAGGGGCCCAAAGTCCTATGAGTACCTTTAGGATTTCACAGGTCATTTTGAGGCATTTATTTTCTAGACTACTCCTCACGGTATAGGGCCCCTAAAATGCCAGGACAGTATAGGAACCCTACAAGTGACCCCATTTTAGAAAGAAGACACCCCAAGGTATTCCGTTAGTAGTACTGGGAGTTCATAGAAGATTTCATTTTTTTTCACAAGTTAGCGGAAATTGATTTTTATTGTTTTTTTCACAAAGTGTCATTTTCCACTAACTTGTGACAAAAAATAAAATCTTCTATGAATTCCCCATACACCTAATTGAATACCTTGGGGTGTCTTCTTTCTAAAATGGGGTCACTTGTGGGGTTCCTATAATGCCCTGGCATTTTAGGGGCCCTAAACCGTGAGGAGTAGTCTAGAAACCAAATGCCTCAAAATGACCTGTGAAATTCTAAAGGTACTCATAGGACGTTGGGCCTCTTAGCGCACCTAGGTTGCAAAAATGTGTCACACATGTGGTATTGCCGTACTCAGGAGAAGTAGTATAATGTGTTTTGGGGTGTATTTTTACACATACCCATGCTGGGTGGGAGAAATATCTCTGTAAATTAAAATGTTTTGATTTTTTTTACACACAATTGTCCCTTTACAGAGAGATTTCTCCCACCCAGCATGGGTATGTGTAAAAATACACCCCAAAACACATTATACTACTTCTCCTGAGTACGGCGATATCACATGTGTGACACTTTTTTGCAGCCTAGGTGCGCTATGGGGCCCAACGTCCTATTCACAGGTCATTTTGAGGCATTTGGTTTCTAGGCTACTCCTCACGGTTTAGGGCCCCTAAAATGCCAGCGCAGTATAGAAACCCCACAAGTGACCCCATTTTAGAAAGAAGACACCCCAAGGTATTCCGTTAGGTGTATGGTGAGTTCATAGAAGATTTTATTTTTTGTCACAAGTTAGTGGAAAGTGACACTTTGTGAAAAAAAAACAATACAAATCAATTTCCGCTAACTTTTGACAAAAAATAAAATCTTCTATGAACTCGTCATACACCTAACGGAATACCTTGGGGTGTCTTCTTTCTAAAATGGGGTCACTTGTGGGGTTCCTATACTGCCCTGGCATTTTAGGGGCCCAAAACCACGAGGAGTGTCTGGAAACCAAATGCCTCAAAATGACTGTTCAGGGGTATATGCATCTGCAAATTTTGATGACAGGTGGTCTATGAGGGGCCGAATTTTGTGGAACCGGTCATAAGCAGGGTGGCTTCTTAGATGGCAGGTTGTATTGGCACTGAAGTGCAGGAATGTTCTCAAATCGTGACCTGGACATGGCAATTAAGTCGTACCAGCAGTGATCAGAAAAAAAAATTCTGTCACTGCGGTGGGGCGGGTGAGGGTTTGGCCGGGTGATCAGAAGCCCGCAGGGGGCATATTAGGGCCTGATCTGATGGGTAGCAGTGACAGGTTCTAGGGAGGATATATTAGGGTGTGTGGGGGGGTGTTCAGGAGCCCCCAGGGGGCAGTTTAGGACCTAATCTAAAAAATAGCGTTGAGATAGTGACAGGGAGTGATTAATGGGTGATTAGGGGGGTGATTGGGTGCAAACAGGTGTCTGAGGGGTGGGCAGGGGGGGTCTGATGGGTGCAGTGGGCGATCAGGGGGCAGGATCAGTGTGCTTGGGTACTTACTAGGAGGGCTGCAACCTGCCCTGGTGGTCCCTCAATCACTGGGACCACCAGGGCAGGAGGCAGCCTGTATAATACGCTTTGTATACATTACAAAGCGTATTATCCGCTTTACATGCGGCAGATCGGGGGTTAACAACCCGCCGCCGCTGCTAATTGGCTGGCGGGTTGACGTCGCGGGTGGGCACATCCAGCATGCAATCCCCGGCCAGCTAGTCCGCAACGAGCCGCCGCCGATCGGCGTATTGCGGTCGTTGCGGGCTCCACTTTGCCGCCGCAAGTGGTTAAAATCACAATGCAGTAAAATATATAGATATATCGATATATATATATCGTACCAGCAGTGATCAGAAAAAAAAATTCTGTCACTGCGGTGGGGCGGGTGAGGGTTTGGCCGGGTGATCAGAAGCCCGCAGGGGGCATATTAGGGCCTGATCTGATGGGTAGCAGTGACAGGTTCTAGGGAGGATATGAGGGTGTGGGGGGGGGGGTGTTCAGGAGCCCCCAGGGGGCAGTTTAGGACCTAATCTAAAAAATATAGATAGATAGATAGATAGATAGATAGATAGATAGATAGATAGATAGATAGATAGATAGATAGATCTATATATATATATATATATATATATATATAGATAGATAGATAGATAGATAGATAGATAGATAGATAGATAGATAGATAGATAGATCTATATATATATATATAGATAGATAGATAGATAGATAGATAGATAGATAGATAGATAGATAGATAGATAGATCTATATATATATAGATAGATAGATAGATAGATAGATAGATAGATAGATAGATAGATAGATAGATAGATAGATAGATAGATAGATAGATCTATATATATATATATAGATAGATAGATAGATAGATAGATAGATAGATAGATAGATAGATAGATAGATAGATAGATAGATAGATAGATAGATAGATAGATAGATAGATAGATAGATCTATATATATATATATAGATAGATAGATAGATAGATAGATAGATAGATAGATAGATAGATAGATAGATAGATAGATAGATAGATAGATCTAGATAGATAGATAGATAGATAGATAGATAGATCTATATAGATAGATAGATAGATAGATAGATAAATAGATAGATAGATAGATAGATAGATAGATAGATAGATAGATCTATAGATAGATAGATAGATAGATAGATAGATAGATAGATAGATAGATAGATCTATATATATATATATATATAGATAGATAGATAGATAGATAGATAGATAGATAGATCTATATATAGATAGATAGATAGATAGATAGATAGATAGATAGATAGATAGATAGATAGATAGATAGATAGATAGATAGATAGATAGATAGATAGATCTATATATAGATAGATAGATAGATAGATAGATAGATAGATAGATAGATAGATAGATCTATATATAGATAGATAGATAGATAGATAGATAGATAGATAGATAGATAGATCTATATAGATAGATAGATAGATAGATAGATAGATAGATAGATCTATATAGATAGATAGATAGATAGATAGATAGATCTATATAGATAGATAGATAGATAGATCTATATAGATAGATAGATAGATATATATATATATATATATATATATAGATAGATAGATAGATAGATAGAGAGAGAGAGAGAGAGAGATAGATAGATAGATAGATAGATAGATAGATAGATAGATAGATAGAGCCCATCAAAACAGGGCGTAGATCTCTATCTCTATCACCTCGGTCCTTAAGTGGTTAAAAAAAAATAGAAATATTTCATCTTTACATAGATATTTAAAAAGTTTAGACCCTTAGGTAAATATTTATATGTTTTTTTTTATAGTAATGTTTTTTTTTTGTAATTAAACATTTTATGTGGGTATTTTTGGGAAGGTGGGATGTAAATAATTTTTTTTTTCTTTTTGTAAATATATGTGATTTTTTTTTTTTTTTTAACATTTAGATGTAATTTTACTTTTTGGCCACAAGATGGCAGCCATGAGTTTGTTTACAATGACGTCACTCTAAGCGTAACATGTACGCTTAGAGGGACGTAGGGGGACGTAGGAAGCAGAAAAAGCGAAGCTTCCGAGAGAACCTGTCACTTTTTCTGCGGGGGAGAGGAATCAGTGATTGGGCACCATTGGAGCGCACATGGCCTCCTGGACGTAGCTTCTACATCCAGGAGGTGAAAGTAGTTAAAGGGGCACTATAGCGAAAAAGTGTAAAATTTAAAATATGTGCAAACATATACAAAAAAGAAGTACATTTTTTTCCAGAGTAAAATGAGCTATAAATTACTTTTCTCCTATGTTGCTGTCGCTTACAGTAGGTAGTAGAAATCTGACAGAAGTGACAGGTTTTGGACTAGTCCATCTCTTTATAGGGGATTTTCAGAGATATACTTATTTTCAAAAGCACTTAGTGAATGGCATTTGCTCTGTCCAACTGCCAAAAAACTGTGTAGCGAGCAGGAAAGCTGGCCAGCATCATTGTTTAAATCCTTTTTAGGGAATGTCTTTATAAAGAATAAAAGCCTTGCTGAGAATCCCCTATGAAGAGATGGACTATTCCAAATCCTGTCACTTATGTCAGATTTCTACTACCAGTAAGTGACAGCAACATAGGAGAAAAGTAATTTATGGCTCATTTTACTCTGGAAAAAAACTCTTATTTGTTTATGTCTGCACATATTTTAAATTTTAAATTTTTTGCCATAGTGCCCCTTTAAGTTCACTTTTTGAACAAGCCAAAAGCCACCATGCACTGAATCCTTTGTGGTTTTTATGTTCTGTTTTGTGAAGTTAAAACCACTCAAAGTCCCTTTGTGTTACTTTCTGTGATGTATGCAATGCCCTTACACTTATGCTTAATTGCATTTTACATCTTTTCTGACTTTGATGAGTTTTTAGATATTTTTATTGTTCATGTAGCTTTTGCAATCATTTGTTGAGAATGTCTGCATTAACAAGCTATATCCGGATGTAGGGCACAGAAATTCATGGTCATGTTTCTTTTCAAGTGCTTATATTTTTTATTTTTTTTACTTGTATATATAATTTCTTTAAAGAAGCTCTTGAGCACAGAAAGCACAATGCAATATGAGATTACTGGTACTCAAAATGAATTCAATGACAATTCATTCTGAAAAAGCACACTTTGTACATTGATTTCTAGTCTCTGAGTTCTCTAGTGACTACAGTAAAATGATGTAGAAAACCTTTGCCATTTTTCTCTCAACAAGATTTTGCTGTCCCTCCTTCCCTTGCCACCAGAGCAATAATTAATAATATTGGGTTTGGTTAGTTTCTTTATCTGAATATGAACTGCAGGCTCCTACAAAATACCTATACAAGTTTCTGGTCCTCCTACTACTAGGTTCACTTTTATACTCTTAAAGGGACTCCGAGCACCTCTCATGGGCATCCCTTTAAGCCAGACCACTTCCACCAAAGTCATGCTATGACACCTCTGGAGAAGCCTCTTGCAATGGCCATGCGTGTCACTTCCTCTTCCTGCTTCATTCAGTGATGCATGTCTCTAATGGCTCATACACACGGGGCACAACTGTCGCCACAAAAACGTGGCACGCGCATGTTGCGCCGACAGGTCCCCCGTGTGTATGAGGCACGCGCCACGAACCGTCGCCAGGCGATTGACGTGGCCAATCGCCGGCAACAGCTGTCGCCGCAACTTCGCCACGTACTGCGTGTGTATACAGACTAGTGACAGCAACCCATACTCCATGAACGGAGCTTCCGGCACGGGGGAGGAACCTTCGGCGACAGCTTCCGCCGCATCTCTGTCCCTCTGTGCGCCATCTTGTGAGACATCTGTGCCTCATGTGTATGAGGCCTGACAGAGAAGATGGGGTGACCTGGAAGTTATAACATAGCCAAGATGGCAGCCACGATTTTTAAATTGAAATCGAATGAAAACTATTTGATGTAGAACGGCAATTCAGGATTCAAATGAAAGAGGAGAGCACAAGCTACAGAATGGTATGCATCTTTAAGTACTTTGCAGTACTGGTCGGAGTCTTAAAGGTATGCCCATGAGAGGTGCTCGGAGTCCCTTTAAGAAGTAAAGCTTAGAGATAGCTGTTTTTTATATTTTTAGACTTAATTATTCTCGGCCCAATGCACTGTACAACCAGCTGGCCTATTAGACAGCAATTGTTGGTTGTTAATAACCTACTGATAATGCTGAATCTCAATAGTTAATCTCAGTTTATGGAGCTTCTGGCTCGAAGCAAGTAATTTAGGCTCTGGCGGCCATGCGTAAAAATGGCGCTGCATAGACCGCAATATTAATTGCGCCTGCTGTATAATTTGAGTGTCAGCGATGTCCCATAAATTTTTGGTTTCAGGCAGTGGAAATATTGGCAGAGGGAGGGTTTCGTAGCAAAGGTGGTGCTGATATAGGTGAAGATTGTGCCGGGGGTGCCATTAAGGATAGGCATCGGTAAAGGGAGAGTTTAAGGGAGAAGAGGGTTACCGCATTCCGCGGAATTCAGTTTTCTGCAATTCCGGACGGAATTTGGTGGTTCCATTCCGTCACATCGGAACAGAATTGCTATAGCGGAAATTCCGCCGAACGATGCGTAATTCCGGCAGAATGCGGATTTTTGTAAGCCAATCACAAGGAAGCCCCTAGAAGAAGCTTAAAGTGAAAACAACAGGATTTCTTCATTAAAATAGGAATTTCTGCACCAATCAGAGGCTTACAAAAACCACCCAAACGGATTTCTGCATGAAAATCGGAATTATTTCAGCACCAATTACAGTCTAAACAAAAACCAATCAATCCTATCTTAGCAACCAGCTCCCTAGCTACCTCACCTATCCAAACCATTTTGTATTGGTCCCATTGCCTACGCGACACCTCCTGCGGCGCCAAAACGACCGCCATGGAACCACCGCCAGGTCCCATAGCTTACGCGACACCTCCTGTGGCACCAAAACGACCGCCAAGGGACCACCACCAGGTCCCAAAGCTTAGGCAACACCTCCAGCGACACCAAAATGATCGCCTTGGGACCACCGCAAGGTCCCATGGCGTAAGCGACACCTCCTGTGGCTCCAAAACCACTGCCATGAGACCACCGCCAGGTCCCAAAGCTTACGCGACACCTCCTGCAGTGCCAAAACCACCGCCATGGGACCACCGCCAGGTCCCAAAGCTTACGCGACACCTGTGGCACCAAAATGACCGCCATGGGACCACCGCTAGGTTCCATGGTGTAAGCGACACCTCCTGCGGCGCCAAAAGGACCGCCATGGGACCACCGCTAGGTCCCATGGCTTAAGCGACACCTCCTGCAGCGCCAAAACGACTGCCATGGGACCACCGCTAAATCCCATGGCTTAAGCGACACCTCCTGCGGCGCCAAAACGACCGCCATGGGACCACCACTAGGTCCCATGGCTTAAGCTAAACCTGCGGCGCCAAAACTACTGCCATGGGACCACCGCTAGGTCCCATGGTGTAAGCGACACCACCTACTGCAAAAAAATTAAAATAAAATAAGATTAAAAAAAATCAAAAAAAAAAAAAAGACAGGTGGAACAGCCACTAGGTCCCATGGGCTACCATTTCCTTTGCGATTACTTTAATTTTTCCACCGGAATGCGGAATTCCGTTGAAATTCGCAAAATTCCACGGAAATGTAATGGTAACGGAATTTAGTGCTGGCGGAATTTGCTCTTTCCGATCATCCCTAGTGGATGACATTGTCATTCCAACACAGCATGTATGGCCATACTTCTATTTTTAGAAGCTTGTGCTAGAATAATCTGTGATGCTCATAGTGATATCACACAGCACATCTTTGCACAATATTGGACCTGAGAAAGAAAATAGTTCTGCCTGCAAATCGCTTTGTCTGTTTGCTGCTCTAATACATTTGTCACATTATCCTGGTGTTCATCACCTGTTAGAGGTAAGCCAACCCTTAGCTCTGTTCTTAACAGTTTTGTACTTTTTATTAATTGCATCGTGTTCACATCCTACTGTACACAGCTAATCACCGGGTGACTGGGATTAATATTCAGAAAAGTGGGTGGAGCCTACAAAAGCCAATCAAAATTCACCTATTGATTTTCAAGGGGAATACCACTTAAGGACCGGGCTCACTTTCAGCTTTCTGTGCTGAGTGGACTCTACAGCCCACAGCACAGATCGTAATTGAGCCAGGGCGACCAGACTTCCCCCCTTTTTTCCCGACTAGGAGGATGTCCTGCAGGGGGGGTCTGATCGCCGCCGGCTATTATGGTTCAGCGAGGGGGGCTCCTCAAAGCCCCCCTCCGCAGCGATTTCCGCCCTCCCTCTACTTCCCTACCTCTCCCGTGGCTTGTGGGCTGCGCAGGACGGATATCCGTCCTGCGCCGTGTAGTATAGGCTTTAGCCTATCAGAATGCGGCGATCCCCGGCCAATCAGAGGCCGGGGATCGCCGATCTCCTTTACGGCGCTGCTGCGCAGCAGCGCCGTATGATGTAAACAGCGGGGATTTCTTCCCCGCGTGTTTACATTACGCGTGCGAGCCGCGATCGGCGGCTCGCACACTGTTCACGGAGACACCCTCCGTGAACTAGCATGGAAAGGCCGCTCGATCGAGCGGCCGTTTCCATGGGAAACCACTAACGACCCGCCGACGCCTATCGGCGTTAGGCGGTCGTTAAGTGGTTAATTGCTGCTATTCTTGCACTGTTAATGGCACAAGCCTCAAACCTGGTAGTGGTGGAAAAGGGGGTGGAGCCACAGCCGATCAGATTTGTTTTTGTTTCAATGCATATTTTTGATGCCAAAGACCGCAAAGCTCACAAACTAGGTCATTGAGTAATTGAGTAATTGTGTGTTAGGGTTAGAAAAAGTGGGCAGAGCCAACACCAGCCAAGTATATACCCAGGCAATGCCGAACCATCAGCTAGTTGTAAATAATACTCAGCAGGGTAAACCGGTGTTGCATTACCCTATTTTGCCAAAAGGGGCTGCAAAAGCAATGAAAGCCTATGGAGACTTCCACACTTATTGCGGGCCCTTGCGGTGTGCCAGAAGTATCCAAATTACCACAAGAGCCAGTATGGGCAACACACGTAGTGTAAACGACGGAGCACGGTGCATCATAGTGTGCATACGCGGAACGACAGGAATTTAAGTGACATACTTCCTGCCCAGCAGGGGGAGTGGGGGTGGTGCTATGAAATGTAGATTTATTAACTGCTGTGCTTTGTCACTAAAGCCTGCAAATGTCTCTCCTGTTTATGCAAATATTTATGTCAGTCCAATACAGATTGTACCCAATAACCTGCAAATAAAAGGCTGATATGGTGAAATAAATTTCACATATGGGGCTTGATTCACTAAACCGTGATAACTCATATCACGGGAGCGCCAGCGTTTTGCACGCGTTTCCGCATTTTGCGCACCAAATTTCGTGATTGCGCACAAAACGCTAGCCCGGTCGTTATGGGTTATTAGGGTTTAGTGAATCAAGCCCATGGTGTGCAAATCACTGCAACTGTGACCATGTGACTACACCATCAAAACCACCACACACTGGGCTCACCAGATCGATGTATGAACAGCAGGTGTAGGAAACTTTCAGACTTTGGTGTAACTAAGTCCTCTGTTCCTCAAAGAAAAACAGCTCTGTATAGCAAAAAAACAGGGACACTTTAATAAATTAAACCAATAATGCACTCACAAACATCCATGATGGAACAAGTGTTTTTTTATGGTAAATGCCAGATCAGTTGCAGTCGGCTAGTATCCTTGAGGCTTCCCGCCAGGCTCACTAGTCCTCCAGCTCCCAACTCTGCCCACTATTCACACCTACTCCAGTCTGGTCAGAAGAATAGCATCAGCCACACGGCTGGCCTTAAGGACATTGCAAGAAAATGGGTAGGAGGGAGGAGCACCTTAAAGTGAACCTCCGGACTAAAAATCTACTCAGCAGAACTGAAAAGGCTTGGTGTTTCTTTAACAGTTTTACAGCATCAGAACTTTGTTTTTCTTACCAAAGCATCAATTTTAGCTGCAGGGCTTTTTTTCCTTGACGCTGTGCAGAGCATGATGGGATTTCCTATGTTGTTGTTCATGTTGCCTAGCAACTGGGAGAGGTGCTTAGGACACAGGACAGTTGGAACTGTGTCTCATGCTCCCTGTCACCTCCTTTCAACCAAAAAGATGGCTGCCATCATGAAATCAAACATTTGCCTGTTCTTTTAAAACAGTGTGGGTAAGAGATTATATTACCTATCTATTTTTATTAACATAACTAATGTAACTTAATGACAGTATGTTTGTTTAGGCTGGAGTTCCTCTGTTACAGCTGTTACCTGTCAGTTAAGTTGCCCAGACTATGAAAGTTGGTGATAAAGTGCATACAATCAGTAGTGTACTGATACACAGTAGCTCTTGCTCTTGCTGACCTCCTTTAAATTAGTAGCAATGTTCTCTCATAGTTTAAGGGAAAGTGCAAGCTAGAACCCTTTTATCACCTCTGTCGTATGATAGATCACATATCACATTATACAATGCACAGTTCCATCTCGTCCTCATGCTTTTTCCAGTGGTGGCCATTTATTCAAAGTATGAGAAAATACTTTGCAACTCACTTCAAAGAGAGGTGCAACTTGCTGTGTAGTGATAGCAGATCATGGTAATTTCAGGCACCATACCACTAAGGTTCTCAAACCTGGCAAACCCACTGATGGGTGAGAGTTTCTTCTCTGCTAGCCCCTTGGCCCAAGAGTCTAACAGAAGTTTTGTTTTATGTTGTTTGAAGTACTCGGTTACTTTTTGAACAAGCCAAAAGCCACCATGCACTGAATCTTTTGTGGTTTTTATGTTCTGTTTTGTGAAGTTAAAACCACTCAAAGTCCCTTTGTGTTACTTCCTGTGATGTATGCAATGCCCTTACACTTATGCTTAATTGCATTTTACATCTTTTCTGACTGATATGTTTTCAGGTATTTCTATTGCTCTTGTAGCTTTTGTAATCATTTGTTGAGAATGTCTGCATTAACAAGCTATATCCGGATGTAGGGCACAGAAATTCATGGTCATGTTCCTTTTCAAGTGCTTATATTTTTATTTATTTTACTTGTATATGTAATTCCTTTAAAGAAGCTCTTGAGCACAGAAAGCACATTGCAATATGAGATTACTGGTACTCAAAATGAATTCAATGACAATTCGTTCTGAAAAAGTACACTTTGTACATTGATTTTTGGTCTCTGAGTATTCTAGTGACTACAGTAAAATGATGTAGAAAACTTTTGCCATTTTTCTCTCAACAAGATTTTGCTGTCTCCCCTTTCCTTGCCACTAGAGCAATAATTAATATTAGGTAAGTTGCTTTATCTGAATATAAACTGCAGGCCCCTACATAATACCTATACATGTTTCTGGTCCTCGTACTACAAGGTTCACTTTTAAAGTCTTAAGTAAAGCTTAGCGATAGCTTAAAATCATCATCATTCTCTGCCAGTTGCACTGTACAAGCAGCTGGCCTATTAGACAGCAATTGTTGGTTGTTAATAACCTACTGATGATACTGAATCTCAATAGTTAATCTCAGTTTATAGGACTTCTCGCTCGAAGAAGGTAATTTGGGCTCTGGCGGCCAGGCGTAAAAATGGCGCTGCATAGACCGCAATATTAATTGCACCTGCTGTATAACTTGGGCGTCTGCGATGTCCCATACATTTTTGGTTTCTGGCAGTGGAAATATTGGCGGAGGGAGGGCAAAGGTGGTGCTGATATAGGTGAAGATTGCGTCAGGGGGAGCTGTTGGGGTTAGGCATCGGTGCAGGGAGAGTTTAAGGGAGAAGAGGGTTACTTGTTAGTAAAACATTGGTAAGAATTTTCACCATTCTACTATCAGAAAATATTGATTATTTTACCAATACTCCACTAGTGACTGGCTTTCCTTGTGCTCAAATTACGGCAGCACCCTGTATGCCTTTTGGCTAGAGGATGACAATGAAATAGTAGAATCACTATAGCTAACTCTGTCATTCCAACACAGCATGTATGGCCATACTTCTTTTTTCACAAGCTTGTGTTAGAATAATCTGTGATGCTCATAGTGATATCACACAGCACATCTTTACACAATATTGGACCTGAGAAAGAAAATAGATCTGCCTGTGAACCGCATTGTCTGTTTGCTGCTCTAATAAATTTGTCACATTATCCTGGTGTTCATCACCTGTTAGAGGTAAGCCAACCCTTAGCTCTGTTCTTAACAGTTTTGGACTTTTTATTAATTGCATCGTCTTCACTTTCTACTGCACTCAGTTGTTGCACCTCTGTTGAGAGGATGACATTTCATTATGTCTTTAAATATCTGTTTTCCTGGAGTGCAACCTTTGGAACTATCAGAAGGGGGCTAACCATATGAGGCTGGCTTTTCCCACACTCCTGTTCAGTGGTAGTTAGTCTGGCAACCCTGGTGTGTGAGAACCCCTCTTAAAGAGAATATGTATTTACAAAATGAAGTATGAACAAACATCCCTGCCTGTTTGGGGGCATCTCCTAGCCCCCTCTGCAATATTTTTGCTGCTCTCCGCTGCAATAAAGAGGGTAAAAAAAACTGTTTTATAAACTGTTTTGTAAACAGAAAAGATGGCCACCAAAACAGGAAGTACATCAGCAGAGCAGTGAACTCAGTTAATACACAGTGAGTACACAGAGAATTCAGTGAGTTATGCTGGGAATACACGGTTCGTTTTTGCCTTCGTTTAAACCTTCGTTTCGATTGTGCCTTTTGTCCTTTTCGATCCCGAAATAATCGGTCATACGGTTAATATCACCACCCACGGTTTCGTTTTTTTTTCGATTCTGATGGTTTCGTTTTTCCAATGATCGAAGGCTGCAAAGGAACGAAACGAAAATCCCTTTTTACAGGGACGGACTAGCATAAACGAATATATAATCGATCTGAACAGCCATCAAGCCTACCAATGGCTCGATTAGATGGATAAAGAGAGATAATATCAAACATGTTCGATCACTAGTCGTTCGTTTTTGGGGTCTATTAATCGAAACTATAATGAGATTATGACTATTTTCACATACGTTTTCAACACTCGATTCGTTTACCGAACGAATCGAAGGTTTAAACGAAGGCAAAAACGAACCGTGTATTCCCAGCATTACACATTGGATTCAGTCTCCAGAGGTTATGTGCAACTTGTGAAAGAGCTCTGTGTCAATGAAGCATGACAAGCTGTGTGTTTAGAGCCCTGCAGTGGTGTCAGCCTGACAAGCAGCTTCCTCCTCAGCCAGCTATTCTTTGTTCAGTTTATCAGTCTGTGTTTATCAGCCTCACAGATAGCAGACAAGCTGACAGTGAGAGCAGGGACATTGTCTGTGAGGAATAATCATGACAGGAGCACTGGAGGGGCTTGGAAGAGTTAACTTGTTCACATTACTGAAGAGTTGGCAGCCTTCCAGACACAGCCGACAAATCCGACAGGGGAAAGATAAGTTGACTTATTACAGAGATGGTGCAAGTAAAAAGTGCTGCAGTAAGCCAGAGCACAATGGAACGGCCTTAGGAACTTGTAGGATAGGAGAAATACTGCTAAAATTTTTGTTACAGAGTCCCTTTAAACACAACCCCTATCTTTCTTCTTATGGACAATAGTAGTACTATACGTTATTGGGCTACTGGTGTCCCTGTCCTTTTTTTTTTTTTTTTTTTTCCCCAGAGGCTTCTCTTAACCATCTAGGTATCCTCTCAATGGGGTTGATGCACACAGTTGGTATCATTTAATTCACTGTTTCATTTGATATGTACAGTATGCTAAAGAAATTCTCACCTTTGGAGTGAAAAAGGCTGTAGCTATGCAAAAACTTCTACTTTTATAAAAATGTAAATAAAAGCAAAAACAAGCAAATGGAGAGCTTTTAGCTTCATTGCCAAGGCCAGGCAACATTTCCAGCTGTTAACAGCACTAAATAAGGTCAATTAGCACTTCCATGTACTTTCATGTCATATTCAGAAAATACACTCATACAGCTGCACTTGTTTTGCGTTATTTTAATGTGTAAATGAGCATTCCCTGTAGTTTATTCAGAAAACATTTTTTTATAAATTGTTTTGCTTTAACTCTTTGTCACATTATATATATAAAAATGCACCCAGCAAACAAAAAAAGTACTAAAAATAAGGCAAGTTATATTGAAGTTAAAGCGCGCGTCTAGTGAATAATGGCGCCGGCAAAAAAAATGGCGCCCCCTTCTGCCCGATATATGTTTAAAACGATATTTATCGTTTTAAAGGTTAAAATAATGCAGACCTTTTGAACGAAATTTATCGTTTTAAAACTTTTTTTTTGTCCTGCCTGAACGATATTTATCGTTTTAACCCCTGCTTTGCTGCCGTTTGGAAAATATCTGCCCGCCGGCTTTAATGTTTAATAGCAAAGCCCCCTTAAAAGCTAAAAACACCAAATTTGCAGAGAATGTTAAGAAGAAAATTGTGAACAAGAGGAAATTTTTTTTTTCAAAAAGACCTTATAGTTTTTGAGAAAATCGATTTTGAATATTCTTCTTCTGACCGTGGGAAAATTAAACGCCCGCTGACTTTAGCGGTTAGTAGCAAAGCCCCTTTAAATGCCAGAAACACCAAATGTGTAGGGAATGTTAAGAAGAATAGTGGGAACACGAAGAAAAAAAATTGTTCAAAAAGACCTTATAGTTTTTGAGAAAATTGATTTTAAATCTTCAAAGAGGAAAATGTATCTATTTAAATCGCGTACTGACATTTCCGTGGAAACAATTCCCGCCGACTTTAGCAGTTAATAGCAAAGTCCCCTAAAATCCTAGCAACACCAAATTTGCAGGATATGTTAAAAAGATACTGGGAAACATTATTTTTTTTTAAAAAATTGAAAAATTGTATTTATTTATTTTTTTTAATTTAAATTTTTGGGATATGTTCAGAGTGTGGGAATTTTTTTTGCAAAAAATGACGTGGGGTCCCCCCTCCCGAGCCTCTGTAACCCCTTGTCCCCCATGCAGGCTGGGATAGCCAGAATGCGGAGCCCCGGCCGACTGGGGCTTCGCACCCTGAGCTATACCAGCCCGCATGGTCCATGGTATGGGGGGGCTTCGGGAAAGAGGGGCGGCCAAGCCTTCCCCTCCCCCCCCCGGAGCCCTTGTCCAATCCATGGACAAGGGGCTCTTCCCCACCTCCGGTGCCCCAGGGGGAGGTGGGGGCGACGACTCCCTGGGGGGGGGTTCATGGTGGCATCTAGGAGTCCCCTTTAAGAAGGGGAACCCAGATGCCTGCCCCCCTCCCAGGAGAAATGAGTATAGGGGTGCAAAGTACCCCTTACCCATTTCCATAAAGGGTTAAATGAAATAAAAACGCAACAACGAGAAAAGTTCTTTAATGTTCTAAATTAACCACAAATACTTACCTGTACCTTTAAGAAAAAAATCCCACGCCAATCAAGTCCCACGACAGTATCCTCTATCTTGCGATCTTCTGATACATCTTGATTGAAGATCTCCGCCGCCCCGACGCCACACACGCCGCCCCCGCCGCACTGCTCTCAGTTATACTAAGTATAGCTGAGAGTGCGTCTATTACAGACGCATTAGCGCTAGCTGCCCTCCCTACCGCCATCTTGCGATCTTCAGAAATACTTACCTGTACCTTTAAGAAAAAATTCCAACGCCATTATCCTCGGAAAAGGTCCCGCGCTATAATCTGTTATGTCCCACGACGACAGTATCCTCTGTCTTTCAATCTTCAGAAATACTTACCTGTACCTTTAAGAAAAAAAATCCCACGCCAATCAGGTCCCACGACAGTATCCTCTATCTTGCGACCTTCTGTTACATCTTGATTGAAGATCTCCGTCGCCCCGACGCCACACACGCCACCCGCCAAACTGCTCTCAGCTATACTTAGTATAGCTAAGAGCAAAAAGCATCTTTAAATTTTAGCTCCAATGGTCCCCATTGGTTCCTTAACAGACCAATGGGGATCAGGAGGATCCCCATTGGTCGATAAGGAACCAATGGGGAGCCTTGGAGCCAAAATTTAAAGATGCTTTTTGTTCTCAGCTATACAAAGTATAGCTGAGAGTGCATCTATATAGACGCATTACCGCATTGGGTGCCAGCATGGGTGAGGGTAACAGGTGGGGGGAGGCAGGGAGGGCAGCGGCAGCTAGCGCTAATGCGTCTGTAATAGACGCACTCTCAGCTATACTTAGTATAGCTAAGAGCAGTGCGGTGGAGGCGGCGTGTGTGGCGTCGGGGCAGCGGAGATCTTCAATCAAGATGTATCAGAAGATCGCAAGATAGAGGATACTGTCGTGGGACTTGATTGGCGTGGGATTTTTTTCTTAAAGGTACAGGTAAGTATTTGTGGTTAATTTAGAACATTAAAGGACTTTTCTCGTTGTTGCGTTTTTATTTCATTTAACCCTTTGTGGAAATGGGTAAGGGGTACTTTGTACCCCTATACTCATTTCTCCTGGGTGGGGGGTGGGCATCTGGGGGTCCCCTTCTTAAAGGGGACTCCCAGATGCCATCATGAACCCCCACCCAGGGAGTCGTCGCCCCCCGCCTCCACCTGGGGCAAGGGAGGCGGGGAAGAGCCCCTTGTCCATGGATTGGACAAGGGCTCTGGAGGGGAGGGGAAGGCTTGGCCGCCCCTCCCCCCCGGAGCCCCCCATACCATGGACCATGCGGGCTGGTATAGCTCAGGGTGCGAAGCCCCAGTCGGCCGGGGCTCCGCATTCTGGCTATCCCAGCCTGCATGGGGGACAAGGGGTTACAGAGGCTCGGGAGGGGGGACTCCACGTCGTTTTTTTTTTTAATTTGTTATCAATTTTTTTTAATGTTCTGAGTGTGGGATATAAATTGAAAAAAAAAATGAAGTGGGGTCCCCCCTCCCGAGCCTCTGTAACTCCTTGTCTCCCATGCAGGCTGGGATAGCCAGAATGCGGAGCCCCGGCCGACTGGGGCTTCGCACCCTGAGCTATACCAGCCCGCATGGTCCAAGGTATGGGGGGGCTCTGGGGGGGAGGGGCGGCCAAGCCTTCCCCTCCCCCCCAGAGCCCTTGTCCAATCCATGGACAAGGGGCTCTTCCCCGCCTCCCTTAACCACAAATACTTACCTGTACCTTTAAAAAAATGTTCCCACGCCAATATATCCTCGGAAATGATCCAAGGAATAACAATATCCTCTTATCTTGCGATCTTTAATTAACTTGATTGAAGATCTCCCACGCCAATTAGAATACTATACCTTACAATGCGTCCTGCGTAGTCGGCCGGGGCTCCGCATTCTGGCTATCCCAGCCTGCATGGGAAACAAGGGGTTACAGAGGCTCGGGAGGGGGGACCCCACGTCGGTTTTTTTTCAATTTATTTCCCACACTCAGAACATAAAAAAAAAATTGATAACAAATAAAAAAAAAAAAATGACGTGGGGTCCCCCCTCCCGAGCCTCTGTAACCCCTTGTCTCCCATGCAGGCTGGGATAGCCAGAATGCGGAGCCCCAGCCGACTGGGGCTTCGCACCCTGAGCTATACCAGCCCGCATGGTCCATGGTATGGGGGGCTCCGGGGGGGAGGGGCGGCCAAGCCTTCCCCTCCCCCCCAGAGCCCTTGTCCAATCCATGGACAAGGGGCTCTTCCCCGCCTCCCTTGCCCCAGGTGGAGGTGGGGGGCGACGATCCCAGGGGGGGGGTTCATGGTGGCACCTGGGAGTCCCCTTTAAGAAGGGGACCCCCAGATGCCCACCCCCCTCCCAGGAGAAATGAGTATAGGGGTACAAAGTACCCCTTACCCATTTCCACAAAGGGTTAAATGAAATAAAAACGCAACAACGAGAAAAGTCCTTTAATGTTCTAAATTAACCACAAATACTTACCTGTACCTTTAAGAAAAAAATCCCACGCCAATCAAGTCCCACGACAGTATCCTCTATCTTGCGATCTTCTGATACATCTTGATTGAAGATCTCCGCCGCCCCGACGCCACACACGCCGCCCCCGCCGCACTGCTCTCAGTTATACTAAGTATAGCTGAGAGTGCGTCTATTACAGACGCATTAGCGCTAGCTGCCCTCCCTGCCTCCCCCCACCTGCCCTCCCTGCCTCCCCCCACCCTCACCTATGCTGGCACCCAATGCACCCATGGGTGCCAGCATGGGTGAGGGTGACAGGTGGGGGGAGGCAGGGAGGGCAGCGGCAGCCAGCGGTAATGCGTCTATATAGATGCACTCTCAGCTATACTTTGTATAGCTGAGAACAAAAAGCATCTTTAAATTTTGGCTCCAAGGCTCCCCATTGGTTCCTTATCGACCAATGGGGATCCTCCTGATCCCCATTGGTCTGTTAAGAAACCAATGGGGACCATTGGAGCTAAAATTTAAAGATGCTTTTTGCTCTTAGCTATACTAAGTATAGCTGAGAGCAGTTCAGCGGAGGCGGCGTGTGTGGCGTCGGGGCGACGGAGATCTTCAATCAAGATGTAACAGAAGGTCGCAAGATAGAGGATACTGTCGTGGGACCTGATTGACGTGGGATTTTTTTTCTTAAAGGTACAGGTAAGTATTTCTGAAGATCGCAAGACAGAGGATACTGTCGTCGTGGGACATAACAGATTATAGCGCGGGACCATTTCCGAGGATAATGGCGTGGGAATTTTTTCTTAAAGGTACAGGTAAGTATTTCTGAAGATCGCAAGATGGAGGATATTGTCGTGGGACCTAATTGGCTTGGGATTTTTTTCTTAAAGGTACAGGTAAGTATTTCTGGTTAATTTAGAACATTAAAGGACTTTTCTCGTTGTTGCGTTTTTTATTTCATTTAACCCTTTATGGAAATGGGTAAGGGGTACTTTGCACCTCAATACTCATTTCTCCTGGGAGGGGGGCAGGCATCTGGGTTTCCCTTCTTGAAGGGGACTCCCAGATGCCACCATGAACCCCCCCAGGGAGTCGTCGCCCCCACCTCCTCCTGGGGCACCGGAGGTGGGGAAGAGCCCCTTGTCCATGGATTGGACAAGGGCTCCGGGGGGGAGGGGAAGGCTTGGCCGCCCCTCTCCCCCGAGGCCCCCCCATACCAGTCGGCCGGGGCTCCGCATTCTGGCTATCCCAGCCTGCATGGGGGACAAGGGGTTACAGAGGCTCGGGAGGGGGGACCCCACGTCATTTTTTTTTCAAAAAATTTCCCACACTCTGAACATATCCCAAAAATTTTAATTAAAAAAAAAAATAATGTTTCCCAGTATCTTTTTAACATATCCTGCAAATTTGGTGTTGCTAGGATTTAAGGGGACTTTGCTATTAACTGCTAAAGTCGGCGGGAATTGTTTCCTCGGAAATGTCAGTACGCGATTTAAATTGATACATTTTCCTCTTTGAAGATTTAAAATTGATTTTCTCAAAAACTATAAGGTCTTTTTGAAAAAAAAAAAATGCTTCCTCTTGTTCACAATTTTCTTCTCAACATTCCCTACACATTTGGTGTTTCTGGCATTTAAAGGGGCTTTGCTATTAACCGCTAAAGTCGGCGGGCGTTTCATTTTCCCACGGTCAGAAGAAGAATATTCAAAATCGATTTTCTCAAAAACTATAAGGTCTTTTTGAAAAAAAAAATTTCCTCTTGTTCACAATTTTCTTCTTAACCTCCTTGCCGGTTTTCCCGACCTGAGCTCGGGGTAGAAAAAATAAGCTGTTAGCGGTGATCCCGAGCTCAGGTCGGGGTAGGCATTGCAGAGCTTTACCTGTAGTTTTGGAGTCCCGCGCGCGATCTCGCTGCGCAGCGGGACTCCAGCCTCTCTCCCTGGCAGTGTGGGGTCTTTCCCTGGCCGCCGGGATCCCCCATGTCCCCGCTATTCTTCCGGGGACCCGGCAGCCAGTTGGAGCAGCGCAGCCGTGGTGGCAGCAGCAGAGCGGTGGTGGCAGCGTGACGTCATCGGGGGCGGGGCTAATATTGAAAACGAACTTCTCTATATTAGAGAAATATAGAGAAGTTCGTTTATATGTATATTAGCGCCATCTTGTGGGCAAAGAGAAAACTGCAGCACAGGAGCCCAGGAAGGTACTTTTTTTTTTTTTTTTGCTGCAGATCTCCCTGCCAGAATGATTTTTTTCAGGTTTTAGGGTCTGAAAGAGTGGAAAAAAATTGCACCGCTTTTAGACCCTAAAATCTGGAAAGAATCAGACCGCCAAGGAGGTTAACATTCCCTGCAAATTTGGTGTTTTTAACTTTTAAGGGGGCTTTGCTATTAAACATTAAAGCCGGCGGGCAGATATTTTCCAAACGGCAGCAAAGCAAGGGTTAAAACGAAAAATATCGTTTGGGAGCAATACAAATATAAATATAAATATAAAACGAAAAATATCGTTTGGGAGCAATACAATATAAATATAAATGATAAATTTCGTTTTTAAAGCCGGCGCCGTTTTTTAGCTGTCAAAAACGAAAAATAACTAGCGATAGTGGTTCTCTATGGGGCGCCGTGGTGTTGAACATGGAGAACATTAGTTTACACAGCACTGCAGTATTTTGTATTTTGCATCCTTGGAACTGGTCCCTACACTAGCCAACACTACTCAGCATGCAATCAGACATTATGACGTCATACCTCTATAGCAAACAAACTTGTCATTCTTAACTTTTACTTAAAGTGTTGCCAGGTAGTGGACCACTCCTCACTTATGCAAGTCGATGCGCCTTGGTCGAACCAGCTACACTCTGGATCACTTATATGTAGTAAGGAAGTAGACCGGCACCATCAGATGTAGTTATGCTCTTTTATTTCATCATCAAATATATCACAGCAATGCAGCAACGTTTCGAGGCAGCCGGCAATGTGTACACACATTGCCAAAGCTTGAAAAAGAGGCGGCTACCTCGAAACGTTGCTGCATTGCTGTGACATATTTGATGAAGGAATAAAAGAGCATAACTACATCTGAGGGTGCCGGTCTACTTCCTTACTATGTAACTTTTACGTAAAGGGAACATAGATTTCATGCACCTACCAATTTAAAGGATACCCGAGGTGACATGTGACATGATGAGATAGACGTGTGTGTACAGTGCCTAGCACACAAATAACTGTGCTGTGTTCCTTTTTTTCTTTCTCTGCCTGAAAGAATTAAATATCAGGTATGTAAGTGGCTGACTCAATCCTGACTCAGACAGGAAGTGACTACAGTGTGACCCTCACTGATAAGAAATTCCAACTATAAAATGCTTTCCTAGCAGAAAATGGCTTCTGAGAGCAAGATAGTGATAAAAAGGGGAATTTCTTATCAGTGAGGGTCACATTGTAGTCACTTCCTGTCTGAGTCAGGATTGAGTAAGCCACTTACATACCTGATATTTAACTCTTTCAGGCAGAGAAAGAAAAAAAAGGAACACAGCACAGTTATTTGTGTGCTAGGCACTGTACATACACATGCCTATCTCATCATGTCACATGTCACTTTGGGTATCCTTTAAGGAGGTAACAAACTAACACTAACACCACAAATGGGCTGTAATGGCATTATATCTATCTGTCTGTCATGCATGATTGCATGACGTTTGTAAATGCAAGGGTGTAACACGCGGCATGGATACCGCCGCGGCGGAGAGCAGCATGTCAGCCGCCTCCGCATCTCTCTCCCAGGTCCTTCAGCCGCACATTGGGTAAGGGCTACGCGTGCGCGCTCCCAGCGGCAGGACCTTTATGCACCTAGAAGGGGAGTCCGCTGACTTGCCGGTCATACCGCCGCGGCGGAGAGCGGCATGTCAGCTGCCTCCGCATCTCGGCTGGCGGCGGTCCCTGCAGCGCTCTCTCTCCCAGGTCCTTCGGCCGCACATTGGGTAAGGGCTACGCGTACGCGCTCCCAGTGGCAGGACCTTTATGCACTTAGAAGGGGAGTCAGCTGACTTGCCGGTCAGCTGACTCCAGCCTAGCTATCTGTAAAAACTGGGCGTCATAAAAGAGGTAGCTGTCAGTTGCTCTTTGTCTGCTGTGGCGAATACTTAGTGTTAGCACTCAGACCTTAGATAGATCCGGTGTGCTTTGATCCGGGAGGAAACCGGGGATTTCACACAAGATAGGAATTATTTGATAGCTATTAAGTTACTTCTTTACTGTGTTATTATCTTTGTATGACTCTGGCTTGCTCTGACCTATCTTTGCTCTCTGATCTTGTACTTTTGCCCATCTGATCTTGTTGCCAACCCTGCCTGAATATCGTTCTGCCTCTGCCTTCTGATTCTGTACCTTTACCCATCTGATCTTGTTGCCAACCCTGCCTGAATATTGTTCTGCCGCTGCCTTCTGAATTTGTACCTGATCTGCCTGTCTGTTGCCGAATCGATTAGTCTGACCACTCTACTCTCACCAGGGAGCCCTTGTCTCTGGTGAGGGGCTCCGTACTGTTAGTACCCACCAGCTCCTCTGGTGAGGTGTTGCTAAATTTATCAGTACTTACTGTTTGCACCAATCACTACACTCAGTGCAATAAAGTGGTGACTAAGGTCATGTTTTTACCTTAGTGTTGCTATATTTGTATTATTGGTGATTCTGCAGATCACCATATAATCAGATATAGTATCTGCATTTATTGGTGATACTGCAGATCACCAAATAATCAGAACTTCTTATTTGCTGACACCAATCGTTACAGAACAGCAGACCAAAATGTCTATGGACGCACTGCATAACCAGGTTGAGGCTTGACCACAGCGGTGAACAATTTAACCGTAACGGTCAATTCCCAACAAGCACAGATCACCCAGCTGTTTGCGGTTGGCCAGACCCTCCAGACAGCAACCGCGCCAGTGCAGTCCCCTCCAGTAGTAGAGCCTAGAATGCCCATGCCCAAAAAATTCTCAGGGCATAAGTCTGATTTCCAGAATTTCAGAAATCGATGTCTTTCGTATTTTGAGATGAGACCTGAATCGCCAGGTTCTGAGAGCCAAAAGATAACTTTTATCAAGACTCTGTTATCAGGGGACTCTCAAACATGGGCCTACAGTCTTCCTAATGGTCATGAGGCTTTGACCTCGGTACAAGAATTTTTTAAAACGATGGCGATAATCTATGATGATCCGGATATCGCAGTGACTGCTGAGAGGAAACTTTATATCCTCCGGCAGGGGCATAATACAGTTGAGACCTATGCCACTGAGTTCAGAAGGTGGGCAGTGTCGGCTAGGTGGGGACAGTTTGCTTTACTGGATTGTTTTTTAACCGGCTTATCTGACCCACTGTCTGACGTAATGCTCAGCCACCCAGAGCCTAAAACGGTGGATGAAGCATTAGCACTGGCAGTTAAAATTGATCGCCGCATCCGGTATCAAAAGCAAATCCGGGGTAAACTATCTGTAAAAACTGTTCCCCTCTCTTTATCCCCTCCTTCTCCTACTCAGGATGAACCGATGCAAATCGGTCACTCCAGATTATCTGAGGTAGAGAAAACCCGGAGCTGAAAGGAGGGCCTCTGCCTGTGCCGAAAAGGGACATATAATACAAAACTGCAGTACAGCAGTACAGTATGACATTACAGCCCATTTGTAATAAATAGTATTGTAGTAGTTTGTAAGAGCAAGGGGTTAATATGAATATTCACTTAATCCAGAAATTACACTTGGTCTGAATATCCCATACCCCTGGCAACCATCTACCACTTGACTATATTGGTGCAGAATATAGGCAAAAAAGTACCGGAGAGCCTAATCATCCTAGCTGTTCCATAAGTATCTCTTTCACCCCCTGCCCTGCATTTTATAAAGACCATTAAGGAGGGTGTAGGAAGAATTGAATATAAGATTGAGTAATATTTATTAATCACTGACTGAAGACAGGGAGACAGTAGCTGCAGTGCTGGCCATAAAAAAAATCAAGCTGCATACACACTTCTAATTTTGATTGGCCAATCATGGACCAATTTTACTACTAGCATGTAGTATGAGGGGCTCAAGGTTTGAATACTATGATTGATTGTACTGTATAGGTATGCTCTCAAACTACATAGAAAGGATAACATTGGTAGATCATTGGCTAATCAAAATTGTATATATGTACTAAGCTTTAGGGCTCGTTCAGACGGACGTCTGCGTGGCGTCGCGTTTGGGCGCGTTGCAGCGGCTGTGCGGTCAGGCTTTTAGTAGCCTTCGCGTCACGTTCCAATGCGGTCGCAGTTTTTCTTCCCCTAGGGGGACATTAGCCGTCGCGGTTGGCCGCCCCCTGGAAGCTACATGTCGCTTCCAGGGGCAGCTGGAACGCTAGTGAAAATCGGGACCCGAACGCCGCGATCATGTAAACGCGCGCAAAAGCTCGGTATAAACGCTCCCATTCACTTAAATAGGATCGTTTACTGTGACGTTCCGAACGCTTGCGATAAGCGCTCCGCCAGAGTCCGTCTGAACCAGCCCTTAGTCTCTCAGCAGCACAGGGAGGAGTAGGCGGGATCAGCTCTGTGCCACCCTCTTTTTACTGCTCTGTGACTAGCTAATGTGGGTGATGATGGGATAAGAGTAAAGAGTTTGGACACCTGTCTGTCCCAAAAAATAATATATTGTAATATTAACAGGAAATGGAACTACAGGACCCACTAAGCCAGGTATGTTTAATATATTTATTGCAAAAACTGCACACAGGTAATTCACAAAATGTTATGCATTCTCATGAATGCACATTTACTCTTAAATATATTCAAAATGGGAGGATTAACTAGGTCTTTAAATTGACAGGTACTATAAAAAGCTTTTTTAAAGTAGAACTCGAGCCAATTCACCTGCAAATATTATGGTCCGAAAACTGTAACTTGCTGCTACCAATAGAAAATTCTGTCTTTTATTACCAACTATATTGTAGCACATTTGCTCCTTAATTTTTAAACTATGAACAGAGCCATTGGCGCTGGAGAGGATCATGCCTCATCACCTTCTGAACTGCAGCAGCTGCTGGCTATCTTCTGATTTTACAACCTCTTCTTGTTATCCTTCTTTAAACTCAGTATCAGTCAACCATTCAGTTTTAATGGCAGCACTGCACAGAACTCTACAGACGGCAATGAAATACTTGCGCTCAGTTAATCTTCTGATGGCTGCAGTTTTCTTGAAATGAAAGTTATAATTTTAGCTCTAAAAAACCCAAATAAATTGCCTAAAAAACCATATTTGAAAAGATTGATTTTTTTTTTCACCAAAGGAAGTGGTGTTTAATTTATGCTTATTGTTTAAGATTAAATTGTTACATTCTCCTAACATTGAAGCTTTACTGATAAGGATTGGAATTAAATTCACCCAATTATGCTTCCTTACCTTAGATGCAGAAACATGGTTTGATCGAAGTGGTGCATCCATGGAAATGGCCGTTCCATGTCAGTTCACAGAGGGTGTCTCCGTGAACAGCCTGCGAGCCTCCGATTGCGGCTCACAGTCTAAATGTAAACACGCGGGGAAAAAATCCCCTGTGTTTACATCCATACGGCGCTGCTGCGCAGCAGCGCTGTAAAGGAGATCGGCGATCCCCGGCCTCTGATTGGCCAGGGATCGCCGCCGTCTGATAGCCTAAAGCCTATTAGAGGCGGTACAGGACGGATCTCCTTCCTGTACCGCCCACAGCCAGAGCAAGAGGTAGGGAGGGAGAGGGAGGGAGGAAAATCGCTGCGGAGGGGGGCTTTGAGGAGCCCCCCCGCTCGGCCACACAGAGTGGCAGTGATCAGACCCCCCCAGCAGGACGTCCCCCTAGTGGGGAAAAAAGGGGGGAAGTCTGATCGCCCTGCCTAAATCACGATCTGTGCTGCGGGCTGGAGAGCCCACGCAGCACAGATCAAACAAACATCCCCTGGTCCTTAAGTGGTTAAACTTTAAGGGTCTGAGCCCACTGACGTAGTTGTATCCACTTCTGTCCACTTTTCAGCATCTCTAACATTGATTTGTAACTGAAAAGCAGACACAACTGAATCAGTGGGGTCAGACCCTACAGGACCCCTATCGCAAAAAAAGTAGGCAGTTAAAATCTGACAGAACCGACAGGTTTTAGGCCAGGCCAGCATCTATTTATGTGGGATTCTCAGGGTTTTGTTTGTTTTCAACAGCATTTCCTGAACATCAGTTGCAAAGTCTAACTGACAAAATAGTGTGCAAGTGAGTAGGGAGGCTGGCTGGTATCTCACTATTTGGCAGTTAAACTGCTGTTCAGGAAATGCTGTTGAAAACAAAGAAAACCCTGAGAATCCTCCATGAGGAGATGAACTGGCCCAAAACCTGTCGGTTCTGTCAGATTTTAACTGCCTATTTTTTCGCGATACTGGTCTTTTAAAAATACTTTATGAGAAACCGTTCAAGCCTGTACTAAAACTGTTCTTGTCATCAAAACATACAGTAACTATAATAATCAGTAGCCATGGCCAACGAGATACTAATAGTTCTGTCTGTCACATTACCTAGAATTATTAACATCTGTAATGTTTAGCATTGCATAATCAGTACCTACCCATTGGCGCTCCAGTATTAATGCTATAATAATTGTCTTAGGCAACAATAGCCACATGTAAAATTCCTCAGTTCATAATCCCCCCCCCCCCCCCCCCCCCCCGGTCAGAAGCCATATTTGGGTAAAGATAGTCACTCTTTCCTCTTTTTATATTTTTTAAGGGTTAAAAGCAAACTAAACCACTGGGGATATGTAACAAGCATGGATATGGCGGCTGCTGACTCGCAGGGTGTGTCTGCAGCCACCTCTCTCCCTGGCTCTCAAGTGTTATCCGTTCCCTTGGCATCTAGCACGCCGGGAACGGTGTTGTCTCCAGCTCATGGGGTGTCTGTCTCGCGCAGGCGGAGATGGGACCTTTATGCGGGCAGAAGGCGCGTCAGCTGACCTGCTGGTCGGCTGACGTCACTGGTGACTCTTGCCGCTTGGATTGGCGGATTCCGTGGTGGGAGTGGCTGGAAGCGTACCTCCGCTTCATAAGCCTCCAGTCTTCATTCAATCCCTGTCTGCTGTCGTGAATACTTTGTGTAAGCGCTCAGACCTTAGACTAGTGCCAGGTGTTGAAACCAAGGACTTCACACCAAGACTTGGATTTGTTAATTGTATTAATTACCTGTGTATGATTCTGGCTATATCTCTGACCTTGCTTTCTGCTTACCGTTTATGTACTTCTGCCTATCTGACTAGTTGCTGAACCTTTGCCTGTCTACTCATTATTCTTCTGTCTTACGATTCTGTACTGATACTGCCTCTCTGTTGCCGAACTTGGCCTGTCTGATCTTCTACTCACCAGTGGGCCCTCGCCACTGGTGAGGCTATTTTGGCTCGTCAGCCTCTCTGGTGAGATAGTCTCTTATTGCTCTATTAGTGACTGATAGCACCTTTCCAGCTCCACTGGAAAGGTTTGAAACAGTCACTCACTCCACTAGTGCCTTACCAGCTGCTCTGGTGAAGGACTAGTCTGTATATTTCTATTCTCTTTCTGTTTGTACCTATTCCAGTCCTCTGGAAAGGTCTGTGCTATTTTATACATTCAGTATACTGTTAGGACCTTACCAGCTCCTCTGGTAAGGCCTCTCAATACTAAAAAAGTTACGGTTGCACCAATACACAACTCTCTCAGTATCTTGACCAGCTATATTCGCATTATTGGTGATTCTGCAGATCACCACATAATCAGGTATAGTGTCTGTATTATTGGTGATACTGCAGATCACCTAATAATCAGCCGTCTGAGTTGCAGCACAATCGTTACAGGATACAGTTAATTTATCACACACTGTAACCTGTGGTCAAAAGCCTGTTTTTATTCTCTCCTGAGAAGCAGTTATCAGTTCCACCTGGATTAAAAACAACCTGTAACACTCCTGTAACTAAATGGACAAGTAGCCTAGTCACGGTAGTCACTTTGCATGCACAGGCAAAAAGGGCGCCTAGAAATGCGGGTGCCTGAAATAGCTAATAGTAGAATATCGGTAAATTTATCAATATTCTACTCTTTTATCATTAAATGATACCAATATTTTACTAAAGCTAAATTTAACCCTACACTGAAATACCATGCACAGAAAAATATTACAGTTCTCAGGTCTTGGAGACTTTATTTAAAATGATTTGGAAGTGACGTTGAATGTCAAGTAACCTATTTTATAACTCTTGTAATACCTGTGCCAATGGAGTCCTACTCTCACACAGAACCCTCCCTCTACCGATGCCTAACCCTATGGGCCTTTTTCCACCAAAAATCGTGATCGCGGCACTGAGATGTGACTGTGATTTTCTTAATTTAATAAGTGAAATCGCAAGCACATGAAAAATGCAGTGTGCAGCACTTTCCCCTGTGAGAGTGATTGCACCAGTGGAAATGAGGCACGGTGATTAACATGCAACCATGGTGCCTTTGTGATTGGCAAAATGCGAGCGAAACCAAACCCTAACCATCCCCCTCTGATGCCTTACCCTAACCAATCACTCCACCAGTGACTAACCCCCCCCCCCCCCCAAAAAAAACAATAACGCTTAACCTTAAAAGACTCCTCCCCAACCTTAACCTCCCCCCCCCCCCCCCACAATGCCTAACCATAACCACCATCCAAACAATAAGTATCGGTAGTTGCAGCAATTGCTGGTAGTGCACAAAATTTTTACAGTTCAACAGGGGTTAAATGCAAACTACACCACTTCAGTAAAATCACCGAAGCCACTCTCCCCTTATGTACCAGCTTATGATCAATATTCCCAAAAATTATCGCTCTACAAGCATTTGCAGTACACTTCTAAAGTCTGCTTTGCAACTATATTAAAAAAAAGCAGATGACACAGTTTGAGTGGAAATAAAATAAGGAGCGGTTTTACCACGTTTCACATCCCGACTCTCTGACTTGTTGGCTGGTACTGCAGCTGGACATTGAATCCTTTAATCTCACAAGACGTGGCTCTCTTACTTAGAAATAGCTGTCCCAATCTGAGTATGGCAAAACACAACACAGGGATTGCCAAAATGCATTAAATGAATATTTATGGCAGTCAAGCTCACATATTGCACTTACTGGATAAAAGAGCATATCAAAACGACTTTCTCTTCCAAGGGCTCCACTGGCACGGATATTCCAAGACTCATAAAATAGGTTACTGGACATCCAACTTCACATCCAAATCATTTTATATAAATTCTCCAAGACCTGAGCTGTAAAATCTTTCTGTGCATTAACCCTTCATGATATTTCAAATATATTAACCATTCATTTTCCATTCAAGACACGGTCAGTAACCTAATAGCAAATTATACACAATTTAGGTAAATCATTCAATGGGCTTGATTCACAAAGCCGTGCTAACTGTTAGCACGCTTGTGATAAGCCCCTTATCACGCCTAAACTCCGTTTAGGCGTGATAAGTTCTGTTCACGTGCAAAGTCCTGCGCGCAAAGCTTTGCTCGTGCACAGCGCAGCACGCAGTACGGTGCGCGCGAAGTGCTCATTCACCTCTATGCGACGTTTTGCGTGCACCGCGCTGCTTTGCGTGCGATGTGATTCACAAAATGGTGCTAACCTACTTAGCACCCTGCTTATCACGCCTACTACTAGTGTACTGATTTGCTGTGCTTAGTGCAGGCAGGTTCAACGTCACACTGATTCTACTGCTCTATTGCTGTATACTTATTAGCTAGCTAAGCCAGCCAGCCAGTGATCAACTTCAGTTAGCTGCAGTCACTGCCACTCAGTGGTGGCGCCAGGGGAGGTGCTTTGGGGTGCTGAAGCACCCCCTAAAATTCTGGAAAGCACCCCCCAGCGTGAACTGACTTTCGGCGTCTAATAGACGCCGTGTAAGTTCACCGGCAGCAGCAGACCGCAGCTCCGGCAGCGGCAGAGCAGGGCAAGGTAAAATGGCGTCCAAAGCCCTGCTCTGGAGACTTTAAGTCTGCAGTGCAGGGCTTCGGGCACCATTTTCCTGTAGCCCTGCTCTCAGCGCGGGAGTTTCAGGTCAGGAACGTTGCTAGCTGGCTGCACAGGATCGTGGCAGCTGCGCGCCGGAAGGAGACCAGGACAGGAGGTCTGCTGCAGGTGAGTAAATGTTTTTTTTTTTAATTTATATTAGCAGGTGTATGTTCTGGCCAGTTCTGCCACATGATTGCACATATTTTCTGGTCAAATCTTGCACATGATTGCATGTATTTTCTGGTCAAATTTTCCACATGATTGCATGTATTTTCTGGTCAAATCTTCCACATGATTGTATGTATTTTCTGGTCAAATCTGCCGACATGATTGCACATATTTTCTGGTCAAATCTTCCACATGATTGCATGTACTTTCTGGTCAAATCTGCCGACATGATTGCATGCATTTTCTGGTCAAATCTTCCACATGATTGCATGTATTTTCTGGTCAAATCTTCCACATGATTGCATGTATTTTCTGGGCAAATCTGCTGACATGATACCACGTATTTTCTGTGCAAATCTGCCAACATGATTGCATGTATTTTCTGGTTAAATCTGCCAACATGATTGCATGTATTTTCTGGTCAAATCTGCCACATGATTGCATGTATATTCTGGGCAAATCTGCTACATGATTGCATGTATTTTCTGGGCAAATCTACCGACATGATTGCATGTATTTTCTGGTCAAATCTGCCAACATGATTGTATGTATTTTCTGGGCAAATCTGCCGACATGATTGCATGTATTTTCAGCTACCCCAGAAATTGGTCCAGCACCTGCATAGCACCCCTCAAAAAAAATCCTGGAGCTGCCACTGTTGTTCAGTCACTAGCGTGCAGCCGGTTAGTTTGCTGTGCGCATAGTGCAAGCAGACTGCGGCGCTGTCCACTAAATTTTCATGTTCTATTACTGTACTCAGTATTTTTTTTTCTTTTCTGAAAAATCAATAAAAGCCCCCTGTTATATTCCATTCATCTGTCCCCAGACCCACACACACTGTAAAAATCAGCACACTTTCTCCACCTTGAAATTTTGTGCATACAACATGTCTGGCTGGGGTCGTGGGTGTGGCAGGAGGGAGTGCAATTGCCTCCGCCACTTCTGGGACTGGTCCACAGCCAGGCAGAGGGTGCTCAGCTGTAGAGGGTGCAGCAGAGAGGCGTCTATTAGCAGCACAACCTGGGCCGAGTCAGCCAACACGGTGGCACCCATTTTCTGACCGCTTTAGTCCACTTTAGTCCCCCTGCTTCTGCTGAGTTTCACCGCCAGGGTCCATGGTTGCATCTAATTTTTTGGGCAGCATTATCATGCTGTGGTACCACCAGTGAGGTGCCATGGTCTTTCTGTGCTGCCGCACTGACCGCTTTAGTCCTCCTGCTGACACTGAGGCTCTATTTCCCTACTAAAGTCTGCATTCCCACCGCCTGGGTCCACGGACAACTTTGCTGCCATGTTATTGCTATCGCTGCAAGGGGGAAAAAATTGACAAAAACCTCTCTGGGGTTTTTTTGTGGCATCGGCCACTCATCCTCCTCCAGTGGTACCACCACCACCAGGTGCCATTGGGACTCATCATCACCTCTGTGATTGCTTAAAGTGTATTTCCCTGTTTAAGACCCATTATTACCAATTAATAGCGTTGATTTAACTTTAAAATTCATTTTCTCAAAAACTAAAAGTTCTTTTTGGATTTATTTTTTTTGCTTAAGTTGTAGCCCCTTATCACCTTTATAATCCATGCAATTTGGGGATTGTAGCATGTATGGGGGCCTTGCTATTAGCTAAAATGATTTTCAGTGATCACGTCCATGAATTTCCGTGATTGCCGCAGTTGAGTTCAGAAGTTAGTTTAAAATCCGGAAATTAATCACGGAATTTCCGGTTTTTTTTTCAACCACGGCCGAATAGGTTGAATTCGTGATCGGGGGTATCCGAGCACCACTGCTTCCCTCTCCACAAAGCTTTCACCAAATCAGCTCTCTGCCACATTCTTTATACCCACAATTTTTTAAGTACAGGGATCACAGTTTAAAGTATCCAGATACACTATGTACCCTTGTTTATTTTCCTCACATTTGTGGCCAATATCAACCCAGCAAATGTTGATTTTTTTGTAATAACGTTAACCTCCCTGGGAGTATCCTTGAGAAAAAAGCAGCCAGGAGCAGTAATCCCGAGCCTGATTCACGGTAGCCACTGGTAGGCTTTTGCAGAGCCTTAAGTGCAGAGGCTGTTTTATTTCTCCTTCCCTGGGATCCAGACGCCAGCAGCCATTTTCCTTCTTGTCTTCGGAGGCTCTGCATCCCTCTGGTGAGATCGCCGTCTGTTGTAATGACGACAGACGACTATCTCACTACAGAGTTACAGTGCCACCCGGAGGATGGATGAAAAATTGCAGAGCTGGATCCCAGGGAGGTGAGTAAATGAGGACTGCCGCAGATCTCTCTGTGGTGTGATTTTCCTGATTTTAAGGTCTAAAAGCATGCTAAAAAATTGCACCGCTTTTAGACCCTACAATCTGGAAATAATCAAACCACCAGGGAGGTTAATGACTGACTGAACACAATTACTTGAAAACTTTCAAAAGGTTAAAATAAGACTATAGCAAAAAATAGTAACATTTAAAATACTTGTATTCACATATTTATAAGGAGAACACTTCTACCACAGTAAAATGCACTATAACTTACTTTTCTCTAATGTTGCTGTCACTTACAGTAGGCAGTACAGATCTGACAGGTTTTAGACTAGTCCATCTCCTCATGGGGAATCCTCAGTATCTCCATTATTTTTTACAAAAGCAAACCCTGGAAATAATCTATACAAAGATGTCAGCCAGCCTGCCAACTCATTTGCACACTATTCTGGCTGTTGGACTGAGCAACTGCCATTCAGTAAGTGCTTCTGAATATAAAAACACAGATAATCTACCATAAGGACATGGACTAGTCCAAAACCTGTCAGATCTGACAAATTAGTACTGCTTACTGTAAATGACAGCAACCTGGGGAAAAGTGGTTTATAGTGCATTTAAATCTAGGAGAAATGTACTTCTTGTCAGACGCGGAGCTAGGGGGGGTCGGGGTAGGACAAGTGCCCCCGGGCGCTAGGTCCCCAGCTCAGCTGCAGTGTTTTTTTTTTTTATTCATTTATTTTATCGATACGCTGCTACGCAGCGCTCACCGCCGGGCCGGATCTCCCCATCCCCACTCAGCGAGTGACGTCACTGACGTCACACGTCATGATCGCCACACCGCCGCGCAGCGTCCATATAGAAGTGGAACGCTGCGCAGAGCGGCAAGTCAGCAGAAGAGGCGCCGCCAGCCAGCCCAGCCCGCCGGCCCCTGAGCCCCAGCCCAGCCCCATCCCTCCAGAGGCTAAACTGAACAGGCAGACAGCGTGGAGGTGCCATGCGTGCGTGGAGCCCCAGGTCAGGTGAAGCAGAGTCCAGGACCAAAGTGCGCGGTGGGGGCCTAAACAGTTACGGTGGTCAGGTCAGGTGGTGGAATATGTTACTGAGGGAGGGTGGGTGAGAGTAGGGGAGGGGGGTGGTGGGGGCCTAAACAGTTATGGTGGTCAGGTGGCCCTGACTATATATACTGGGCACATATTATACCCCTGGCTACATATACTGGGCGCATATACCCCTGGCTACATATACTGGGCATATATACCCCTGGCTACATATACTGGGCATATATACCCCTGGCTACATATACTGGGCACATATACCCCTAGCTACATATACTGGGCACATATACCCCTGACTACATATACTGGGCACATATACCCCTGGCTACATATACTGGGCACATATACCTCTGGCTACATATACTGGGGACATATACCCCTGGCTACATATACTGGGCACATATACACCTGGATACATATACTGGGCACATATACCTCTGGCTACATATACTGGGGACATATACCCTTGGCTACATATACTGGGGACATATACCCCTGGCTACATATACTGGGGACATATACCCCTGGCTACATATACTGGGCACATATACCCCTGGCTACATATACTGGGCACATATACCTCTGGCTACATATACTGAGGACATCTCTACCCCTGGCTACTTGTTCTGGGGACACCTGTACCGCTGGCCACCTATTCTGGGGACATCTATACTGCTGGCCACCTATTCTGGGGACACCTATAGACCTGTGGCTACCTATTTTTGGGGAACCACTGCTGTCAGATTGAGTGTATTTTGGGGAACTGCTGCCAGGTAAGAGGTGTCTACCATATTAAGGAGGCATCTGCCTATTTATGTAAAATGCTGTCTATTTATGTGCCTCATGACTGCTGAATTTGTCTTGTTGGGGGCCTCATGGTTACTGAATTTGTCTTGTTGGGGGCCTCATGATTTGTTGGGGGCCTCAAGATCGCCGAATTAGTGTTGTTGGGGGCTTCATGATTGCTGAATTTGTCTTGTTGGGGGCCTCATGATTGCTGAGTTGGTCACGTTGGGGGCCTCATGATTGCTCATGATTGCTCAATTTGTCTTGATGGGGGGTGGGGGGCTCATGATTGCTGAATTTGTCTTGGAACATGCTGGAAGGTACATACTGAGAGAGGGTGGGTGAGCGTGAGCCTGCTAACTTCCTGTACATTTGGCTCCACCCATAACCACGCCCACATTTAATATGTGGCCATGCCCCTTTTGGGTCGCGGCACCCTTCACCTTAGGGGGCGCATTAATAGTCTTTGTCCCCGGGCGCTGAAAGCCCTAGCTACGCCTCTGCTTCTTGTACACATGTATTTTACAATTTATAGTTTTTCATGATAGTGGTCCTTTAGGTTTTTTTCTTCAGGGACTTTGCACAACTGAGCCATGACGAATAGTGGACCATACCTCACTCACACTTTCTGTGATCTTTGTTTTAATCACCCTAGTAGTCCTATCTATCTATTGTGATCAGGGCCGGGCCGAGGCATAGGCTGGAGAGGCTCCAGCCTCAGGGCACAATGTAGGAGGGGGCGCACAATTCATTCAGCTGTCATTCCTAATTGTGTATGAAGCAGAAAGAAATAAGAAAAGGGGATACATAGCAGTGACTGCAAGCCAGATAACTAGCTATTAAGGTGTTTGGGAGGTTGTGGGCCCTGTGGCCCTCTTAGTCTAATAGCAATCCGTGTGTGACAGCTGAGGTGGGAGGGATGGAGGGGCGCACTTTGGTGTCTCAGCCTTGGGTGCTGGAGGACCTTGTCCCTGCTCTGATTGTGATCCCCAACTGCATTCCAATAAGTATGCCTCATTTTTGCTTGGACAGGATGTCATCTTTATCTTATATGCCTGAATACTGAGGCACAAAGGCTTTGCCACAGTACTCTTGTAGCCTGTTGAGCAAGATATCATGGTAAACTGTGTCAAAAGCCACTGAGAGGTCAAGCAAAATCAGAATGGAACATTTGCCTCTGTCTCTTGTCACGAGCAGATCGTTGCAGATCTGGGTGAGGGCTGTTTCACAGCTGTGATATTTCCTGAAGCCTGATTCAAGGATGCTGTTTCTTGACAGTCTGGCTTTGAGTTGGAGATAGACAGCCTTCTCAATAGCTTTCCCCAGAAAGGGGGGGGGGGGGGGTTGGAGACCGGTCTGTAGCTGTTTAGAGCGTCTGGGTCCAGTGGAATTACTAGCATTGGTGTCACCTGGTGCGGTAACTCGTGGCGACCCCCCCCCCAAAAAAAAAACACACTGGCTTAGTAATAGCTCCCATGAACCCACCGGTAGAGGGGGCCCCGGGAAACTGCTCCTCCTTTTTATGTTGCAGAGAAGCCACAGTGGAGCAGTGTATATTAACCTGCGCCAACACTGTAGGTGGCTGGAAGGTGTTGTGGTTAAGGGCTCTACCTCTGACACAGGAGACCAGGGTTCGAATCTTGGCTCTGCCTGTTCAGTAAGCCAGCACCTATTCAGTAGGAGACCTTAGGCAAGTCTCCCTAACACTGCTACTGCCTATAGAGCGCATCCTAGTGGCTGCAGCTCTGGCGCTTTGAGTCCTCCAGGAGAAAACCGCGATATAAATGTTATTTGTCTTGTCTTTTCTCACTGCATGGGGGCTTCTGATCTTCCAGCCACACACTTTATTTTTTATCAGTACAGTGCACAGAGTACCAGCTTACACTGTACATACAGGTGGTAGCAGAGATCATGTGCCATTTCCCCCTACCACTTATTGTATAGGTGTCCATGTGCACTCCCATTCCCCCCCCCCCCCCCCTTTAGTATATAGGAAACCATGTGCCCCTCTCCTAAAGAGTAAGAGTATAGGTAGCCTTGTGCACTCCCATTTCCCCCACCACCCTTTAGCATATAGGTAGCCTTTTGCACTCCCATCCCCCCCACCTTCAATGTATAGGTAACCATGTGCACTCCCCTTCACCCCCCCTCGTTTAGTGTATAGGTTAGCCATGTGCTCCTCTAGCCCCTAAAGAGTTGAGCTTAGTCCTGTGCACTCCTATTCCCCCTCCCTCTCCTCCTTTCAGTATATAGGTAGCTATGTGGACTCCCCGATTCTTTTAGTAGCCATGTGCTGCCCAGCACCCTCTACAATAAATAGACTGGCACCTACAATAGTTAGCTAGATGCCCTCTGTTTCTCTCCTCCTTTTCCCCGGGACAGAAGAGCAGCAGCAACAGATCTCTCTCTCCTGCCGGCATCTTTCACATGTGACGCGCCGGCAAGTTACCGGCGAGTCACATGACAGGAATTGCCAGCTGGAAAGAGAGACATGCTCACAGACACTGCAGCTGATGGAGCAGAATTGAAGACTCATGTTGGCGCTGGAAGATTGGGAGAGGTGAGATAATCTCCAGCAGATTCTATAGCCCTGACTAGCATCCCTCTCTCCTGCCGCCGTCACCTCCATCACTACAGAGGCTGGACGAGCCTCGATAGCTACCGGTAGTTCTCGGGGTGAGCAACATCCCTCCTGTGGCAACACCCCTCCCATGGCAACACCCGGTGCGGGCTGCCCCTCAAGCACCTGGGTTACGACGCCAGTGTCTTTGTCTAAGGATGGTTTCTTGAGTAGCGGCCTGACCTGTCTGTTTCTTTCAGACAGGTGGGAAACCTTCCTTCTTCTAAGGAACATCAGTACAACTTGTATAACTGCAGAACCAAAGAAACGTCCCAATACATGTGCCAAAGACTTAGTTCATCAAAGAACATGGCAACCATGACAAAACATTATTTAGGCATTCTGGCAGTTAGCAGTACTTGCATGCACCTTCTCATTCTTTGTCTATGTAGCAACAAATCCAAGACACATACAGTAAATATTGATTTTACTTGATGATCAATATACATTCTGTCCCTCCCTTGGTAAACAATGCCCCATCCCACCCATCCCATTCAGTTTAAAAATGTGACCTGACATGACATAAATAAAGCTACCACCCCTGCTCACTTGTTTTTAATGGGCTAGCTCAAGGGTTTCTGACAAATTTATGGCTGCTTTATGCAATAAGTTAAAACAAACATGGACTGAGTGAATATATTGTTACCTGCTTTTTTTTTTTTTTTTTTTTTGCTCCAGAAACCACTAGAAACATATTTATGAATAATGATGGCCTAAACATCAAATTTTCGTTTGGTGAACTTCAAACGCGATTTTTCCGCAACAGTTTACGAACAGGCGAATCTGGTGAACCGCCATAGACTTCAATGGGCAGGCAAATATTAAAAGCTATAGGGACTGTTTCTGGTCACAAAAGTGATGGAAAAGTTGTTTCAAGGGGCCTAACATCTGGACCATGGCATGCTGGAGGGGGATCCATGGCAAAAGTACCAACAAAAATTATGTTGTGTTTTAATCTCTAAAGCGCAGAAATCACAGTACATTCCTAACTCTGTACAATTACCTGCTTTAAAACGTCTGGCGTGCGTACACATCCATCAGGTAGTGTAAGGGTTAGGCCCGGTTCACTGACGCACTCGCAGATGAAACACCTTCAACGCACCGCAAACAACTGCAAAGAGCTTTAGTGATGTCAGGTGAGCAAACCATTGTTTTTACTAGTTGACACCTCCAGGACATAAATGTTAGTCCTCTCGGTGGCAATCCTTGTGTAGCGGTGTGTAGTGGCCGCCGTGCTTGTGCGCATGTTCGTGGGAATGCAGGCGATCACGGTTTTCAATCAGGTGGGATGGATAGCTGATTAGCTTCCATGTGTCTGCTGACCCTGCAATAACACAAGGTGTGAGACCTGCCCTTATATCTTGTGCACAAGCCAAATACAAATACCAAACTCACAGAAATATCATCATATACCAGACCAATTTTCCTGTGAGTCATCCAATGTTGTATACATGATACGCTGCATGAAATGCCCCTCAAGAGGAATCTATATAGGAGAAACAGGACAAAAACTGCGCACAAGAATGAACCATCACCGCTTTAAAATTAATGAGGTTAAAATGGACACTCCAGTGGGCCAACACTTCTGTGAACCAGGATGCAGCATGCAAGATCTAAAAGTACTTATTCTTAAGGGTAACTTAAAAAATGAACAAGCAAGAAAGATTTCTGAGTACAAATGTATCAACATGTTTAAGACCTTACCAGAAGGTTTAAATTGTGGAATGGGATTCATGACTCCTTATGTAACATGATTGACTTGGCTTCATGATCTTCACAAACCTGCTAGATTTCATATTTGCTTCCAGGGGCTCACTGGCTCCAGCCTGCTGATCACCTGACATCTAACTGCTAAACAGCAACCAGTAGTACTGCCATCTACTATTTACCTGCATCAGTGTTTTACTTCAGCTAACATCTGGGAATATGCCTGAAGAAGGGGACTAGATCCCAGAAAGCTTGCATAATTTAACAAGACTGATTTTTTCTACCTACGTAATATGAAAATGTAAACTGCAGCCATTCTTATACTCTTAATGGCAGGGTTCACAAACTTGCCACAGTTGTTTACTGGGTTGCATGAAAACATAGAGATACGGAGACGGGGCACCGTCCTGTTACTGCATTTATTCACTGTCTGCAGCCAGATGACATATGGTATGCATTTAGAAAAAATCAAACCTGTCAGCAGTCTTGCATCAAATATCGTAGATACATCCAGTGAGGCCTGCAAGGGGGTGTGTGGTGACCAGGGGATGATGGATGTGCACAACAGCCGTTTCGCGCTCTATAGCGCTTGCTCACGTGCTTATCCGTGAGGACCTGTATATGCCATAATAGAGCGGGCGTTGCTCACCCTCATTCCTGCCGGGTGCCCAGCTCCCACCCCTCGGTTGTTCACTGGGTGACAGGTGTTAATATTCAGGAAAATGGACACAAACAGCCAATCAGATTTGTTTGATTTATTTTTATGGGAACATTTCAACTGCTTGCATTCTCACATTATTGATGCCAGGGACCACAAAGCTAACAAACTTGATCATTGACTAACTTAGTGTCAAGGTTAGAAAAAGTGGCCGGACCCAACAACAACCAAATACATACCCGGGCAATGCCGTTTCTTCAACTAGTATATTTATAGAAATATATAGGGAATATACTGTACATAGGCATATTGCGTGACATGCTTTTCATGGCTAAAGACTTCTTCTTTAGAGGCGAAAACTGCATAAGTCAAATTACAAAACTTCGAGCAAAATGTTAAAATTTAGTCATTCAAAGCATATTGAGGAACTGCCCTGTCGCGCTGTAGGCAAAAGATGGCAATCTCCAGGTATGAAATCTTTCATGAAAGCCTTTGTGCAGATCCAGGGGGTGGGATGAACACTCATACCCTAGAGAGAGTGGACAGCTTGGAGACAAGAGTGCCTGGCACTAGCTACTACAGAATAAACTGAGACACAGCCAGGGAGTCGCATGGCAGTAGTTTTTCAAATCCAAGTTCCACAATCTATTTTTAAAGTGCTCCGATGGCTGTGAATGATTGCTGCTGCCAATAACTACATTTTTTAATATGGGTCTTAAATATGTATGTGTTTTATATTTATACTTTTTTAATGAAATCATTACATTGGTTTTGAGATCAGCTGACAGCTAGTCTATATTTTTGAATGATGGAACATTTGAGGCTGATTTCTTCACCATTATTTATAATATAATCAAGTAGATTACATAATTCATGTCATGCTTCACACAGTCCAAAAATAAATACAATTATTTAATTTGCATCAATTTTTAGATGGGGCTATATTGACTTCCTTTCCTAATAATATGATAAACATAAACTTAATAAAAAAAACAAAATCCTGTCAATTCATAGAAAGGATGTCATATTTGATGATGATGAGCTGGTTGTAATAAGACCAATGTTTATTTAAATATTAAGGCTTTAATAGGGAACACGGTATGATTATTTACTTTTCTGACAGGAAGTGCCAATTTATCAATTAAAACAACAGGAAAATGTCAATTTCATGTGGAGCATAAACATTTGTATTGCACAATTAATTCATCAGTATCACAAACACACAACATTCACTGAACTACATACAATTTGTGGAAACAAAGGAAGATGTTCGCTCGCCTACTGTGAACCAAGCCAAGCGTGGTGTTCATATAGATACGTTTCATTAGAAAGACCTTTCTGAAGTCAGGTCCTGCTTGCACTTCCAACTGAATTCTCAAGTGTATTTGTTGGTAAATGCAGAAAAGAAGTCCAGTAAAGATAGAAACCGGCCGTATAGCAAAACTGCAGTTGTTACAATGTTGAAAACTCTACCTTTTAAAATGACATCATTTTGTAGATATTAAAGAGGTGTGAACCAGTATCTTTCATTATTTATGGACATCTCTTTGACTTTCTTCAGACATGGAGCTAAGTGATCATCAATTTCTGGGAATTTTCATATTTGTAAACCGTTCCTTGCTCAGGGTGATCTATATAATCCTAGTCATCTATGGGAGTATAAGAGACAATACACTTCTGGCAATAACTAACGGACAGAATGTTGGATACCAAATAGTACTGATGAGCTTGAATTTTGTATAGAAGTAATTTCACATAGAAATTCAGAATTACGATGTTAAATTGTAATGTGAAATTTCAGACTATTACGAAATCCATTGTATTATTAAAATATTTTATAATTAAAATCCATGATTAAAAGCCAGGACAAGGACCTCCAGCACCAAAGGCTGAGACACCAAAGTGCGCCCCTCTATCCCTCCCACCTTAGCCATCACACACTGATTGCTATTAGACTAAGAGACGCCCCAGGTCCCCAACTCCTAAATCTCTAGTTATCTGGCTTGCAGTCACTGTATCCCTTTATTATTGCTCTCTGATTCAAACACAATAGGTGAATGATAGCTGAGTGAGTTGTGCGCCCCTCCTACACTGCGCCCTGAGGCTGGAGCCTTTCTTGCCTCTGCCTTAGCCCGGCCCTGTCACAATGACGCATAATGTTGTGCAAGTAAACTTTCTCAAGCCCATACACTTTAATGCATTTATGTAAAAATGTGTTTTTTTTATATGGGAAAATGTGTTTTTATATGCCTTATTGACTTCAATGTATTTGTGTGAAAATTACTCAAAATCAAAATTACTCACAAAATCGTAAATGCAAAAATGTATGAAACCAAAAATAGTCATTATGAGCAACACTACCAATTTTTAATAAGCCATCACATGCAGAATCTGAGCAGTGCTGAATGCCTCCTAAATGCACACGTTGCAGTGTTTGAGCCTTGTTTTCAAGTTCCACATGAGTGTTCTAATCTGTGGCCTACAGTACATTTCAAGTCACTGGACAAATGCTGTTTGAATCCCGGAAACCTAAAGCTTGAAACAAAAAACAGAGCCAATGGTTACAACAATGTGGTGGCAACTATCGCACAACCACCCATTAAGGGGTCCATACACTGGTCGATTTCAGCCATCGAACGACTCATAGATTCTATGGAATAGATTGGAAATCGATTCTATTAAATCTATTGATTGATTTGAGTCCGATTTCGATCGATTTTGATTGATTTGATCTATCTGACAGGATGGAAAATCTAGGTCGATCTGCTGTGTGCAGCAGCGTGTGCAGCAGCTCGATGGCCCATAGAGTTGCATTGGATCTAATGGTCCAATGATGCATTTCGAACGATTACAATAGATTTCATTCTGAAATCTATTGGAAATCTGTTCCTAGTGTGTGGCACACATCAGATAGATTCCTGTCAGATTCAACTTGACAGGCATCTGACAGAAATCTATCTGATGGTCGAATCTGCTGCAAATCTATAAGTGCATGGCCACCCATAGTCTCAATCCTGGGTGTGCCTATTAATCGCTTCAGTTTGGTCAAGGATAATCCTGATTGCCATCTTTGCCCCTTCTATTGTTTCCCCTTGGTATCTGTAGCTTTTCTATACATACTCCACAGCTCTGTTTGTCATCTTGGCCTTTGCATTATAAGTTTCACACAGAGCTATACAGCATTAACCTCCTTAGTGGTAATCTCGTGTGTGACACGGGGTAAGCCGCCGGAGGGTGCCGCTCAGGCCCTGCTGGGTCGATTTACATAATTTTTTTTTCAAACACGCAGTTAGCACTTTGCTAGCCGCGTGTTTGGTCTGATCGCCGCTGCCCGCCGCTGATGCGCCGCTACCCGCCGCAGATACAGCCCCCCCCCCCCCCCCCCCGCATACCCCTTGCGCAGCCTGGCCAATCGCCGCCAGGCTGCGCTATGGGGTGGATCGGGACTCCCTGTGACGTCACGACGTCGATGACGTCACTCCGTTCGTTGCCATGTCGACGGGGGAAGGTGAAAAAAACCCTCCCGCAGCCGCGGGAATTAAACCGCCAGGGGGGTTAAAAGAGTACTACAAGGATGATATCTGCCTCAAAACCTGTGAACAGAATTTTTTATTATATAGTTCAATAGATTGTTGACAATTGAATACAAAAAAATGACAAAAAAAATCAGAAATGAGAAAAACGGAATCTTGTGATTGGTCTAAAATGATTACCACGGTAATTTCAATTCCGCAGAATCCGAATGAGCATCTCTAAATGCGATTATATTGTAGGACGCAATGCAACACCCCAGCATGAACTTAGGCTTACCATCACCAAATCCTTACACCTTTCTTTCTGTACTCCTTTCCATGGCCTGGCATTGTTCAGGACTGTAGAAGATATTTGTAGAACATGACAGCTGCGTACTTACAAAGAAACAACATACGGCACCCTTGGCTCCAGAAATCATATTATATAGTTCAGCTAAATATATCATCCTTGGAAACCAGTTAATTGTGAAAATCAACAATGAGCAATCTAAAAGGATTATTCATTTTATACATCACTTGCCATTTAATTGCTATGGCGATAGGGGCAATCATTTGTACAAATCAAGACATTATTATGTTAATTAGGGATGCCAATATTGGTGTAAATGATTGCAGCATAGAGGGCGGGTCTAGTTAGGATCCATTTGTTATATAGCTATTTATTAATGGTCGATTTAACTATGGAAGTGGGAGCGATCTCCTAGGAAACTGGTTGCCGGCAGTTTAATTATTCTTATGGATTACTAAAAAGTCAACACATACCTCTGTGTGTCCCTTGGAGATCTCTGGCATTGAACAATAGTTTTATGGCAGAGCCTTCCCAGGGAGGACCTGAACATCTAATCTGGAGTGCATAGGAAGGAGGTGCCCCTAGAATAATAAAACTCTTAAAAAACAATAAAATCATAATAAAACAAGCTTACCATAAAGTAGCAATAAAAAGATATTTTCTAGGTACTATTGACAACGCATTTATCAGGTTATTCTCCTTCATCAGGTCAATACTGGATCAAATGAAGTGTTAGTGATCGGCTCAGGAGCGCCTGTGCCTGGTACCTAATCTGGAATGATTCTCCTTACCAATTACCATCAGTCAGCATTGGAGGGCTGACAGCTGAGGTCCCAGGCATGAAATGTCACAGCTGGGAACTCTGGTTAAGATCGGTGAAACTTGTCTAACCCTTTTAAGAGGCAACTTTATTTATACAGTTATGCACTAAGCATGCATGGGATTGTCTTTTCCTTTATGCCTACCATGCCCTTTCCTAATGGAATGAGCAGTTGGCTATAAGAATTCCATAAAGCACAGTGTGCTAAGACTAGCTCTGTGACACCCTTCCTAAAGTTGTCACCCTTAGGCATCTGCCTGGTTTGCCTATGCCTAAAAAAAGTCCTGTCACCACAGGTCCATCCAATCCATTCTATCATGTGACCCCCTCCTTTTCCTACAACAGAATGAGCCTTAGGTCCTTTTTACACTTATTTAGTTTCTCTCAGTTATAACTGAAAGAAAACTGATTTTCAAAGTAATGCCCATGTTTTCCTATGGCACCTTTCACACTTAACGCGGTTTAACTGAAATCTTCCCTATGCACTGCTATGGAAAAAACACGTACCAACGCGCACTAACGCACACTAACACACACTAACGCATACCGACTGATTAAGTGTAAACGGAGCCTGAGGCAGCTGCCTAGTTTACTAGTCCTAAATATTTCCCTGGTTATGTGTCAGCAATGAAACAAATGAATACCTTTAATTCACAGTGTGAAGGTGTAAAGATATGTAGATGATCTAATCCCTTGTAATGGTAAAATGTTTTTGTTTCTGCATCTCTGTCAGCCATCCAGCTTAGGAAAAGGGAAAACAGCATAATGTGAGCACTTATCACTTTCCCCTGCTAGTGTTGTTTTGAGAAACGCATTGGACACAGGCAAAACAACCCTTTTTATTTTTTGCTGTTTCAAACCATTAAGTGCACTTTAGATTCTGTAACATTACTGCAAATTCTGAAGTAGTAGTTGAAATAAAAGATAATTGTTCAAAACTGAATTTGGGCAAGCCAAAATGGACCTCAAATATTATTCATTGCTACATTTGTGTGGCAATATAGATAATAACGTATCATAGATTGCTAGTTGGGCGGCAAGCAAAAGTGAGTATAATGGAATAATGATGCTGTACCTGTCATTTGCTAATAACATCAATCAGATCTTGTTCAAGATTGATATTCCTTGTGCGACACTGAATGTTACCAGCTTGAATGACTTACTGCAATATACAGTCTAAACTTTCATGATAACCGTTCAGGCTTATTTCATTGCTGGCTATTACGTAGATGATCTAGCATAAGCTACCTGCACACAATTAGCCGATTATGGCAAAGACAAGTTTGCTGCTAAATTGAATATTTCACCCTTCTGCTAAAGGTCATGCATCCCAGAGCATTATAGCTTTCATACAGCTATTTGGCATTTAACATTTATTTAATCACTCTATTATATAGACAAGGGGAAATGACAGATGAAACCTGCTTACTGCTGCACAACTTAAACTTGAATGATGCATTCATGTTGTGTTAAGTCTTTTACTAACAAATGTATAAGTATACTGTATATACAGTATTCAAGAAAGGTATACTGTGTGCTATTTTAGATTTGTTCTAGCATAGCCTTTTTTTGGAATAGCACAGCTTCTGGGTACTAGAACCTTCTCATCATTTCACATAGTAAACAATGAAGTGCAGTGCATGTTGGCACACATGCGCTGACTGATGAGAGTCCCAGCGACTTCCAGGAAAGGGAGTATGTCACTGAGCAGGGGGCGATGCTAGGCATATGACTAGAGATGGCCCGAACAGTTAGCCGGCGAATGGTTCCCGGTGAACTTCCGTGGTTCGCTATTGAGGAGAACCGCAATCTTTTCCGGAAGTTCGATTCGCCCCCATAGTGCATCATGAGCGTGCCGTGCGTAGAGTGGTGGATCAAGCTGTGGAGGAGCGGGAACAGGAACAGTTACAGGAGGAAGCGTTGTGGGATCAATTCTCATCAGAACCAGATGTTTCCTCAACACCTGTGGCAGCACGGAGGGGGGAGGAGGAGGAAGAGTCGTGTGGGGAGGAGGAGTCAGACTCAGATGATGAGGAAGGTGTTTCTTTAGAGGAGGAGGAGGAGGCGGCGGCGGCAGAACAACTGCAGCAGGCGTCGCACGGGGCTTGTGCTGCTCAGCGTTCCCGTGGTATTGTTCGTGGCTGGGGGGAGGAGGAGGACTTACCTGACTTTACTGAGGAAGAGCAAGAGGAGATGGATAGTACGTCTGCATCCAACTTTGTGCAGATGGCATCTTTCATGCTGTCCAGCCTGTTGAGGGACCACCGTATAAAAAAACTCAAGGGGAATGAGCTGTACTGGGTGGCCACGCTACTAGACCCTTGGTATAGGCACAAAGTGGCGGAGATGTTTCCAAATCGCCAGAAGGCAGAACGGATGCAGCACTTGCAGAACAAGCCGGCAACTATGCTTTACAATGTGTTTAAGGGTGATGTCACAGCACAACGCAATAAAGGTACCACTGCCAGTAAATCTTCTCCCGTGTCCACGCAGGCAAGGACAGGATGCTCCAGCGATCTCATGGTGATGTCGGACATGCGGACATTCTTTAGTCCAATGCCTTGCCTTAGCCCTTCCGGATCCACCCTCCACCAACCCCTGGACCGGCAGGTAGCCGACTATCTGGCCTTAAGTGTGGATGTAGACACTGTGAGCAGCGATGAACCCCTGGACTACTGGGTGCGCAGGCTTGACCTGTGGCCAGAGCTTTTACAATTTGCCATCCAACTTCGCCTAAGTCACAAAAGTGTTCAGTACGTCACCTTTATCAAAATTTAATGAGGCATGGATCCCGGAGGGCTACTGCCCGCCCGAAGACTAAGTCAGTCCCCACACACAGCATCTCTGCCTGCAAGCCGTGTGACTGCCTGCCCCAAGACTAAGTCGCTCCCCACACAGCATCTCTGCCTGCAGTCCTGCAGCTGGACAGTCACTGTTGTTCTATCATTGAGCTACCACAGCCCAGCGACCATATGGGCTTGAAAACCACCACGGCCTGCACTCTCGCCATGGTGCACACCAGTCCAGCATGGCCATCACTACACAAACAGCTGTTTGCGGTGCGTTACACAGTGAGTTTGGAGTGTTAGTGTGAAGCAGTACTTTAATTACACTCCCTGATTGATGTATACACATGCAAGATGTTTTAAAGCACTTTAGGCCAATGTGATTTCTGCCCTTAAAACGCTGCTTTGCGTCAAATCCAGATTTTTCCCCGGGACTTTTGGCATCTATCCCACTCATCCATGCAAAAACTCAGACGTTAGACCCCTTGAAACATCTTTTCCATCACTTTTGTGGCCTGCATAAGTGTTTCTAGTTTGCTAAGTTCGCCTCCCCATTGACGTCTATTGCGGTTCGCGGAAGTTCGTGCGAACCGAACTTTTGCGGAAGTTTGCGTTTGCGGTTCGGGCCATCTCTACATATGACCTTTTATGTGTGAACACAGCCATAGGAACACATACAAAATTAATACAAAACTGATAGGGCTGGACTGAATCAGAAATGTACACATTTATGTGTGAACACATGCAAAACTGAATTTTGTCAGTCGGCATCAGTTTTTTTGTGTAATTAAAAACATCATTTTTTCCACTGGAAAATAATAATAAAGCATTAAACAGCAAAGATCCTGTCTATCCCATTACATATGATAATGCTGTTATAGAACTTACATTTGACAGGGTGTTACAGAATACCTAATGATGTCCCAGACAACCAGAACCACTAGTGTTTTTAAGTAGGGCCAATTGATTTGCATATTGACCTATCAATCATTATGGAGGGGGGGGGGGGTCTTTGTGCTCATGTGAAGCAGAATAGTTTGAAATACTAGTTTACTTGGCATAGGTTTTTCAGCTAAGGAACTTTTTGGTTCTTTAAACTCTGCAGGCCTATTATCCAATGTGGTTTATGTCCTTCTCCAATCCTTTTGATGTTAATGGACTTGGAGAGATGCCCTGAGCTTATGAGGAGAAGGAGACAGATCCCTACTCCTCCTAAAAGCCTAGCTTGGAGGTGGAAGGACTGTGAATAATGGCTCCTTTCCACTGAGAAGAGAGCAGAGGTCAGTTCATGCTCATTTATAGATATAATCAACCATATGCTTTCCAGCTTTCCAGCTTTTCCAACTTGATACAAATTTGGTTGTAATTTGTATCCAGTGTGAAATCGGATACATCAAAATCAACTGCAACAACATGTGATTGATCTAAATATCTGGAGTCGTTGGTTTCATAAACCGAGGAGTCAGAGTTGGATGATTTTTGTACCCACTTCATAGCCATGCATGGGCTGTGGAGTCAGGGTCGGAGTCAAAAAGTCAAAGAGTCAGAGTAATTTTTGGGTACTTAGAGTGGGAGTCGATGTTGGTGGTTTCATAAACTGAGGAGTCGGAGTCATATGATTTTTGTACTGACTCCACAGCCCTGCTACAAACTGAAACCAAATTTGCATGAACATGGAGAAATGTGCAATTCACTGTGCATCTTTACTCATTTATTAAGCAGTATTTATGTACTGCTGTTTTTATTTTCCAGGCATGACTGTTTCAGTCCCTACTGTTCAGGTCTCTGTTGGGCATCTGGCAGAGATCAAGGAAGCAAGAAAAAAAGCCTGTCTGCAAGTTGTTTTATATGGTTCTGTAAAATTATTATGCGGTAGGTGTTTAGAAATCAGTGTTTCTGGGTATCCAGCCATATGAAAGAATGATATGCATGTACACTGACTGTCTCGAAGTGATGCATTATGGGAGTATCCATGTAAACAATACAAACGTCTTCCATATTACTGATGATATTTGTTTTGCTATTGATCTGCAGCTAATTTTAACGCAGCATCATTAGACAAAGTTACCAGAAATTACACCAGTTTCCCTTATTTTGGGCTATGGTAATTACCACCTTAGCCACCTTTGTCATGTGCATTTTTACTCACTGTTTGGAACTGGTGCATTGTGGGGGAAAGTCATGCTCATGTTAAGCTGAATATTTGCATACACCTTGTGTTTTAGGAAGGCAACATAATCTGTTGCATCAGTTTATCAGTAAAGGGAGTTTTAAGAATTGTGTGGCCTACTACTACTGTACAAAGAAAAAAACAATCTGTGGATTTGGATCTCCAGGAATTAAAAGTATAATACCACCACATTGCAATTCCTATAATCTAGTGTTTTTGAATATATGTTTGAGTATCCCAGGATCTGAAAGGCTGATTTGCAAGATTAAGGATTCCTAATTCACTGATCCTCCTGAAGTTAGGCATTGTGGGAACAAATATGTAGACAGTATACACAACATCCCTATTACTATATCGGTGGAGGAAAGGGGTGGAGCTACATGTCTCATGTAATGTTGCAAGCATAACAGGCCTATCATCATATTGGTGGCAGAGGGGTAGAGCATGGATGCACATGTAATGAGGGTGGTGTGGTAGATGAAACAACATGGTACTGTGGGGAAGACCAACAGATACTTAGCACAGGTTGGAGGAAAAATTAGAATGACAAGACTGCAAGAAGATTGTTTATGGTTTGTCCACGTTTTCCCAGTGATCTCAGGTGGCACCAGGAAATGGAGCAATAAGCCTCATGGAATGAAGGAAGTATACCACGGGATTGCAGGAGCTCTGAATATTATGAATATAGATGATGTAGAAAGGTGAGGCAAAAACTAATAATATACTAAAGGAGACATGGAGACAAAAAACAATATTACAGTGCTATGAGAAACAACTCAAAACCAAAAACATGGTGTCAACAAATGTGACATTTCTAGTAAATGATGCCACTACCTTTTTATTTGCCATGCTGCTTGGAATCCATTGTGTGCTCTGCTCCTTTGAATCCATGCATTCATGGGCGTAGCAATAAGCCCTGCGACCCGCGCCATTGCAGGGGGGCCCAGAGGCTTTGGGGGCCTTTCCTCTTCCCTTTCCCCAACCGGAAGTGCAGCCAATTAGCAAAACAAACCTCCCTATTTACTCACAAAATCCGTGTTCAGGAATGTGTACAATTTTTTTCTGCTTCCAGACGCTGCTTCACAGCAGAACAGTCTCTGCTGCCATTAGCCGGCTCCCAATCAAGTGACACACATAGGGTTTGCAGACAAAAGGAGCCCCATGCTATCATTTTTACAGGAGTGCCCTATTAAGTCTAGTTCCACCCCTGCATGCATACACACCATCAAATCATCATATGCACTAAATCTTTGCTCTGCCCCTCAGCACTATCATTAGTGTCCTAAAAAAATCCTGAACGCCACCATTTTCTCTGCAAACTCCCCATGCCCTTCAACCCTTTAAACATCATTCAGTTACTTGCAGCACCTTTTCCTGGAAGCAGGAGATTTGGGCGCATGAGACAAGTGGACAAAAAGGGCGCCCCATTCACTCCCATTATAAATATCGTTTAATGGGCGCCGAACAGGGAAAAAAAGGCGCTTGAGATTATTAACGTTTTAACAAACGGCGCCTGGAGATTTTTAAGGATTTATAACTATGTTTGTGATGATTTAACTTTACAAAATGAGCCCGTGACGAATAACGTTTATAAAGATACTAAATCACTATTTCTAAAACATTTCTAAAACATTATTATCCACCCAAAAAAATTATTTACATTTTTTTATTTACATTTATTATTTATTAATGTCTGTAAAACATTATTATCCATAGGGGGTCTTAGGTTTAGGCACCACCAGGGGGGGTCTTAGGTTTAGGCACCAACTGGGGGGTCTTAGGTTTAGGTACCAATAGGGGGGTCTTAGGTTTAGGCACCACCAGGGGGGTCTTAGGTTTAGGCACCAACAGGGGGGTCTTAGGTTTAGGCACCAACTGGGGGGTCTTAGGTTTAGGTACCAACAGGGGGTCTAGGGGTTAGGGATAGGTACAGGGAGGGTTTTTAACAAACGTAAATATAAGTTTCAGTTTACAAACAGGGAAGATTAACGTTTTAAGAATTGCCGATCTCATACACATTATTTAGTGATTTATTAATTCTTAAAACACTATTTGTAAAGGAAATTCTACACAATATTTCTATAAACGATAATACTGTTTATCGTTTACACCACGCGCCCTTTTTTCCCGACTCCTTTTTTTGATGTACGCCCTTTTCCTACTTATTAATTGAATGTGTCCTAATGAGCACATATTTGCTAGTAACGTCCTGTTTTTTTACTACTGCCTGAAGGGGATAACGGGCTCACTTTTACTGTTCCCTTGAACCTTATACTGTAATTGAAACTGCAGTCTGTACTCATCATCTTCTCTAGCTGTTAGGAGTAAGGAGTTATGGAACACAGAAGATAAGACATTTGTCAAAAAAAAAAAAAAAACCCAGAGCAGAAGCAGTTTAATTCAACAGCTACACTGATTCAACGCAGCACACTGCTATTTTACATATTCCTTCTGAGCTGGAACTGGCACCACAAATATAAAACAATAAGGAGTTAGAAAACAGGTTTTTTATTGTTCATTATACCAGACTGCACGTTGTGGTTTCTAACATTAATTTAAACAAGTTACGAATAACGATTACAAAATCAATGCTATGGAAACAGACATGCTATTCTTTGTCAGTACAGAGATGGTTTAGAAATAAAATAGAAAATAAAAGAAAGCAAGCCTGGGCAGAATCAATAGGTTAAAAAAAGTCAGTTTGCTAGTACATAAACTATCTGCATATTTCTCTTCTGGAGCAACGAGATTCTTCTGGTTACAATGCTCCAACACCAGAGGAGATGACATCAGCTTATTATTCACTCACCCAGTGCTTTACTGGTTAGTGAATTACATATACAGATAAACTTAGTTGTTGTGAGAAAATATATAGGGACTGGTTTTTGCCTAAAGCACTATGGTTGGGAGGAAGCCTCATATGGGAGAATACTTTACTCTCTCCATGTCCCCTGCTCTTGTACACTGACAGTGCCCTGCCAGATCCAGTGGCAACAGCTAAATTGGAAAAGATCATTTTAACAGTAAAACAATATTACAAATCAGGAAGCAGAGTACTTTACTCCCATTTTCTGATCTAGTGTCTAAACATTTGCAAAGATGAGACAGATTTCACCTCGAGGTGTATGTGGCATCCAGCCAGTAAGTAAGTAGGGATAATATGCAAACACAGAACAAGATCAGGTAAGCTGAACACTCAACCCTGTTATTTCAGTGTTTAAAGTTAAACATTTGTATTACAGAGTTGAGCATGGACATTCAGCTTACTTGATCATGCTATGCAAAAACAAATACAATTTTTACTTTGCAAATTCACTCAGCTGGTTATAGCAGTTCTATTATAAGGGAGCAGAGACTGTAAATCATGTTTAACAGGGGATTGCCGCTAGCAGAATTTCAGTGAAATTACTGAAATTCTACAACTTACTGTAATTCCAATAGCAAAATATTGGTTTTCTTTACCGATATTTAAAGGGATACTGTAGGGAGGTCAGGGGAAAATGAGTTGAACTTACCCGGGGGCTTCTAACGGTCCCCCGCAGACATCCTGTGTTGGCGCAGCCACTCACCGCTGCTCCGGCGCCGCCTCCGGTTCACTTCTGGAATTTCAGACTTTAAAGTCTGAAAACCACTGCGCCTGCGTTGCCGTGTCTTCGATCCCGCTGATGTCATCAAGAGCGCACAGCGCAGGCCCAGTATGGTCTGTGTCTGCGCAGTACACTCCTGGTGACATCAGCGGGAGCGAGGACACGGCAACGCAGGCGCAGTGGTTTTCTGACTGTAAAGTCAGAAATTCCAGAAGTGAACTGGAGGCGGGGCCGGAGCATCGGTGAGTGGCTGCGCCAACACAGGATGTCTGCGGGGGACCATTAGAAGCCCCGGGTAAGTTCAGCTCATTTTTCCCCGACCCCCCTACAGTATCCCTTTAATATGATTTAACCTAACCCTACTCTCACACAAAACCTTCCCTCTACCAATACCTAACCCTCAACCCTCCCTCTACCTATACCTAATCCTTAACCCCCCTAGGTGGCATCTAACAATTAATATAACACTTACTTAACCTTCCCCATCGCCTAACCTTAACCTAAAAATCAGACAGCACCAACTGGCAAATATATCTATATCTATCTATCTGTCTATCTATCTAGCGATCTATCTATCTACTGTACACACTGAGAGATACTATTTGCTTTTCAGTTGAAAACAGCTGTTATTTCCCACAATGAAACAAGGTTCACAGACAGGAAATTGTCATGGCCATGGTCTTGACATCACACCGTGGGGGGTTTCAACACAATATCAGCCATACAGACATCTCCAGTAATGATTTCTTGTAGGCAAGGGGGTATCGGCTACTGATTGGGATGAAGTTCAATACTGGGTTGAAGTTACACTTTAACACTTTACTCTGCAATACATTCCACCCTGTTAGTGATATCTGTAATATATGACAACATTCCAGTCTCTGTGTGATGTATTCCAGCTGTCCATGGTCTTTGGAAGTGTATTCAAACACTCCGGTGTCTTCTGTAGTGTGATCATTATTTCTGTAGTTCCTGCAGCAGGGTGCATATTTCTTGTCCTCTGTATTCCTTCTACATACACATATGTGTGTGTGTTGGTGGTGGGAGGTGATGGGTTGGAGGATGGGAGAGTATGACACAGTCCAGTGGCATAGCAAGAGATTATGGAGCCCCATAGCAAAGCTTTTATGTGGCCCTCAGAAGTAGGCACTCATGAGCAGGGCCAGCTGCCCCTAACCAATGGATAAGAGTTAATTGAGCAATTTACATTCTCCAATCTACACGGCATATTGCCCATGGACACTGAGATAAAGTCAGAGGGTGGAGGAATGCAAATGTGAATGCATCAAGTACCACCTGGGCCTTCTCTCCTCCAGGTCCCCATAGCAGCTGCTATGGCTATTGCTATACCCCTGACACAGTCACAGGTTGTTAGACCTGGGTCACCAATAGGAGTATGGCATGACAGTCTCCCTTGAACAGGACAAGGTATAACAAGACAGTACCACAGACACTCAAACAAAAAGGCTCTGTGGGTATGACGAAGTATGTAGAAGTAATTACAGTTGAATGATCTGGGCTGAATGTGGAAATTGCAAAGAGTTATGGAATAATACAAAAGCAAAATCAATAAAAATACAGCTGTGAAGTAAAATCTGATGATCACACATCTCAGCATTGATTATAATTGCTTAGTGAATTATTACTGAGCTCAGAATGGCTCACTGTAGGATGTAAGGTAAGCATAATAGAATTGTGTAACACCATCCTCAGATAGGATTATAGGACTCTTCTGAATACTCACACAGAAATAAATGTATCTCTTCATTCATCAGGATGCTTTCTTTATTTCCTTGGACTACAGTTCCTTTATTTATTAGATACATTTACACACATTTGGTACAGATAAGGCTTCACAATCACATACAATGTTAATTAACATCTGAGGATCCGTCACATAAATAAATAACACCCTCCTGTATGGTTACTGCCCAGCACAGCTGCAGCTGACAGACTGAGATCTGCTTGTTTTCTTCCATGTAGTACACTTTGCTGCTCTGCCACAGTGATGTGTTTAATTTGCCTGTTGCATAGCAACTTTTTTTTCACATCACCCAAGCTTCAGTTATTGTTTGTCTGTTAGATCTGAAATACGTTCTATTTAAAGGGTACCTGTTCCTTCTTCAGGGACAACAAGGCCCCATTTCCACTTGTGCCAGCGTAGGGCTCAGAGACAATCCTCAACACTTGGTGGGATGTGAGAGTCCCTCTATCTGTACCATGCGAAGAAATGCTGCAGTCTGTTTTTTCCTTCCACATGTAAATTCGTAAGCAGTCTACTAATTTCAATAGGCTGTGATTCCCTGTTGGAATTTGCATGTGGGGAATCACTCTGAATCATCATTAGTGGAAACGAGCCATATGGATGCATCTGAGCAGTCTTAGGGCCCTTTTCTACTACCAGTGTGATCCGATTCCATGAGTTCGCAGATTGCAAAATGCAAGTTCGAGGTAAAACTAGTGGAAACTGCGGCAACTGTTTCCAATAGTGCATCTGTTTGCGTTGTAATCATCATCCTGACTTGTTTTCTGGGCGATTGAGCAGGGAAATCATATAGCAATTGCACCACTATGCAATTTTCCCCACAATTTGGCCATTTCCGCTTCATTATTTTTTCCCAGCAGCAAATGCACCGCAATTGCGGCGCACATCCAACAAATTGCAGCCCGATCATGGCAGAATCACATTTGTGATCATGTTTCTAAGTGTACTCTCCATTTCCTTACCACTGCTTTTCTCCTTTGCAGAGGACTTCCACAACTCCCTTCTGTCACAGTGCATTTACATTGTGACACCATTACACATTGCATAATCCTTATATGATAGGTTGCAGACATTTTATTTGGTGCCTAGTTATTAGCTTGGGGGCCTTACATCTCTCCCTCCTATTTTAGTACAGGAAGCAGCTGAACCTGCCCTGTAATTATAGGTTGGGGCGATGTGGAGTCCTATGTGCTACGCCCCATCATTCAAACCAATCATTGTTGTCCAGGCATGCTGCAGGTGATGAGGTTGCTGGTGGCTGTAAAACATGAGTAAACTCAACCACTTGAAGACCGTAGTGCTACCCCCCCCCCCCCCCAAAGACCGGGCCTTTTTTCTTGAAATTGGCCACCGCAGCTTTAAGGCCAAGCTGCCGGGTCGTACAACTCGGCACACAAGTGATTCCCCCCCTTTTCTCCCCACTAACAGAGCTCTCTGTTGGTGGGGTCTGATCGCTTCCCCAATGTTTATTTTTATTTTATTTTTTTGCTAAATATTTTTATTTTTGTAATAAAATTGTGCATTTTACTTACATTTTTCCCTACCTCCCTCCCACCCTCTCTCCGTCAGCCTGTCAGCGCGATCGGCTGTGATAGGCTTCAGCCGTTTACGCCAATTGCCGTGAAGTGGTCCTGGGGCTGCCACACTGCTCACGCCAATTGGCGTCGAGCACTCGGCAAGTAATTAAAGAGAAACCGTGACCAAGAATTGAACTTCATCCCAATCAGTAGCTGATACCCCCTTTTACAAGAGAAATCTATTCTTTTTTACAAACGGATCATCGGGGGGCTCTGTATGGCTGATGTTGTGGTGAAACCCCTCCCACAAGAAACTCTGAGGACCATGGTCCTGGTAGTTTCCTGTCTGTGAACCTTGTTGCATTGTGGGAAATAGCTGTTTACAGCTGTTTCAAACTGCCAAAAAATCAAGTAGCAGCTACGTCACCTGCCAGCAGTAAAAATGTCACCATGTGATAAATGTCAGAATGTAAATCAGGGATTTAAAAGATTTTACAATGGGCACACACTGACTAAATTATTTATACATAATTATTGTAAAAATGGAGCACTTTTTTAAATTACATTATTTTCACTGGAGTTCCTCTTTAAGGGTGAATATGATATTTCGTGCCTCAGCTGGCACCACAAAACACCAATTATTTACAGGACACTATTTGGGGCACACACTGCTTAATTATGGGGTGCGGGGTTACTATTTATGTTATTTGTAGTTAAATGCAAGATTATGTTTGGAGTAGATGCTGTCTAATTATGCTTGGGGGAAACAATGCATAGTTATGGTAGTTGTGGGGCACACATGTTATTTGGAACAGTGTTTAAACCCGAATTATGTTTGGGGAACATGCTGCCTAATTCGATTTTTTGTGGAATCACATTGCTTTATTATGCTGTTTGGAGGTACACCCTGCCTAACTATGTTGTTTGGCAAGAAACACTACTTAAATAAAATGTTTTTTGGGGGAAAGGGGCAATGCTACTTAATTACTTTGTAAGTGGGGGACATGTTTTCATGTGCATCTCACGTTGCCCTGCCCACCGACTGTCCAAATTATGAACTATGGAAAGAAGTAAGTAGTAGTATATGCAGCACTGCCTGTTTCTCCAAACACAAGGAACAAAATAAAAAAGGTGGGCGGTGCATAATAACATATCAGGAAGAATTGGTTACATAATTTTTCTGCCAAACACTGATCATTGTAATCCACTCCTTTTACAGAAAAACCAAACTACATGCAGAGACCTAGCTTTGGCAGGCCAGTGCGATGCATACTTAGTGACATGGTAAATTAAGCTTTCTCTAAATGTGCTGCCCTAATGCCTTTAGGGCTTGTTCACACTGTGAAATTTTCTACTATTTTTAAGTAGCACTGGCGATTTTAAAAAATTTTAAAAGCGCTTCTGCAATGTTGCTCTGCATGACTGTTCTCACATGAGCGGTGAGCTTTCTTCCCAATCAAAAACGCGGCTCCTTCACCATTTCCTGAGCATTTGCACTTCAATACAAAGTATAGGGAAATCACAAAGCGCTTGAAAAAGTGATTTCCCCTGCGCTTTTAAGAATAAGTACATTGTATTTATTCTGTTCCAGGTCAAAGTTCAATTTCTGAATGTCATTAGGAAGAAAAAAAAAATCGCCGGACAAAAGCCCTTTAAAAATTGCATAGAAAAGCGCGTGACAAAGACCAAATCGCTGTAAAAGCACAGTGAAAAGGTCTTTAAGGGCTCAGTGCTTGCGATTGCGCTGGCAATTTATTGTGTGAACAAGGCCTTACAGATTTATTTTATTAGCTGAGCTCATAACAATAGCAAAGTTCACTGATGGCAAATGACTGATGTTCCTTGTGTCAAATGACATAAAATAAATTGTACTTGTCTGTGAGCATTGAACAGACACTAGGAGGGCGATAAGAAGAAATATATAACAGGCAATATCCCAAAGTCTCAGAGGGACAGCTTTGACCTTGATATCTAAAAAAAACCACATCTATCTTAACTGCCATGTATGCATCCAAGATATCGTTTTCCTTAGGAATGATGAGGTCCTTCAAGAGCCAGAAGAGAGAAATGTGAATTTGTAATCATATATATATATGTATATATATGACATATTTTTAACCCTAAGCTCAATGTTGCCGTGTTCTTGTATAACCGCCATATGAAATATTCATACCCCATCCCTATATTCACCAATATACGTTTCATGTGAGAATTAATTCAGTGTAATTCTCTGTATTCCCAGAAGATTTTGTAGCCTCTGACTGTCTGCTCGGCAGCTCATCTTTAAAGTCCTCGTAGGTCTTTTCTCTTGCTCAATTCTAATTGTTTCTGACATCAACACTTCGCTTACCTTAGGCAGCTTTCTCTGAAGAGTGCTATACTTCCTATTATCTACACTTAACATACTTTAGTGCTTTCATAGAAGTATATTTGCTCATTTTTTTTTATTTGTTCATTTTGTTGCCTACCTCAATTTCGAAGGAAAAAACATTTGAATCATTACTGGGTCATTTTCTAATCGAAAACAGATAGCAGATGATTTACTGATTACTGAGAAAAAAAACTTCACTATGTTCATTTCAACCACCCATTTGTGCAAAGAATTAAAAAGGGAAAAAAAAAGTTTTTCTCTGCAAATCAGAATTGAGACCTTATAATGTGGTGCAGTGACCCTGATCATTTGTTTGAATTAGGACCCTAGTGGTACCAGGGAAAACATATCACAGGTCTAGAGATGGCCTGAACTTTAGGTGGTTTGCGTTCGCCGGCAGAGGCGAAATTTTGCGGAAGTTCGATTTGCCCCATAATGCTCTATTGAGCAGAACTTTGACCCTCTACATCACAGTCAGCAGGCACATTGTCACCAATCAGACTGCACTCACTCCTGAAACCCCCCCCCCCCCCCCACCTTATAAAAGGCAAGGTTCTCCTGTTTTACTCAGTCGTCTGCCTACAGTAATTAGTTAAGGGACAGCTGCTGACAGACTCTGCTAGGGAGAGTTTAGTTAGGGTCTTATAGGTTTGTTCCTAGCTGATTGTTATTCCTCCCTCACTTCTTCCTCACTCCCTCCTCCCAGAGGGAGGAGGGTCTCGTCTTCCAGGGAATTGTAGTATTTCAAAAGCCAGCTTTCTTACCTTGGCTGGGAATTGAACTAAGGTCTGAGTGCATGGTAGGTAGCTCACTTCACCACTATACCACCACCAACACTACATGCTGAAGCCAGCTGAAGCCAGCTGAAGCCATCCTAGCTGAAGCCAGTCTAGCATGTACCATTATGATATATCCAAGAGAAAATTGCTTAATCTATTAGCGTTCCGTCGTTTTCACTTGAGAAATGTTCACCTCCCATTCATTAGCCTATAACTTTATCACTACTTATCACAATTAACTGATCTATATCTTGTTTTTTCCGCAACCAATTAGGCTTTCTTTGGGTAGTACATTTTGCTAAGAGCCACTTTACTGTAAATGCATTTTAACAGGAAGAATAAGAAAAAAACAGAAAAAATCATTATTTCTCAGTTTTCAGCCATTATAGTTTTAAAATAATACATGCCTCCATAATTAAAACTCACGTATTATATTTGCCCATATGTCCTGGTTATTACACCATTAAAATTATGTCCCTATCACAATGTATGGCGACAATATTTTATTTGGAAATAAAGGTTCATTTTTTCCGTTTTGCATCTATCACTATTTACAAGTTTAAAATAAAAAAATATAGAAATATTTCATCTTTACATTGATATTTAAAAAGTTTAGACCCTTAGGTAAATATTTACATGTTTGTTTGTTTTTTATTGTAATGTTTTTTTTTTTTTATATTAAACATTTTATTTGGGTATTTTTGGGAGGGTGGGATGTAAACTATAGTTTTATAAGGTAATTGTGTGTTGTTTTAATTTTTTTTTACTTTTAGTTGTAGTTTTACTTTTTGAGTTTGTTTACATGACGTCACTCTAAGCGTAACACACGCTTAGAGTGACGCAGAGGGGAGGCAACGGCCAGAAAAAGCACAGCTTCCGAGAGAAGCTGTCGCTTTTTCAGCGGGGGAGAGGAATCAGCGATCGGGCACCATAGCCCGATACATTGATTCCGTGGCTACCGAATCCGTGGCCGGGAGTGCGCGTGCACGCGCGCGATAGGCCGCAGGAGCGCGCGGTAGCGCGCATGGTTCCTGGACGTAGTTTCTACGTCCAGGAACCAAAATAGGTTAAGGATTTGTAGTATGTCAAAAGCTAACTTACATTGGCCAGGAATACAACCTTGTCTTCCAGGGAATTGTAGTTTTTCAAAAGCCAGCTTACATACCTTGGCTGGGAATTGAACTCAGGTCTGAGTGCGTGGTATGTAAGCTGGCTTTTGAAATAATACAATACCCTGGAAGACAAGACCCTCCTCCCTCCGGGAGGGGGGAGAGGGATTACACTTCCTGATGTTGTAAAGTAGTGTAGGCCTGCAATTGAACATTCTATGAGATTTCTGACCTTAAAACACTGCTTAGTATTAAATCCAGAATTTTTCCTGGGACTTTTAATGTGTATTTCACTCAACCATGTCTTCCTCCAGGTATTAGACCCCTTGAAACATCGTTTATCATTTTTCTAGTCAGCAGAAATTTTTCAAAATTTTTAAGTTCGCCTCCCCATTGAAGTCTATTGCGGTTCTCGAAAGTTCGCGCGAACCGAACCTTCCGCGAAAGTTCGTGAACCGAAAATCGGAGGTTCGCGACATGTAGAGACACAGGCCTTCCCTGGCAAAACCACTTCCCTTTCCCCATCCTACGAAATGAAGGAAACGCACCATATATGTATAAATAGGCAATACTGCAATTCCTTAGCTGATCTCATCTGCAATGGTCTAACTACAATTCATGGAGCCCCCAGAAAAGCTTTAATTCACATTCCTTATTTTGTCTTCTCTTGGTGACCACCACATTTTGCGAGGATCGTATGGACATCATGATCATTACACGCATAACAAGTGTAGCCACAAAAACCTGACCTGAAGGATGGACCCCTGTACCAGAGGGAGGGAACATTAGTAGCCCCCCCCCCCGGCTATGCTTCCACCCCTGTAGTTCCAAGGGCTTCACCCCTATAGCTACACCCCTGATCCTCTGCTCTCTGCCTTCTCCCTATGTCAGTACCTCATAGTTTATGTGTTAGGGATATGGCAATGCAAATCTCTTTCTGACAACCCATTGGGATCTCCAGTATCCATTCATCAGTATACTGCATGGAATTGCTAGAAATGCAGCAGCATATTCTTTACTAACTGATGCTGTTTGGTTAAAATGTTACCCTTTTGGCACCTCCTTCACCTGGATCCTGAGACAGAGAGGCGGAAGTGTATTTCAACCTAGATGACTACTTAACTATATAAATACTTAGAAGCTAAAGCCTCATACACATGCCTGACTTTAGTCGGCTGAGGTGGCCAATCATGACCGCCTCAACTGATAATCAGGTGTGTGTACAGCAGCCGGCGACCCCCAATCCAGGAGTGATCCACTGGATGGATCTATTCACCCCCAGCAACACAGATCCCCCGCCAATCCTATTGTTCAAGCCGTTCGCTTGCCCAGAACATGACTTCACCACTTGTCCTCCTGCCCCCCCCCCCCCCCCCTGCATAGCAACACAGAACATTGTCAGCTACTCAGCAGACCTGCATGTGTACAGCCCAGCCCTGCCATGTCACCCAAGGGGATCAGGTCCTGATTCCCGATGGGCAACATCAGTCGGAGGGGTGTACGCTGTGCACGTCAAATAGTGAGACAGAAAGATGCTGGAGCAAGACTGATGCAATCATGGGATTTCTCTGTTAGGGACACTGGTAAAATCAATTGTTCCCACCTCATGGAATTCCTTTATCCTCTCTACTTTTGCAGCAAAATGCATTGTCCTCATACACATGTTAGATTGAACTCAGCTAGTGGCACAACTATGAGGAAGCATTTCCTGTAATCGCATGGGGGCCCAGTGGGGTCAGGGTCAGAACTTTTCCCTTGCCTTCTCCACCAGAACTGCGTTATGTTCTCCCTGGCTGTCGCATCCCTTTAACATATTCACAGTGTCCCTGAGGCACTCCAGCTTCATCCATTAGGTTTTCTCTGTCATCATTGAATGAAGCCATGAGATGTGTAGAGAAATTTGTACCGAGAGGAGGCAGAGGAGTACTAGTGGCTGCCGTGGAAAAGCATCAGGGACCCGAGTCTGGAAGGGATAAGATGCGGTCAGAACTACTGCTGGCTCATCTGTGAATGTGTTAAAGCCAGGGCAAAGATAAGGCCCAGATGAAAGACTTCATTGAAATCCAAAAAAGTACCGAAAAGTAGTTGAAAAAGTACAGTCAAAATTATTCAGACTATTTTGTTGTTTGTTGATGGCTTAAAAAATATTTAATTCATAAGGTGTGAAAAAGTGAATTGAATATGGACCAATAAATATCAGGGTTTTTTTTTGTTTTGTTTTGAATAAGATTTTGACTATTAACTCTTGGTTGGGGGGGGGGGGGGGGGGGTGTAAATAATAATGCCTTCTTGGTATTTATGATCAGTTTTTTATTACTGGGGACACCCATATGCCACCATATGCTCCCTTTAGGGCCTTACGTGATGTGGGGGGTAGAAATCATCACATAACACATGCCTGGGCTGAAGTAATAGGTGGGGAGGAGCTCCGCGTTAATTACATTGGACAAGGGTTCTTGGATGTGGCCTTGTACCCCTGACAAGCCATTTAAAGTGCCCCCTGTGGTGTGTACCCTGTGGACTGGTATTCCATCGGACATACCAATCTAGGATTAATAGGGACTAAGAAAGTTGGATCAATTTTTTTTTCAAAAATGTTTACAATGCGTCCCAACATACAGTAAAAGCAGTTGTGTTTTGGTTTGTGCCTAAGCCAGATTCTGGGATTCACATCTTTACATTTATATGTATTTTTATGCAGTTTGTTTTGTTCTCTTTTTGACTCTTCTCTACAGCTGGACACATGCGTATGTATCGTACATAGTGATCACTCATCAACTGTCAGCTAACTTTTGGTAACACTTAAGGCAACATATCTCCTGTTTTTTTTGTTTTTTCTCTTCCTTCATTAGTTTCTTTTTACTTGCTTGCCTAATATCATCCATTTTCATGCATTGCTATGTATGTATACAACGACTGCTGTTTCCAGTGAATCCATTTTGGTACAAAAAATAAATAAATAATTTTGCGTGTGGGCGGGGCCCCATTCGACCCTGCAACAGTTTGTGGAGAAACTTATGAATAGATGTGGAGACATCAAACTTACAATACATAGTTCATTAGATCAGGTTAGCTTTTTGGATACTATGGTTATTAGACAGGGAGATAGATTGGTGACCGACCTCTATGTTAAGCTCATGGATGTGAACTCCCTTCTCCATTACGGGAGTTTCCATCCGGGGGCTACTAGGAGGTCGGTCCCCATTAGCCAATTCCAGAGGATATGCCATATAGTTGAGGATGAGGGGGTGCGGGGGAGGAGGATGGAGGAGATGCAACAAAAATTTCTTTTGAGGGGTTATCCCACAGACACCTTAGAGAGGGCCATGACAAGGGTGGGTGGACATGGTAGAAATCGGAGACCTAGACAATCTATGCAGAATCGCATTCCTTTTGTCACAAGATATAACACACAGAGTGACAATATAGCTAGGATAATTAGACGCCATTGGCATCTACTGTCCGAGAGCTTCCCTGAGGTGGAGCATTATAGAAATCCCCCCCTGGTCTCATATAGGAGACCACCTACTCTTCGAGACCGTTTGGTACATGCGGACACTAGGCAAGACAATATTGCATCACAGTTAACAAAGAGGCAGGGGACATACCCATGTCTTAACTGTGTGCACTGCAGTTCAGTCATTAAGGGAGCTGAATTGGTGCATCCACATCGTGGCACTAAATTCAAGATTAGAGGATGGCATACATGCGATTCGGATTATGTGGTGTATGCCTTGAAATGCCCGTGTGGCCTATTATATGTTGGGCAGACCACACAGAAACTTAAGAAAAGGCTGTCATCACATAAGCATGCAATTAGAGAACGTTTGGTGGACCAGGCGGTCCCATACCACTTTGTGCAAGCCAAACATCATGTAAGCCAATTGAGATTTATGGTCATAGAGCAGGTGGCCCCTTTGAGGAGAGGGGGCGATCGAGTAAAGAGACTTCTTTGGAGGGAGGCATTTTGGATTAAAAAGCTGGATACAATGGAGCCTCGGGGGCTCAATAGGGAACTTGATTTATTACCTTTTATTTAACCTTTTTATGAGACTCCATTGTATCCTGCCTAATGCCACCACCTTTTTGTGTCCATTATCCACCCCTTTTTGCCCCTTTCCCCCCCCCTTCTTTTCCCCTCCTTCCCCCCCCCCCGCGTCCCCGCCCTAACCCCAACCCTCCCCTTCCCCCCCCCCTCCCCCTCCTTTGTCCTAGTACCTGTCCCCGTTACATCCTTTCCCCGTGTCCAAACTTGTTTACTTATTGGCGTTTTGCGCTACTATGATCCTCTAATCCTTGATATCCACATGGTAGGGCCCTTGTGTGCATATGGATCTTGATTATAGTTTTTGTCTATGGCTTATTGCTGCATACATATTATGCATTGTATTTTACAACATGTTTGTTTACATATGCTAATACGCTGTGCACGCCATGCACACGTATTTCATGACGCATTGAACTTTGAGCGCTCCCATTGGTCGACACCGCTGCCCCGCCTTACACCGTGTGACGCATGGCGGCTTTACGAGTCGCCTGCGTCACCATCTGCCCGTCTGGACGCATAGTGTCCGCGCATCTGCGCGGACGCACAGGCGTCTATCCCACCTAGTCCCCTGTCAGGTCCGCCATGGGCGGATGGATGGGAGGAGATGGTGGTGATTGACGGGCGGAAGGGGCAGCGGCGGTTTACCAAGGTGGGTGTCGGGGGATGGGAGGGACCACCTTTGAATGTACCTATGAGGCAGCAGCCTCTAAGTTCCCCATCAGGTCCAGCAATTTACGGACCATTATGATTGGGTATTGTGATAAGTGCATGTGATTGGCTGCTGCATTACCATGCTTAGTATATAAATGTGAGCTTGAACTGTTTATGTGTGACATATCTTCAGCATGAGCTTGATAAAGAGGTGATTTCCTCGAAACGTCGCTGTGACCTGCTGAGATGTTTTTATTCAAATAAAAGAGCATTACTGAACTGGATGGTGCCGGCTGTCTTCCTACTTCATACAGTGTGATCCGGAGTGCTGCTGGATCTTGGCCTGGCACGTCAAATTACTTGAATATTAAGAGGAAGTGCTACACATTACCTTCAATTTGGTACAAAAAATAAGAAAAACTGTGCAAGTTTTGTTCTCTATTACATATCTTGACCACAAGATGTCAGTATTTAAAGGGAAATTCCACTTTCATTATAAAATTGCCATAAAGATAGATCGGGGCTTCCCAAGTCTTTTCAAATTTAATGTTATTTTTCAGTTTCAATCACTATTCAAGTAAGAATTTCCAAACCTGACAAGAAGCTTAAACTGCTTCTTTACAGCCTCGGAAAAGGGCTCTCTATGTACACTGGAGTATTGTTGTTGTGAGACTGTCCAGAAACCTTGTTGGAGAAATAGCTAGCTGCACACAGCTTGAGCCTTTATCTTTTACATCCAACACCTAGACTAATCCACCAACTGGTGCAGAGATGACGCTGTATCGATACCTCACCTGCTTACAGGCTAGCTATGCGTCGGTTGCTCAAGCAGGATCGCTAAAGATCTGGCATGCCGGATCCTTTGGAGAAGTCAGGCGTTCACTCACTGTACACATGCTAGATTCACTGTAGTGTGTGTACATAGCCTAAGTCTTTTCAAATAGAAGTTTTCTTTAAATTACATTCAATAATTGCTCAAGTAAACAATTTACTAATTATGAATCAATCCAAAGCAGTTCTGATTTTTATCTACGTCCACATGTTATTTACAGGATAGTGGCAATACATGTAAACTGGTTACTTCTATAACTTTATATTCACATGAAGGCCAAAGTCTACTCTGTCTGATATGCAGTATGGCCTGACATCTGTGCATCTCTAGATGACGTACAGTAGAGCCTGTATGTCTATGCAAAAAAAGGCATGAAATACCGTAATTAGAGAACTTTTTGTAATAAAACTGTATTTTATTGTAATCAGTACAGCCGCTAGTACAATATCTGTAAATTTACCAATATTCTAATCTTTTACGCTAATTACGATAGTAAAATATTGGTAAATGATATCAATATTCTACTGCAGCTAATCCTAACCCTATTCTCACCTCCGATTTTCGGTTTGCGAACCCCGTCGCGGAAGGTTCGGTTCGCAGAAAAGTTTGCGAACCGCAATAGACTTCAATGGGGATGCGAACTTTGAAAAATAGAAAAAATTATGCTGGCCACCAAAGTGATGGAAAAGATGTTTCAAGGGGTCTAACACCTGGAGGGGGGCATGGCGGAGTGGGATACATGCCCAAAGTCCCGGGGAAAAATCTGGATGTGACGCAAAGCAGCGTTTTAAGGGCAGAAATCACATTGAATGCTAAATTGCTGGCCTAAAGTGCTTTCAAACATCTTGCATGTGTATACATCAATCAGGGAGTGTAATTAGAGTTCTACTTCACACTGACACACCAAACTCACTGTGTAACGCACCACAAACAGCTGTTTGCGTAGTGACGGCCGTGCTGGACTGATGCGCAACATGGCCAGAGTGCAGGCCGTGGCAGTTTTCCAGCCCATATGGTCGCCGGGCTGTGGTAGCTCAATGATAGAACAACAGTGACTGTCCAGCTGATAAAATTTGGTCTGACCACAATGAAGCAACGACCTTATTATCTTCTTGTATGTAGGTAGGCATAGGTAGGAGTTCCAGTATAGGTAGGTAGGCATAGGTAGGAGCCTCAGTAGTTAGCTAGGCATAGGTAGGAGACCCAATATAGGTAGGTAGGCATAGGTAGGTGTCCCAGTAGTTAGCTAGGCATAGGTAGGAGACCCACTATAGGTAGGTAGGCAGGCATAGGTAGGTCCCCTAGTGTAGGTAGGTGTCCCCGTATAGGTAAGTGGGTAGGTGTCCCCGTATAGGTAAGTAGGTGCCCCGGTAGTTAGGTAGGCATAGGTAGGTGTCCCAGTATAGATAGTTAGGCAGGGCCTGGCTGGCACAGTAATAACAATTACCAAGGTCCAGCTGCAACAGATAGGGCTGTATAATGTCAGTGTCAGTGAGCAACACACACAAAAAAACACACATCAGGAAAACATTAGCTCTCAAAAGAGCTGTTGAGGGGTGCTATTTTAGCAATAACAATCAGCCAGGAACAAGCCAAGAGCCTAACTAATCTTTTCCCTAGGAGAAAAAATCTGTAGCAGTTCTCCCTAGTCTGTCTATTTGCAGCAGGCACACGAGTGAGTGTCATGGCCAGCGAGCCGACCTTATATAAGGGAGGTGGGGCTCCAGGGCATAGTGTGGCCTGAATGGCTACAATGTGCCTGCTGACTGTGATGCAGAGGGTCAAAGTTGACCCTCATAGTGCATTATGTGGCGAATCGAACTTCCGCAAAAGTTCGCTTGGTCCAGGCGAACGCGAACCCCCAAAGTTCGCCTGGAACCGTTCGCCGGCGAACCGTTCGCTACATCTCTAACCCTAACCAGCCCCCCCAATGGCTAACCTTAACTACCTCCCCTGAACTCCTAGCCCTAACCCCCCACACCTAACCTTAACCTTTCGCCTTCGATGCCTAATCTTACCCACACCCCCAAGTCTAATCTTGTCCCTTTGTCTAACCTTAAGTATCCCCCCATCCCTAACCTTAACCAGGGATGGATCTAGGGGGGGGGCAGACGGGTCTCTTGCCCCAGGCGCAGTTTGTTGAATTGTTAAAAAGGCGGCAACATTTGGGTGGGGAATGGCAGTTTAGGCGCCAAAACCTGACCTTTAGGCGCCAAAAACCTGACCTTGCCCCAGGCGCAACTTGGTCTAGATCCGTCCCTGACCTTAACTACCCTAATGCCTAACCTTAACCCCCCCCTCCTCATGCCTAACCTTAACCCCCCCACCGACACCTAACCTTAACCATGTTTTGAAGCTGATATTATTTTATAACAGAAAAAAATAAACTTTGTTTGGTTTCATAACATTGCACTCAAACTTCTGGTCTGGCACCTCAGTGTTCTCCGCAGACTTTTTTTCCAGCTGGGTGGGGCGAGATGAGAGAATGCATGGCTAGCGCTTCTCTGCTTACAGTAGAGGAAAAGGTGAGCAGATGACAGCCGGGTGCTCACCAAAACTAGCCGGGTGGACCACCCGGCTGAAAGAGCCTGGGGAGAACACTGCACCTTGCAGCCAACATTGTACATTAGACACACTTAAATTTTCATTTACCGATTGCGTCCAAATTTCCTGGCTCCAAGACTGTTACATAAAACTGTTTAGAATTTACAATCCATATGTGCAGTCATCCAGCAGGTCTCCGATTCACCACCTTGCTAGCGCCTTCCAACGCGTTTCGACTTAAATCTCATCAGGGGCCCTGGATGACTGGATCATGGAAGTACTATTGATTTTATACAAAGAGCTTTTTACTGCAGAGATTGTAAGTGTGATTTTATGTGTTTTATATGAAATAAAATGGTTTTACACTATCAGCAAATCATTTGAGTCCATAGAAACGTTGCAAGTTGATAAGAGGGATCGCCCTGTGGTTGAAAGCAACTACATAGATGCGAGATTTGCTGGTCTGTAGGTTGGTCAGGAGACGAGAAGTTAACCACTTCAGCCTTCAGTCGTTTTTCACCTTATGCATCTGAGCAATTTTAACCCCCCATTAATTCATTCGGCAATAACTTTATCACTACTTATCACAATGAATTGATCTATATCTTGTTTTTTCCGCCACCAATTTGACTTTCTTTAGGTGGTACATTTTGCCAAGAATATTTTTTTTCTAAATGCAAACGGAAATATTAAGAAAAAATTGAAAAACATCTTATTATAGCTTTAAAATAATACATGTTATCATAATTAAAACCTATTTGCCATTTGTCCCAGTTATTACACCATTTAAATTATGTCCCTATCACAATGTATGGCGCCAATATTTTATTTGGGAATAAAGGTGCATTTTTTCATTTTTTTCTACCATCACTATTTACAAGCTTATGAATTAAAAAATATTAGTAATATACCCTCTTCACATGCATATTAAAAAGTGCAGACCCTTAGGTAACTGTTTTTTGTTTTTTTTATTGTAATTTTTTTTTTTTCTTGAACATTTTTATTTGGGTAATTTTTGGTGTGGGAGGTAAACAGTTCATTTTAAATGTAATAATGTGTGTTTATTTCATAAAAAAAATATATGGAAATTAATTTTTACTATTTGGCCAGAGTCAATTTTTTTTTTAGTCCTGGAAGCGAGCACCTTCACTTCCAGGAAGTATAGGGAGGACGAGAAACTTTTTTCTCTTCAGAAAGATCGCGACTTCTCAAAGAAGCCGTCGGTCTTTCTACCTTGGACTTAGATCAATGAATGGGAACTAGGTTCCCTGGTAACTGGTATTGTTTAAAAAGGAAAATATGGCAGCCTCCATATCACTCTCACCTTGGGTTCCCTTTAACTGTTGAGCGCCAATACACCAATTTTATACGTTCATCTGTTGGCGAAGTTGTTCCATTCGTGGGTGTGGTGAACCATGTTTGAAAAAGTGACTTTAGTTATTTCATATCTCTGTTAAAAATTAATGAGTATTAGATATTAAGGACTAGAGGAGCGCACTCCTGAAACTAATAAATATAATTTAAAGGGGAGGATTGGCAACAGGATGTATGCAATAAAATAGCTACACTAGAATTTACATAAATACAATACATAGTCATCAGTTTGCCATGAATTAGATAAATAAACATTTAAAGTGACACTGAATAGAAAAAAAAGTATGATTATAATGAAATGTATGTGTAGTGGGGATAATTAATAGAACATTAGCAGCAAAGAAAATAATTTTTATTTTTGGTTTTTATACCATTTCATCATTCTGACATATTTTCAATTATCAACCACACACTATATTTTAAACTATGATACAGAGCAGAGCTAATGTCCCTTTGAACTCTCCTGTAGTAAAATCTTATCTCAAGCTGTCTCTCACTGTTTTAATGTAAAAGTGCTTCAGAAAATAGGACTGTCTCCGACCCAAGTTCAATCTGAGAGCTCAGAAAAGCTGGTTTGCATAAATAACAACTGAAGTTTCTTAACTCTTCCTGTACTGGAAACAATATGAGACTGTTATTTGCTACTAATGTTCTATTTCTTATGCTAGGCATACACGGCCTGATGCCCCGTTATCAATCGAGCTGCTGATGACTCGATTGATAATATCCGACGTGTCCGATCGCCGCGGGGAATGATTCCGCGCTCGATCCCCACAGTCAACCAGTAGCGGCGAATCAAGCGGGTGATAAGAAGCGCCGGCGGGGACGAACGGGAATCGATTCGGGTGTACGCGCAGACGAGTGGGGACGTTGCGGGAGTCGATCCGGCGGCTAATCGCCTGCCGGATCGACCCGTGTATGCCCAGCATAAGCTGTACTACACATACAATTCATTGCATCACAAGTTTATTTTTACTTCAGACTCCCTTTAAATCAGTGGTGCTCAACGTTTTTTGGCCCGAGGGCCGAACTTCAAATCAAGAAAAATCTCGAGGGCCGGAACACATGCATACAAAATTTCGATGTAAAACTTTTAACGTTTTTCTAGTAACAGTTAACATGGTGTTGGAAATGGAAAGAAAACGACAATATAAGAATTGTTGCACTCACCATTTGATGCACATTTTCTTAATGACAAGTTTGCGGCAGATTAATGCAGCAATGGTATCAGAGTCCAGTATGGTACCTGGGTGTATGCACAGGGCAGATTAATGCAGCAATGGTATCAGAGTCCAGTATGGTACCTGGGTGTATGCACAGGGCAGATTAATGCAGCAATGGTATCAGAGTCCAGTATGGTACCTGGGTGTATGCAGAGGGCAGATTAATGCAGCAATGGTATCAGAGTCCAGTATGGTACCTGGGTGTATGCACAGGGCAGATTAATGCAGCAATGGTATCAGAGTCCAGTATGGTACCTGGGTGTATGCACAGGGCAGATTAATGCAGCAATGGTATCAGAGTCCAGTATGGTACCTGGGTGTATGCACAGGGCAGATTAATGCAGCAATGGTATCAGAGTCCAGTATGGTACCTGGGTGTATGCACAGGGCAGATTAATGCAGCAATGGTATCAGAGTCCAGTATGGTACCTGGGTGTATGCACAGGGCAGATTAATGCAGCAATGGTATCAGAGTCCAGCCTGTAGTGTGCTGGCTGAGGAGGCTGTCAGCTCTGTGTGGGGCTGAGGAGGCTGTCAGCTCTGTGTGGGGCTGAGGGGGCTGTCAGCTCTGTGTGGGGCTGAGGGGGCTGCCCGCTCTGTGTGGGGCTGAGGGGGCTGCCCGCGGTGTCCTGCGGAGGAGGAGAGGATCGGGTGGTATTGCGTAGTTAAAGTATCGGCATAGTCCCGGGCATACACCAGCGTGTGCTCCGTATTCAGCCCCGGGTAGCTCTGGGATAGTTAGAAAGCCTTGCTCATTGGTTACTGCAGGAACCTTCCTCCAATAGGAATCAGGCTCATTCCTATTGGAGGAAGGTTCCTGCAGTAACCAATAAACAAGGCTTTCTAACTATCCCAGCGCTACCCGGGGCTGAATATGGAGCACACGCTGGTGTATGCGCGGGACTACGCCGATACTATAACTACACAATACCACCCGATCCTCTCCCCCTCCGCAGGACACCTCTGCGCGGGCCACAGAAACTGGCCTTGCGGGCCACAAATGGCCCGCGGGCCGTAGGTTGGGCACAGCTGCTTTAAATAAAGTAACTTTAAGAGAGTCTGAAGCCAAAATAATTTCCTGTTTTTATTGCCCACTTATGTTAAGCAATAATCGTTTCCTGGAGGAGGCAGAGCTTTGCGCTGTAGCTCTGCCCCCAGTCCAGTCAATCTCCGCTGATCGCCACCTCTCCCCGAAAGAAGACTGAGGAGCGGGAAGAGGCGTCGATTGGCGGAGATTGACTAGCCTGGAGGCAGAGCTACAACGTAAAACTCTGCCTCCGCCGAGCAGCAAAATCAATGATCTGGAAAGTCGTGGAGTTTTGCCCCAGGATTTTATGGGTATAAAACCTTGTTCTGCCATGATGTTGTGGCAAATCAGCTATGAACTTATTGCTTACCATAAGTGGGCAATAAAAACAGGAAATTATTTTGGGTTCAGACTCTTTTTAACCTTGTGAGAACCACTGATGGTAAATCCTACGCCGCACTTGTGGCTGTCTAAGCCTGATGCGGCGTAGTATTTTTTTGCTTCCGACGCGATCATGCGCACCCGAGAGGGGAGATTAAGCCGTCATATAACAGCTGATATCTCCCCTCAGTGATCAGGAGCCATCGCGATTGGCTCCTAATCACTTGATATCCGGCGGATCGTAGTGATCAGTATTACAGCAGCGGCGGTAGGAGGGGATGAAGAGGATCCACTCACTTTCCTGACATTCCCCCGGCGATCGTCGCTCCCCTCCGCTCTGGCCGGCATCTCTGCTCCCTCTGACGTAAGTGTTGGGTTCTGGCTTGATGACTTCATCAAGCCGCAACTCAGAACTTAACAGCAGTGCGAGCAAGGATGCCGGCCAGAGCGGAGGGGGCTAGAGCTTCTCCTCGCTGAAGCCTGGGAAGTGAGTAAAGGCTGCTGGCATTTCAGGGGACACCTGGTATCACAGGGGATACTATGCCTTGCTAGCAATAGTAGGGATCTGTCTGCCTGACCCCCCCAAATGCGCCCCCCGCATGTAAAATGGCCTTGTCCTTAAGGGGGGTTAGGCAGCCGGTCCCCAAAGGGTTAATAATGAGAAATACAAGTACATTCTGAAGTACGGGGAATGGAAAACTAAAGAAATCTTTCTATTTTAACTGAAATAAAAACAAACATTTTTCCTAAGACCTTTATACCAAGCATGAACACAATAAACATGAAGTAAACAACTGTATTTGTTATTTTTTTATCAGTTTAGACAAAGCACTTTCAGAAAATCATGACCTTATAAAAGTAGTGAAAAATGAAAAATACATAGACTCTGTCAAACTTTATGATTTATAAACCAAAAATCTCACTTAGAACTTTTCATTACATAAATAAAAGATACAATCAACAGAATCACGATTGTCAGGTCAAGCTGTCTTGATATTTTTTCCCTATATGAAAGGCTGCTTTTATAAAATCGCTAAGCTATTTCAATCCTAACTAAACCCAAAACTGAAAAAAGCAAATCGTAATCGATACAGGTACTGTCTGCAGGTAACAGCACTCAGCCAGACATTGTACCTACAGAAGCATTGTAGTAATAAAGTCTTAGAATCATTTCCTTTGGTTGTTCAATACTTGGGAAGGAGGTAAGTTTCCTCCTCTCGTTTATTATAATATTATCTATTTGTACAACTTAAGAGTGCCTCTTGTACCCGTTCAATAGCTAAAGTCCAGTTTCTCTTGTCCACTAGAGCCAACACTTTTTCTACTGTACCTTTTCCGACAAGCATATTCTCTAGCTTAGGCCATGCACCCACTAAATAACCTAATTACGCACTGCCTGTACATATACTGTATACTTCCCCACCTCTTGTTTCCACCCCATTCCTTTAGATTGTATGCTCGCAAGGGCAGGGCTCTCACCCTTTTGTGTCATGGACTGTTATTAATTTAATTGCTTGCACTCTGTTAGACATTTATACATTTTAGTCATTATGTTAAATCAAATTGTAATCAGCAGTGCTGTATCTTGTATCAGTGTTCATATTTGATGTATATCATTGTCTGTATCATTATGTATCCCTTGTTTGTTTTCTTATATTGTACAGCGCCACGAAATATGAATAAATAATAATAATAATACTGGGTGTAGGTTATTATCCAGCAGATATACCTTGGAGAAAGAGGGTTCAATCAAGAGAGAGACACTGACCATATGCAATAGGCAGCGTTGTGAAGCCTACTTGTCTCCCATAAGGTTCTGAAGTGGTTACCTTATTTGTCCAACCGTAAGATCATGAGTATATGCATCTACTTGAGAATTTTGCCCATTTTCTTAAATAATACATCAGATCTGGCTTTCAGTGTATTTCTATTCTTTTTCTCATAAATTGGAATAGCAATCAGAATAAGTGAATATGAACTATACAGTGCATAGAGGTAAAGAGCTAGACAAAATACCTTTTTCATGGGCCAATGTGCTTTAAAATATATACAACTGTCCCTGTCTCTGTAAAATTGTGAATCAATATTGGGTATAGGATCTGATGGTTGATGGAGAATTTAGATACCTCTAACCATACAGAAAGCCAGGGGCGTTTTTAGACATAGGCATTCCAGGCCAATGCCTGGAGTGCCATTGGTTCTGGGGAGCGCAATGCCCCTGGATTAAGCCCCACCCCTGAATGAAGCTCCACCCCTGGACTAAGCTCACACCCACAGGTGTTCTATAACTTGCATCTGCTGCATGTGTGCAGAAGCAGGAAGTTCTGTGTCCTGAGTAGCAGCAGCATCACAGGTCCCTGGAGAGCAGACTTCACAAGGTCTGGATAATATAAATTGCAGGCAGCTGCCACTGTGTCCCTCCATGTCCCCTCTTCCCCCATGCATCCTTCTGTCCCCCTTTGTATCTCCTTCTGTCTTCATATGCCTCATTCAGTCCCCCTGTGCCACCCGTGTCCCGCTGTTCCTTCCTCTGACCCTATGCCTCCTTCTGTGCCCCGTTGTGCCTCCTTCTGTCCCCATGTGCCTCTTTCTGTCCCCCTGTGCATCCTTCAGTCCCCCTCTGCATCCTTCTGTCCTCCTGTGCCTCCTTCTGTCCCCCTTTGTGCCTCCTTCTGTCCCTATGTGCCTCCTTCAGTCCCCCTCTGCCTCCTTCGGCCCCCCTGTGTGCTTCCTTTGTCCCCTTGTGTGCCTCCTTCTGTCCCCTTGTGCTGCATTTGCCACCATTGCATCCCTTTGTTCCACTTTGCATATGCTCCTTCTGTCCAAGGCTGAAGCATAGCACTAGTGAGCATACAGCTTCTGCTGCAATATACAGTACTCTGCATTTACACAGTAAGCTGAGAGAATGCTGGAAGGGGTTGTGCAACAAAATGCGATAAGGATCGGTGGGTTGTTTGTATTTCGTGGACTCCCTGTATTAAGCATCGACCTTATAAGCTACATGGTTCATACATTCTTTAGCGTATACATGATTTTTTTCTTTGGGGCTGGGTGACACAGGACTCCTTCCCTGGAGTGACAAAAAGGCTAGAAATTGCCCCGCAGAAACCTAGCTTTATCTTACCACTTGTGGTCTGTAAAGATGTATATATTTTATTGTAAAAAATAAATGAGTGTATATATAGTTGTGAAATTATGACACTGAAATGTGCACCAAAAGCGGACCTGTATAGATTAAAAAAAAAAAGAGTTTCACATACCTGGGGCTACCTGGGGCCCCCTGCAGCTGTCCTGTGCCCACGCCATCCTGAAACGATCCTCCAGTTCCCTGCCGCGGCTCACTTTTGTTCACTGGCCGCGCACATCCCTGTACATGCTCCTGTGGCCGGGAGTCCTGCGCAGGCACAGTACGAGAAAATCTCTAGGCGCAGTGGATGACGACTGCCAGAAGCAAAAAGATCGTTTGGTTAAGGTAAACCTTTTTTTTTTTTTATTTCTTCAGGTCCCCTTTAAGTACCATATTAACCACTTTACCCCCGCGCGTACGGATTTCTCCGCCCCTTTTTCCATCCTTTCACCCACAGGGACGGAGAAATCCGTACTCTGCGCACTCCCGCCGCTGTCCGCGCTCCTGCTCGTAAACACGCCGCCCGCCGCTAGTAAACACGCCGCCGCCCGCTCGCCCAGAGATCAACGAACGGGAAAATTCATTTCCGTTCGTTGATCTAAGCCCCGCAATGATCTGCTGCCGCTCGGCTGAGCAGCGCGATCATTGTGAAAAAATAACAAAGTCCCAGCCTCTTTCTACTTCCTGCAAGCGTCCGGAAGGACGCTTGCAGGTCGCATGAAACAAATTGGTAATGTTGCCATCTTGTGGCCAAATAGTAAAACTACACCCTAACCATTTTTTACACACAAATAAACTTGTTTTACACAAAAAATTAACTCCTTACCTCCCACACTCCCCAATTTTTTTTTTTTTTTGTAATTAAAAAAAAAATAAAAAATTTACAATTTAAAAAAAATACATAAATAGTTACCTTAGGGACTGAACTTTTTAAATATTTATGTCAAGAGGGTATAACACTGTTACTTTATAAACTATGGGCTTGTAATTAGGGATGGACGCAAAACTGAAAAAAATGCACCTTTATTTCCAACTAAAATATTGGCGGCAAACATTGTGATAGGGACATAATTTAAACGGTTTTATAACCGGGATAAATAGGTATATACATTTAATGGGTTTTAATTACAGTAGCATGCATTATTTAAAAACTATAAAGGCCGAAAACTGAAAAATAATAATTTTTTTCCCACATTTTTCCTATTTTCCCATTAAAACACATTTAGAATAAAATTATTCTTGGCATAATGTCCCACCTAAAGAAAGCCTAATTGGTGGCGAAAAAAACAAGATATAGTTCATTTCATTGCGATAAGTAATGATAAAATTATAGACGAATGAATGGAAGGAGCGCTGAAAGGTGAAAATTGCTCTGGTGGTCAGGGGGTAAAACCCCTCAGTTGGGAAGTGGTTATTGGTTCTTTTTAGAAATGTGTTTGTAAAAGTATCCCTGTTTTTTTTTTACTATGTTTTAATGTGTAATTATTGACTTTACTTTTTTTTTTTACCTTTGTATAGTGAAAACCTGTGATACCCATTAAACTCCCCAGAGACTCCTTATAAATGTTTATATGAAACTATATACAACTTGCTTTTTCTCCTGTCTGGCTTCAGATAGGCCTGTCAGGTGTGGCCATGTGATATGCAAGGTTTTACATCCTTATCACCTATTTTAGGGCCCGTTTCCACTATGGCGAATTCGCATATGCAATGTAATTTAATGGGCCTGGAGCGCAAGGGTGTGCACACTTCTGGCAATGTGCAAACATTGAACCATTGAGATAGGTGTGACCTAAAGTTGAAAGGTAATATTAAATGGCATATCATTACAAAATGGCGTATATTTTCAAAATGGCTTGTGTAGTGATGACATATTATATTCAGATTGTTGAACTTAAAGAGGAACTTTAACCAAGGATTGAACTACATTTCAGTCAGAAGCTGATACTCGCTTTCCCATGAGAAATCTTTGCCTTACCTCGAATAGATCATCAGGGTGCTCTGTATGGCTGATATTGTGGTGAAACCCCTCCCACAGTGTGATGACATGACCAAGGTCCTGACAGTTTGCTGTCTATGAACCTCGCTGCATTGTGGCAAATTTGGCTCTTTCCAACTGCCAAACAAGGTTATCTCCCTCTGTACATAGAACTCAGTAATAAACAATCCACAGAGATCCCTTGGTTAAACCAAAGATGTCACCACCAGTGATAAATTTAGGAATGTAAATCAAAGAGAGGAAAGATTTTACAATCGGCAAACACTGATTTTGAATAAAGCTCAAATGATTTACACATTTTTCTTATTGCCCTCTATGTCCCATGTGAGCAGACTCTCTTAACTTGGGTCTATAAAAGAGGTTACTGGCTATAACATAAAACAGCCCATACACTGGTCGATTTCAGTTTTTGATTGATTGTTTTGATGGAATCAATCAATCAATCAATCACAAATCAATGTATGATCGAACAGCCGATCAATCAATTTGTGTCTGATTTCGATTGATTTGATCTATCTGACAGGATGGAAAATCTAGGTCGATCTGGCTGGCAGCAGATCGATGGCCCATAGAGTTACATTGGATCTAATGGTGCAGTAATGCATTTAGATTGATTTTCAAAAGATTTCCAATAGATTTAATTCTGTTTTCTCATATTTCAAGTCTGTTCCTAGTGTGTGGCAAACATCAGATAGATTCCTGTCAGATTCGACCTGACAGTCTTTGGTGTATATAAAAACGCTCTAGCCTTCTTAAAAGCACCTCCACCTTTCACCCCTTGTGGGAAGACACTCACCCGATTGTATTGACCACTAATACATAGACTGGTCAATAATGGCTCTATCAATCTCCTCGATCACTCCATACTGCAAGATGGCTGCCCAGGGTTTTAAAGTGCAGTCTCCAGATCAGACTAGTGCTTCAGTAAACCTCATATATAAACAATGCTAACATAGCGTAATTCCATAAAAACGTAATAAACTTTATTAAAAATGACCACTCACATGCTCCGGGGTTGTATTCAAAGCTTAGAGTATTAGGCGCTCTCCCCCGTTGACTCCCAGGTTAGGCTGGTGATTGTCCGCACTCCTCACTGCTACGTCCCCACATGTCGCATGCTGATCCTGGAAGCTCTCACGTGACTCATCAGAGGCGTGGCCAGTCCAGCGAGCTTCCAGGTTTTTAACGCTGCCTGTCTTGCCCACACACAGCATCTCCCTTCCGCCCTACTAGGGCATGACGTGTATCCGTTCTGCGCCACTCTCCCATCCCTCCTTGTTTATTTAAAAAAACAGAGCCATCCTACAGTATGGAGTGATCGAGGAGATTGATAGAGCCATTATTGACCAGTGTAGCAGTGGTCAATACAATCGGGTGAGTTGCTTCCCACAAGGAGTGGCTAGAAGGCCAAAGATTAAAAGATTAAAAATGATCTCCTTGGAGAAAACTCAGGAGAAAAGTGAGTTGTATATGCAATTCGGTGCTCTGCAGTTTTAATAGCTTGCTGCAGAGCCATACAAATTAGCACACAAATTAATCCCCCCCCTTTTCTGCCCACCAACAGAGCTTTCTGTTTTTCTTATTTATTTATTTTTCTCCCCCCTTCCCCCCGCCAGCCAGTCAGGGCAATCCTCTCTCATAGGCATCAGCCTATGAGAGGGGATCACGATTGGTGTCTCTCCAGGGGACAGCCGAGTGACACGGCTGTCCCCAGTACAGTGCTGCAGTAGATCGCAGTGCTGTACAATGTAAATAGGCGCTGGTAGACTGATGACAGAGTGGAGTGGGGATGCGCACGCATCGGCGTGCACGATGCCCTTCAATCCCCGCTCACCGCTCTTGACGCCTTCTTGCGTTACGCGATCCTGGGGCTGCCACCTTCCCGATGCCTATCGGCGTTAGGTGGTCAGGAACGGGTTAAACACCAACACTAAAGCTGGCCACTAACGGTCCAATTTCTAGCGAAAAATCGTTCGAGCGATCAGAAATTCTGATCGGACGAAAAATCGTTCACTACACCATCAACTAACCAATCATTGCTTCCTATCTATCACGACCACCAAGAAAATCCAAATTTTCGTTCGAAGAAAATTCATTCAGGCGACATTTTTTTCACTCGTTCATAATCGATTGTGTCCACCAATGGAGATTATTTACAACCAATCCGATCAGAATTTCTGATTGCTCGAACGATTTTTCGCTAGAAATTGGACCATTAGTAGCCAGCTTAATACAGAATGATCCATCCCCAGTATCCAGCCATCCACCATAATTTAATTATAGCTACAGATAGCGGGCAGAAAGAATATTCTGCCCTTGCCGTGTAACTTGGGATGACTGAAAAGGTGAAAAAAGTTTTCAATCAGGATCGTACCATTTCTTAGCTAATATTAAGCTAAGTACTCACCACCCGGCATAGGAAGACGGATCGATGAGCGTTCTATGATCCATTACGGTACTTTGCGAGAAGTTGTCGGAAATCTTAAAGATCCAATCTGCAGTGACGGTCGTTATCACAACGCGTCGCTATATGTCATTCACATGATTGCAGGCCTGTACCCAAGCCAGAAGACTGCAGAAACAATCGCTTGTCACTCAAAACATAGCCAGTGGTCGAAAAAATCATCGGGAAAATCGCGTAGTAGGTATGGGCCTTAAAAGAATTAAGAGTGAGCTTTCGACTACTCAGTCTTCTTCAGACTCAAATCATGTAGCGGACAAGATGTTAGAGCAGACAGCTATAAACCAGCAATATCAAAAGGGGATACCTAGATTTTTTAACAAACAAATACTGTACATGTCATTAAAGGACAACTATTATGAATACTTGTCAAATTTAAAATACATAAATACAAATGCACATTTTTAAAATGCAGTAATGCAGTATACATTTTCCTGTGTTGCTTTCACTTAGAGTAGGCAGTAAAAATCTGACAGATATGTAAGGTTTTGGACTAATCCATTGCATCATTGGGGATTTTTAATTTCTTACTTATTTACAAAAGCACTTACTGAACTGCAGTTGTCCGTTCCAACTGTCAAAATAGTGTGCAAACAAGTAGAGAAGCTTGTGACATCTTTGTATAAGATCCATTGCAGGATGAAAAAATAAAGGAAATACTGAAAGTTACCTATGAGGAGATGAACTAGTCCAAAATCTGTCAAATCTGTTAGCTTTTACTACTTACTGTAAGTGGTAGCAACTTTGGGAAAAAATAATTTATAGTGCATCTTAATCTGTCTATTTTATATGTATGTATTTTACATTTTACAATTTTGAGTGATAGTGGTCCTTTAAGATGACTTAGGCTGCTTTCACAGTGAGACGTTACAGGCGCACGTTAGTGCAGCCTGTAACGCTCCCCACCGCACAGCAATGCAATTGCAATGGGTTGTTCACAGTGCACACGTTGCGTTACATTGTAACGCTGCACGTCAATCTAAAGTGCAGCATGCTACGGCGTTAGAGCGGCTTTGCCACGTTAGCCTGCTTGCACAGGAGCAGTGATTAGCCACATGGCTAATTAATATTCACTGCACTGTGCTGACGTCACTGGCGGGACCACATGATGCAGAGTGTTCCGCTCACAAGGTCTCCACCAGCGCATGCTTACTATAGTACGCATCACGGACACATCAAAGAGCCGCTTAACGCGGCTCTTTGCTAACATCCTCTGCCACCACCACCATGCCTTGCGTTAGGTGCACGTTATGTGACCTTAACGTAGCACCTAACGCAACGTCTTAGTGTGAAAGAAACCTTAAAGCAGTATAAAACCCTGACATAATATTCAACAAAAACAGGTTTTCCTACTTTGTATATGCCATACAGTTATCATATTTGCATTTGTGCATAAGTATTATTATTCATTTAGAAATTACAAGTTCCCAAAAGTACAGTTTTTTGCTTTGAGAGCTGACTTTGCATTTTATTAATAACTGGTTTTATTCATTATGTATTGAAGGCAGAAATGCTTTGAGTGTCTGTCTGTGTCTAGGAGCTTCTGCACAGTCAGAGAATGTGTCACATTCCTTACTTGATACAATTAAGTAAACACAAAATAACATTATCTTCACTTTGGATGCGTCCAGATTTCTCTGCACTGAACTTTCAAGTCCTGTGTGTAACCCTTTGAATACTGTTCTAGTAAAAAAAAAATGCTGGTTGTATATAATATGGATGTAAATGTGTACAGCGCTCTCATTCAGTAACAAGCATAACTGGCTATATATAGCAACAAGTCAACCAAAAATGCCCCTAGTTAAATCCAACACATGTAATACAAGTCTCTATATCTCTAACATAAAGTCCAGAAATGCTGCTAGTTGTAATCCTGCTGGTTGTAGTCCAACTCCCTCCTCCAGTGTGTCACACAGTCAGGATTTTACACTTCCAACAGTTCCACGAATATGAATACCACTGTTTAACAATTATACTCTCACCGATGTCCAAGGGCTGATAACTGGAATATCAGCAAGATCGCTCATATACAGGTGTCAGCTTTCCCGGCAGGCTTCCCCCTGTGTGCAACTCAGAAGAACGGAAAGCACATAACGTAATACAGTTTTGACACAACTGTCATAAACACTTCCTCCACCAGTGAGATCCCTCAAAGTATATTGACTGCCTCCGTACTAGTGCAACCACATGCAGCCCGTGTCAAGCAAAAACAAACACTTAAGCACTCACCAGATATCCACGCTGACCCTGTGAAGACCAGCTTTTTCGCTTGTGGTGTCACTTTGTAAAGGACTCTCACTTAGACCAGGAACTACCTCCTTAAAAACTCAAGATAGAAGCCTCCATAGCGTAATTCCGTTTAATAATAATCATAAAAGGATAAAATTGCACTCACATAGATAAAAAAGATATGCGCATATCAAAATAGACGTCCTCATCTGCTGTTAGTCATCCGCGTCTCTGCTGCCGCCGCGCCTGAGGCCACGCTGTATGCTGTAAATAATTTTTTAGTGCAAAGAAGAAGTTCATTCCGCTTTAATTTACTCAATCCTCACGTAAATTAGACCCATATACACTCAAAAGCTTGCACATCCTATTAGACTCTTTATTGTTCCATCTAAAATTAGGCCAATCTTTCAGAACCACGTAGGGTCCCTTTATCAAGGCAATACATTGTTTAGGCAACCATCTGTCCGTTATAAAACAGGCAAATGCTTTGTTAAGCAGAATAGGGAGAGACACCTCTAAGCACTCACATAAAGAGATGTGCACTAATTGAGCGGGCACGGTGTATATGTTCTATAGGGGTGTCAACCCCTTTTCTCCTGGTGTTGTACTCCGAAGACATTAGAAGATTTGATCCCATAGTGAGTGCGAGAAAACCTGTGTATGATAACTGAGACACAGACTGGTATAAAGACATTGCACATACTCTTATTCTTTTAAGTTGGCCAATAAATGGTATTATGCTGTTTGAAAAATACTTCTATTTACTGATATCTAGCACGGCACAATACTCAACTGCTACTGACAGAATATATGACTTTGTATGTAAATTTCAAAAGCAAAAAACAAAACATAAAAATGATAAAAGGAACATGAAGCAGAGTGAGTAAAACTTAAAGGAAAAATAAAACTTTCCGAACTTTTAATTGGTGTCATCTGCTGTGCCATGAAGAGATGAAATACAGTTGTGCTATTTCTCTGTACATCCGTAGTGTCTTTTTCAACACACATCCTCATACAGTTGGTAAAGCTTAAGACATCAGTAGATTGTTGTCTTATTGCAATAAAATTAATTGCTTCTGGGAATTAGATGAAGAATGGTCTGAAAACTTTGATTATTATTCTCTGAACCCTTTGAAGGGAACGTGTCACACATCTTTTCTTTGCTGCTAGCTGGTATAAAAGAGTCCTATGTCAGTGCTGAGAAACACAATCTGCTTAGCACTGCAGGAGGGGCAGCATGACTTTGTCACACATATTCAGACAGAAGGAAATTTGCAATAATTCAGCTATAAGGGAACATTTATGGTTACCCAAAATGCACTGAAAAAAGAGACCGAAAAGCCCTCCTACTAAAAAGCAATGCTTGGTGCAGTAGGAGGTCTTTTTGGTCTCTTTTATCCCCCTATACATTCCGAGTGGTTTGGGTCACCCTGAGCTGCTTGGTTACTGTGTTGTACTGGTCCAAGCCCTATCTCATACAGCCGTATCAATGCCTGCCATGTACTGATGAGGACCAAAATCCCGAAACAGGCTGTCTACATGTGGGGTTGGTGTGGCTGTGTAATATTTAAAGCTATAGGCTTGCTATACACCAGCGGTTCTGTATGCTAGCTTGGCTTACAGGGGCAAAAGAAGATAATTTGCATATTCAGTAGTGGTGCATTGTGGGTAACCACAAATGTTCACTTATACCTGAATTATTGCAAAATTCCTTCTGTTTTAAGTAGGCAAATTACACCAAGCATTGCTTTTTAGTAAGAGGGCTTTTCAGTCTCTTTTATCCCCCTATCCATTCCTTGTGGTCAGTGGCGGCTCCAGGAAATTTTTTTAGGGGGTGCTAAGCAGGTGCTGGACCAATTTCCGGGGGAGCAGACGACCTGCGGCGCGCGAAGTGCGCCGCGGCACGCGACGAAAAAATGGGCGTGGTCATGACCGGATGAGGGCGGGGCTAACTGTAATTTAAAGTGAACCCAGGGTGAGAGTGATATGGTGGCTGCCATATTTATTTCCTTTTAAACAATACTAGTTGCCTGGCAGCCCTGCTGATCTATTTGGCTGTAGTAGTGAACTGAATTACACCAGAAACAAGCCATGCAGCTAATCTTGTCAGTTCTGACAATATTGTCAGAAACCCCTGACCTGCTGCATGCTTGTTCAGGGTCTATGGTTGAAAGAATAAGAGGCAGAGGACCAGCACGGCAGCCAGGCAACTGGTATTGCTTAAAGGGAGATAAATATGGCAGCCTCAATATTATTCTCACCTCGGGTTCCCTTTAAAAGTGCAACGCAAAGACAGAGGGCCCAAGTTTTGGTGACCCTTTTCCCAGAAAATTCACATAATTGTGCAGGTTTTCTCAAGAAAATACACGTAATGTGAGCAGATTTTAACAAAAAACACGTCCAATGACCCCAATATGCACAATCGTTATCAGATATGGCTCCAATATGCACAATCGGTAGCAGATATGACCCCAATATGCACAATCGGTAGCAGATATGACCCCAATATGCACAATCGGTAGCAGATATGACCCCAATATGCACAATCGGTAGCAGATATGGCCCCAATATGCACAATCGGTAGCAGATATGGTCCCAATATGCACAATCGGTAGCAGATATGGTCCCAATATGCACAATCGGTGGCAGATATGGTCCCAATATGCACAATCGGTGGCAGATATGGTCCCAATATGCACAATCGGTGGCAGATATGGTCCCAATATGCACAATCGGTGGCAGATATGGTCCCAATATGCACAATCGGTGGCAGATATGGTCCCAATATGCACAATCGGTGGCAGATATGGCCCCAATATGCACAATCGGTAGCAGATATGACCCCAATATGCACAATCGGTAGCAGATATGACCCCAATATGCACAATCGGTAGCAGATATGACCCCAATATGCACAATCGGTGGCAGATATGGTCCCAATATGCACAATCGGTGGCAGATATGGTCCAAATATGCACAATCGGTGGCAGATATGGTCCCAATATGCACAATCGGTGGCAGATATGGTCCCAATATGCACAATTGGTGGCAGATATGGCCCCAATATGCACAATCGGTGGCAGATATGGCCCCAATATGCACAATCGGTGGCAGATATGGCCCCAATATGCACAATCGGTGGCAGATATGGCCCCAATATGCACAATCGGTGGCAGATATGGCCCCAATATGCACAATCGTTATCAGATATGGTCCCAATATGCACAATCGGTAGCAGATATGGTCCCAATATGCACAATCGGTAGCAGATATGGTCCCAATATGCACAATCGGTGGCAGATATGGTCCCAATATGCACAATCGGTGGCAGATATGGTCCCAATATGCACAATCGGTGGCAGATATGGTCCCAATATGCACAATCGGTGGCAGATATGGTCCCAATATGCACAATCGGTGGCAGATATGGTCCCAATATGCACAATCGGTGGCAGATATGGTCCCAATATGCACAATCGGTAGCAGATATGGTCCCAATATGCACAATCGGTAGCAGATATGGTCCCAATATGCACAATCGGTAGCAGATATGACCCCAATATGCACAATCGGTAGCAGATATGACCCCAATATGCACAATCGGTAGCAGATATGACCCCAATATGCACAATCGGTAGCAGATATGACCCCAATATGCACAATCGGTAGCAGATATGGCCCCAATATGCACAATCGGTAGCAGATATGGTCCCAATATGCACAATCGGTAGCAGATATGGTCCCAATATGCACAATCGGTGGCAGATATGGTCCCAATATGCACAATCGGTGGCAGATATGGTCCCAATATGCACAATCGGTGGCAGATATGGTCCCAATATGCACAATCGGTGGCAGATATGGTCCCAATATGCACAATCGGTGGCAGATATGGCCCCAATATGCACAATCGGTAGCAGATATGACCCCAATATGCACAATCGGTAGCAGATATGACCCCAATATGCACAATCGGTAGCAGATATGACCCCAATATGCACAATCGGTAGCAGATATGGTCCCAATATGCACAATCGGTGGCAGATATGGTCCCAATATGCACAATCGGTGGCAGATATGGTCCCAATATGCACAATCGGTGGCAGATATGGTCCCAATATGCACAATCGGTGGCAGATATGGCCCCAATATGCACAATCGGTGGCAGATATGGCCCCAATATGCACAATCGGTGGCAGATATGGCCCCAATATGCACAATCGGTGGCAGATATGGCCCCAATATGCACAATCGGTGGCAGATATGGCCCCAATATGCACAATCGTTATCAGATATGGTCCCAATATGCACAATCGGTAGCAGATATGGTCCCAATATGCACAATCGGTAGCAGATATGGTCCCAATATGCACAATCGGTGGCAGATATGGTCCCAATATGCACAATCGGTGGCAGATATGGTCCCAATATGCACAATCGGTGGCAGATATGGTCCCAATATGCACAATCGGTGGCAGATATGGTCCCAATATGCACAATCGGTGGCAGATATGGTCCCAATATGCACAATCGGTGGCAGATATGGTCCCAATATGCACAATCGGTAGCAGATATGGTCCCAATATGCACAATCGGTAGCAGATATGGTCCCAATATGCACAATCGGTAGCAGATATGACCCCAATATGCACAATCGGTAGCAGATATGACCCCAATATGCACAATCGGTAGCAGATATGACTCCAATATGCACAATCCGTAGCAGATATGGTCCCAATATGCACAATCCGTAGCAGATATGACCCCAATATGCACAATCCGTAGCAGATATGACCCCAATATGCACAATCGGTAGCAGAAATGACCCCAATATGCACAATCGGTAGCAGAAATGACCCCAATATGCACAATCGGTAGCAGAAATGACCCCAATATGCACAATCGGTAGCAGAAATGACCCCAATATGCACAATCGGTAGCAGAAATGACCCCAATATGCACAATCGGTAGCAGATACGACCCCAATATGCACAATCCGTAGCAGATATGACCCCAATATGCACAATCCGTAGCAGATATGACCCCAATATGCACAATCAGCATCAACTGAAAAAGAAAAGAAAAACCCATTTACTCACCTACAGCCAGAAGACCTTCTTTCCCGACCTCCTGTCCCGAGTCCCGACCTCATTGTGGCGCGCAGCGCCCGCGCGCCCACGATCCTCTTCCTTCCCGACGTCACGACGAGACTTCCTGCCTGCATGCAGAGAGCAGGGCTACGGGAAAATGGCCGCCCGAAGCCATGCACTGCAGACTCGAAGTCTGCAGAACAGGGCTCCGGGCGGCCATCTTACCGTAGCCCTGCCTGCTGCTCCGTGCTGCCGCTGTGTGAACTGACTTGGCGTCTTTTAGACGCCTGAAGTCAGTTCACTCCAGGGGGTGCTTTGGGGGTGCTTGGACAATTCTAGGGGGTGCTCGAGCACCCCCTTGCACCCCCCTGGCGCCGCCCCTGCTTGTGGTTTGGGTCACCCCGAGCTGCTTGGTTACTCTGTCACATATATTCACAGGCTTTCACTACAGACAACCAGAGGAAATCCCTTTTCTCTGCTAATTATGAGTATGCTCAATCCAATGTAATGTAAAGTGTAATGTATATGATAACTACTCTGTGTATTTCTACCTTTAAGTTACTATACCATCCCCGACCCTCTGTGTGCCAGGAACAATTCCGGGAACAACCCCCGTTGTACTTGGCAAAATAAATGATTCTGATATATATATATATATATATATATATATATATATATATATATATATATATATATATATATAATTTTTTTTTTATTTTTTTTTTTACCCAGCTAGGAAGGAACATGAAAACAGTGGGTGGTATGTGCCAATAATAAACACAAACATAGTTTCTTTAGAAAAACTTTCTATTTTGCTTATCACAAAATTATTTAAAAACATGCCATAAAATATCCGCTAGTCATCACTCTCTCCTCCTACATCCTCCTACATTCAGCAGTCTTCCCATACATCCGTCCCAAGACTTGCATACCACACCATACCCAGAATACCAAGAAACTGGCATTGTACTAGTACATCAATTGGTGACTGCACTGTGGTTGCGGAATAATGTGCAGCAAGTTGGGGTATTTTTTATACCTATAATGCCCACTGACACAAGTGATATGTGCAGGTTTGCAACTGTTGCAATTTATATATGGGGTGATTGCTGTGTGTCATATGTGTGGCAAATGTGTGGGGGCAGGATGGGGGAGAGTGTGTCCTCACAATGTTTGCTTCAGGCTGCAAAAAGTCTAGAACCACCCCTATGTAGGATGCAGTAAGAGTGCTTCCCCTAGTTCTGTGTATAGATGCTGCAAAAAAGTGGTAGAAAGACAATAGCCAAGTCATTTCAGGAGACTTTTTTTTTTTTAAAGTTTAGCTTACATTAGTCAGGAAACAAAAAATATCTTTGAAGAGGGAGATATAGGATGGGAATTTAAAATTTCACTTTGTCTGTGTCCCTCTCTGTGATCTGTACTCGTATTTTAAGAACACAGAGGAGAAGGTTGTTGAAGGTCTTGGGTTTGCATCTCTGCACATCTGCAGAGTTTAGACATTTCAATTCCATTTATTTTTCAATTTTACAGTCATTTATTTTTTTTTCTCGGAAATTAAGGCGAAGTGGATTTGGGCAATTCCACTCATCACTAGTGAAGAGCATTTTAAAGGACACCTGAAGTGAGAGGGATATGGAGGCTGATATATTTATTTAATTTTTAACAATGCTAATTTCTTGGCTGTCATGCTGATCGTCTGCCTCTAATACTTTTAGCCATAGACCCTGAACCATCATGTAGATCAAATGTTTGACTGAAGTTTGACTACATTTGCGGCATGCTTGTTTCAGGAGGGTGATTCAGACACTACTGATGCATGAAAGATCTGCAGGATGTCAGGCAACTGGTATTGTTTAAAAGGAAGTAAATATGGCAGATTTCATATCCCTTTCACTTCAGGTGTCCTTTAATAAATCAAATCTATAGTCTAGTCTGCACAAAGTATTGTGCTATCTGTGCTACTTGTGCTGAAGGATAGACCTAGGAAGGAACCTAGGAATTTGGGGCAAATCTAAAGAGGGTGGCCCACCAGTAAGTTTTTATATTACCTTAAAGAGAACCTGAGGTGGTTCTTGGGGGGGGGGGGGGGGGGGGGGGCAGATAGGACACAGAGGTATACTCTCTGCCTCATGACATGCCTCTGTGTCCCCACAAGACCGCTTTCTGCCCCTCACCGCCGCGCTATAGCCCCCTGAGATTGGTAACATTATTTGTTGCCATTTCAGAGGTAAGCAAGGGGAGAGGGGCGTTCCTACAGGGTCTCCAGAGCTGCCATTGGGCAGCTCTCTTTCCCTAGCCATGCCTCCTGCCGCTCCCCCGCCTCCCTGCATGCTGGTGAGAGAATGAATCTCTTTCCAGTGTCGTGACCCAGCGGTCACAAAAGTGAAAGTGGGCCACTGTGGCCCACAGGAGCGGCGGTTTTTGAGGCTACTTGAGCCTCTCAGCCCTCCAGATCAGGTAGCCTTCTTTTTTTTAGATTTATGAGCCCACCTCGGGCTCTCTTTAAAGTAAACATGAAGTAAAAATAAACTGATGACATAATGAATTGGATGTATAGTATAGATAATAAATTGAACATTAGTAGCATAGAAAAGAATATTTTTATTTGCAGCTCAGAATCCACACTCTGCCTTCTAAGCTGTAAAAAGAAGCAATGCAAGTAATGTACTGACCCAATGCAAGTAAAACCCTTTGGACTTTCCCGCAGTAAAGCCTCAGTGTCCCCCTCTCCATGACAGATACAAGCCTTTTAGCTCCTATTTAAACAGGACTGAATTTGTCAAGCTGTCAACAAGCTCAGAGAAGCTTATCTGAATATATAACAACTTATTTTAAAAGACCACTCTAGCGAAAAAAGTAAGCCGTTAAAATCTGACAGAACCGACAGATTTTGGACCAGTCCATCTTCTCATGGGGGGATTCTTGCATTTTTTCTTTATTTTCATAAGCATTTCCTAAACAACAGTTGCAAAGTCTAAGGGTCTGTTTCCATTGGCGCAGTGCTATGCGATTACCGCCCCAAACTGTGCCCGAACTAAAACTAATGCCATCAATGGAGCAGTTTCCATTGCGTGCTGATTATGCGGTGTGGAGCGGTGTGATCAGAGAATCTGCAGCATGCTGCAGATTAATGTAGGACCGCATCCATCCGCATCTGTCTCCCTATACCTCTTATAGGCAGTCACATCCGGACATCTGGATGACGACCAGATCCCGGTTGAATGCGATGCGGTAGTCGCATTGCATCCCACCGATAGTGGAAAAGGGCCCTAACTGCCATTAGGGAGGTTGGCTGGTATCTTACTATTTTGGCAGTTAGACTTAGCAACTTTCATTCAGGAAATGCTTTGAAAACAAAGAAAACCCTGAGAATCCCCCATGAGTAGATTGGTTAGTCCAAAACCTGTCTTCGCTGGAGTGGTCCTTTAACTGTTGCTGTACATGAAAACCAAAAGGGACTTTAGTTATTTTTTTAGTAGAGCTAGTACCATATCTGAATATGCTTATCTCATGTCACGTGTCATTTCAGGTACATTTTAACCTTTCTTATGCTTAACCACTTAACTCGAAATGGACGTTTTTATGGATTCAGTTTGAGTCACTTAAAATCAGTCTGGATGCCAATCAGCAGCGGGCGCACGCCAGAGTTTGTTACTGCAGAACTTGATCACTGTTTATTGGCGAACGGGAACATGTGTTCCTTAAACCAATTAAAGTACCTAGAAATAAAAGAACATGACCCCAATCAGGAGCCATGTTCTTTCATATAAACCAAAGTAAATGTTAAATGCAAAAAAGTAATAAAACACTTCCAGGATAGCGTATAGTGCGCTAAAGTGGCCAAACAGTAATATTGCAATAAAAGTAAAAAAAAAAATATTCACAACATAGTATTGAGCCCTTATTAAACCCCCCCCCCCCCCCCCCCCCCCAGTTACCAAAATAAAATACTTATAAGAAAAAAAATGACAGCATTAAAAAAAAATACATTACCAGTTACGTTAGGGACTTTACCTTGTTTGTCTTTGTATGTCTTAATTTACTTTAAATTGTTAAAACATTTTGCACTGATCTATAAGGGCCCTTTCGCACCAGAGGACTTTTTCGGCGTTTTAAAGCCACAGCCGAAGTTGGCGTTTTCTAAGGTAAAATGAAAGTCCATAGACTTTCATTTTACCTTTCACATCTAACTCGGCGTTTTGGAGCGTTGCGTTTCAAGGCTCCCAGGAGCTTTTTCAGGGCTGTTTACAGCCGAAGTTGGCTGTTGGCGTTTCAATGATAGTCAATGGAAAACGCCAACTTCAGCGTTTTCAAAGCGTTTTCAAAGCGTTTTACAGCTGACTTGTTCACTTATTTTTATAGAAAAAAAAAGGATGTTTTCATATGAGCTGTAAAACGCTTTGAAAACGCTTTGAAAACGCTTTGAAAACGCTATGTATTGGCGTTAAGCAAAAGGCTGACTTTCAGCCTTTTCTACCGCAGCCTCTAGTGTGAAAGAGCCCTAAAGCCTGCAAGAGTGATTATTTCAGGATAAGGCAAGATGAGTCTGAGTTTGTAAAGATTTGCAGGTATCATGGCTAGAAGTAATAACTGCTTAGTTCATTATTACTGAATTCAGGATTGTTCACAATAGAATGCTTTCATTAACTGAATACACAACAACAAATGGCAGTCACTAATCTCATAATTAGCAACAATGCTAAAGCATAAGAAGGAACTTCCTTTTTAAACATGTTTGATTGAACTCTACCTTCCTAACATTATGGACTTTCCTAAAAATAAGGCTCCTGCTATTATTAAAGGTGACAATGCCTTTACTTGCACAGTCTTCACACTTTATGCAGAATTTCAGGTGTGCACAACAAAGAATTGCACCACAGTGAGGACAGTATATGTTACCCCGCAAGCTTCTTCTGCCCACCTACAAAACCACCTCCTTACATTTTTTTTTCAGTACAGGACTTCTCACAAGTTTCCCCCCCTCTGGAATTCCAAATCAACGGCCCTTATTCAATTCCCTTTTTCTCCTAGGTTATCAGGGCTGGTTCTAGACCTTTTGCTGCCTGAGGCAAACTTGTGAGGATGCACCCCCCCCCCCCCGCCCCCCATTTTGGAATGATCGCACAGCACGCGACAATTTACTCATTTAATGTTTTCACATGAAATGCTGCAGCTCAACACAATAGCACACTGGCTGGCTGTGAGTCTGTAACAAACTACCTGCTCTCCCTCAGCCACTCCATTCCTCCTCAGGAAGGTACACACAGATTATTGGGTGGGGCTGGGGAACACCTGGCTGTCATGGTACACATTGGCACCAATGACAAAGTTAGTGGGAGATGGAAGGTCCTCAAAAATGATTTTCAGGTACTTGAAGATAAACTTAAGCAAAGACCTCCAAGATGGTGTTTTCTGAAATACTGCCAGTGCCATACGCTACATCTGAGAGACAGAGGGAGCTTAGGTAGCTAAATAAGTGGCTGAGAAATTGGTGTAGGAATTGGTTTGGGTTCCTGGAGAGCTGGGCTGACTTTGCAGTCGGCTACAGGTTCTACAGCAGGGATGGGCTGTACCTTAATGGGGAGGGTGCAGCTGCATTGGGGGAGAAGATGGCTAAACAGTTGGAGGAGATTTTAAACTAGGATCTGGGGAGAGGTGGGAGGGTAAAGACTCAATATGTAGACAAGATAAGGTAAAAAGACAGTGGGAGCCTAACATTATGGGGGGTGGAGAGGTGGGTGGGACAGTGTAAAGAGTAAGGAGGTTGGTAAAACTTCAAGTAGCCCATTTCAGGTAATCAAAATTGGAAAATGTGGTGGAAAAATATAAAGTGCATGGTAACCAATGCTAAGAGCCTTGCAAATAAAATGGACGAACTGGAGTTCATTTTGATTGGCAAAGGCTATGACATTGTGGGAATAACCGAGAAATGGATGGATGAAAGCCATGACTGGATAGCGAATTTAGAGGGATACAATGGGCTTGATTCACAAAGCGGTGCTAACCTACTTAGCACGCCTAAAGACATTGAGCATGCTAACTAGGGTGCTAAGTAGGTTAGCACCGTTTTTTGAAATCAGATCGCGCGCAAAGTCCCGTGCGCAAAGTTTTGCACGTGCACAGTGTGGTGCACGCAAAACGTCGCATCGTGGTGTGACAAATGGTGTACCCGATGTGCCTATAAGGTCGCATGGGGTAAGACCTTAACGTCGCGCAATGCGCGTGGGACTTTGCGCGTGAGCCCTTTTTAGCACGCCTAAACTGAGTTTAGGCGTGAAGAGGGGCTTTTCACAAGTGTGCTAACAATTAGCACCGCTTTGTGAATCAAGCCCAATGTGTTTAGGAAGGATAGAACAGGGAAAAAAGGTGGAGGGGTTTGTCTCTTTGTTAAGAACTCTTTTACAGCTGTCCTAAATGATGAGATGGATGAAGATTGCGAAGATGTGGAGTCCGTTTGGGTAAATATTCATGGTGGAAATAAAGGTTGCCAATTGCTCATTGGGGTATGCTACAGGCCACCACATATTCATGAAGCTGCAGAACTGTAATTACTACAGCAGATTGGAAAGTTGAAGTCACCCATAACTATGACCTCATTTTGACTTGCAGCTTTTTCAGACATTAACTGGAGTATTGAGGCTATCCATTATGTTAAAAGCAGCAGATTTCTGGCATCACTACAGGACAGTTACCTGACTCAAATGGTAATGGAACCAACTAGGGGGAATGCATTACTGGATTTGATCATTTCAAATAGACCAGATAATGTATCAAATGTGCAAGTTCAAGAACATTTGGGAAATAGTAATCACAACATGATAACGTTTGATCTGGTGACTGATAGACCACGGGGAAGCGGGACCACTGGTGAACTGGGATAATGTACTACAAGGGGAGGTCACTGAAGGGAAATGGCAAGCATTTAAACTCATTCTCAATCAATATTGTAGTAGGTATATCCCATATGGAAACAAAATGTCTAGGAATAAAAAAAGGCCTCTATGGATGAATAGAAAGGTTAGAGATAAAATAAAGGGGAAAAATAATGCCTATAAGGTCCTAAAACAGAAGGGGACTGAGGCTGCATTAAGCGATTATAAGGAGTGCAATAAAAGTTGTAAAAAAGAAATTAGGCTGGCAAAGATTGAAGCTGAAAATCAAATCGCTAGGGATATCAAATCTAACCCAAAGTAGTTTTATAAGTACATCAACTCTAAAAAAAAAAAAAAAAAAAGAAAAGTTGACTGTATTGGACTCCTAAAGGATGAGGGTGGCAACTCAATGGTGGATGACCAAGGTAAGGCAGAGTTATTAAATGCTTTCTTTGCTTCTGTCTTCACAAGGGAAACATCACTGTTGCAAATTACAGAGGCAGAAGAGTCTCAATCTTCCAATTATAATATTAAATACTTAATGCAGAAAGAAGTGAAGGCAAGACTAAATAAATTAAAAATAGACAAGGCACCTGGCCCAGATGGCATGCATCCTCGGGTCCTAAGGGGATTAAGTTCCATTACAGATAAACCCCTTTATCTTATCTTTTGTTACTCTCTTTCAACTGGCAGAGTCCCAGTGGATTGGCATACAGCCCACGTTTTACCATTATTTAAGAAGGGCAAAAAATAAGATCCAGGAAATTATAGATCTGTAAGCTTATCAGTTGTATGCAAACTATTTGAGGAGTTACTAAGAGATACTATACATGACTTCATAGTAGAAAATAATCTTATTTCTCAGCATCAGCATGGGTTTACTAAAGACAGGTCCTGTTTGACTAACATGCTCAGTTTTTATAAGGTAGTGAATGCTAATGTGGATATTGGGAATGCTGTAGATGTGATATACTTGGACTTTGCAAAGGCCTTTGACACTGTTCCCCACAAAAGTCTGGTGCAAAAGTTGAGGATGCAAGGACTGGGGAAGAGTCTGTGTGCATGGATAGGGAACTGGCTAATGGACAGAAAACAAAGAGTTGTGGTAAATGGATCATACTCGAAATGGGTGACTGTTAGCAGTGGGGTCCCACAGGGGTTTGAACTGGGTCCAGTGCTCTTCAATTCATTTATTAATGACCTAGTAGATGCAGTAGTGAGCAATGTTGCTATTTTTGCAGATGATACAAAATTGTGCAGAATCATCAACTCTCAGGAAGATAGTGACATATTGCAACAGGATCTGGATAGGATGGCTGTACGGGCACATAAATGGCAGATGAAATTCAATGTTGAAAAGTGTAAAGTAATGCATTTTGGGCGTACCAATGGTCTAGCACCATACAAAATAAATGGGATACAGTTGGGGACATCAAACTTGGAGAAGGACTTAGGAGTACTCATCGACAACAAGATAAATAATCGTATTCAATGCCAAGCCACTGCAGCTAAAGCTAATAAAATTTTGGGATGCATTAAAAGGGAAATAAAAACTCGAGATGCTAGCATAATATTGCCCCCGTTTAACTCTCTAGTAAGCCACATCTGGAATATGAAATTCAGTTCTGGGCACCACATTACAGGAAAGATATTGCAGTTTTAAAGCAGGTGCAGAGATGAGCAACAAAATTGATATGTGGGATGGAAGGTCTCACTTACCAAGAAAGGTTAGATAAACTGGGTTTATTTAGTCTAGAGAAAAGACGCCTTAGAGGGGATCTAATTAACATGTATAAATACATCAAAGGGCAATATAAAAACTTGGCGGGTGAGCTTTTTGTCCCTAGCAGTGGTGCTCGCCAGGCATCGTGAATTCGAATTTACCTGTAATCACGGGTAGAATTTTATGGTTGCCGAAGTCGAATTCGAAGAGCTATGATGCTGCCGGATTCTAATATATCCGAATAGCACTCTTGAATTCGGCCGTGATCACGAATTCGGCTTCGGTATCCAGGGGATGGCGTCATCGGGCCAATCAGAAGGCCCCCAGCCAAGGCCCTAGCCCTACTCTATATAAGGCGGCGGCCATGTTGTGAAGCCCGTCCTTGCTGTGTGACTGAGCGGTACTGAGAGCATCTCCAGTGCTGCTGCGTGTCTAGCAAGTGCTTTTCAACTGTTAAACCAAGCGATTTACCTCCTATACACATTCTTAACACATTGATTATATTGTTTTATAGTTAGATAGTGATTTGATAGTTATAGTTCAGTCAGTGTATATATTGTATACTGTGTTAGGTCTGTGTGCAGGCTAGGCCTGCTAGCCTAGGTAGCCTTAGCCTACTACTAGCTTAGGTAGGTTAGGGATTATAGTTAGTTGTGTACTAGTTTACTTAATTTCTACTGTTAGTCTGTGAGTTTATTAGCTTCAGTACTGTGTAAGTTAGTGACTGTGTACAGGCCAGCATCTGTTGTGATCTCATCTGACTGTGACTGCTTGTCAGCTGTCATCTCTGCCTGACCCTTTTGATTGCGTCTGTGTGTGACAGACTTTGATTGTCACCGTTGGTCACACGAGTTAGTTATCGACTACTAGTCCATACTACACTACTACTACTAGGGATTATAGTTAGTTGTTATTTACCTACGTACTAGTTTACCTAATTTGTACTGTTGTTAGTCTGTGAGTTTATTAGCTTCAGTACTGTGTTAGTTACTTTACAGAGGGCAGCATCTGTTGTCATCTGTGAGTGACTGCCTGTCACATCTCTGCCTGACCCTATTGAGTTATGGTGCATACACACGAGGTACGGCTGTCGCCGCAACCACGTGGCACGCGCGTGTTGCGGCGGCAGGTCGCCCGTGTGTATGACGCGCGCGCCCCGAACCGTCGCGTGTCGGAGTTATCGCCAGGCGATTGACATGTTCAATCGCCGGCTACAGCTGTCGCCACAACTTCGCCGCAACTGTTGCTAGTCCCGTGTGTGTATGCGGGCTAGCGACAGGAGACCTACGTGAGTGAATGGAGCATCCTGCCGGGGGATGCTCCATTCACAAACAGCTTCCGCCGCGTCTCTGCCTTTCTGGCGATACGTGTGGACAGCTGTCGCCGGCAGGGAGCTGTCGCTCCCTGGTCGCGTGTATGCATGCAACGGGGGACAATTGTCCCCCGTGTGTATGTAGCTTTAGTTATCGAGTACTGAGTGTAGACTACACTACTGTCAGTTAGTACTACAACTATTTAAAAAAAAAAAAAAACTTTCATTTTTTTTTGGTCACTCTCCAGTCACCACCAACCCAGACTTTTTATTTAAAGTTTACATCCTTTCCCGTCCTTTATATTTATATATATATATATTTTTTTTTTTGTTTTTCTTTTGTATTTGTATAATATTTCACAATGACTGGCAGAGGTAGAGGGGGCGAGGCACCACCAGGAGAGGCAGCGCCATTGCAGCAACCACTGCCAGCACCAGCAGGTCTGTGACTGGTCCGCCGCCAGCCACTGAACGCAGAGTTGTGGAGGAGGGAGCAGAGGCGCACCAGCAGCATGTTGCACCCATCTTTGAGACTGGTCGTCGCCCCCGGCCCATTGCGGAAAGCCAAGCAGAGGCTGTGGTGGAAATGATGGCGGAGCAGCAAGCCACCATTTCCAGCCAGACCTCCAGTGCCAGCGAGACCAGTGCCACCACCAGCACTCCGGTCCGCAGCAGGCCTCCACCACCGCTTGAGGTCACGTCGATCCCAGCGACCAGCCTGCCCTCACTTTGCTCGCTCTTAACCCCAGGGACCGCAAGCGTTTTCAGGGATGTGGTTGCCCAGTTTGAGGAGGAGATGACGAGTACATGCAAGGAAGAGGAGTTTGAGGTGGAGGAGTTTGTTGTTGGCGCAGAACAACAACCTGATTTTGCTAAGGAGGAGGAGGGGCATGATGCAGGGGATGTTGGGGCAGAGGAGTTGGCTGAGGCGGGTTTAGAGGAAATGTTTGGGGATGATGATGATGATGCGCTGGATCGTCCCTATGTGCCACCACCAGCACAGTTGGTTGAAGGCAGCTCATCATCGAAAGGAGGAGCCTGGCACAGAGGCGCAGCAGCAGCATGGCGGCCTGCACAGGGCGTGGAAGGCAGGAGCCACAGCCTGCTGCTTCAGCCGCCGCTACCACCACCACCCACACCAAAGCTCCTCCCCCCCAAAAAAACAGCCCTCCAAAGGCAATAAAGCTCCTCAGCCCTCAAGCTTGAAGGGCAAGTTGAAATCCGCAGTCTGGCGTTACTTCACTGTGTGAAGACAAGACAAGACCCGTGCCATTTGCCACAGTTGCAGTGCCAGCCTGAGCAGAGGTCGCGATCTCAACAAGTTGGGTACCTCGTGCCTTCAGACCCACTTAGAGACCAAACATTTTCAGGACTACAGTGGGTTTCTGAAGCTGAAGGACAGTGGCGCAGGCAGTGGTCAGAGCCAGACAGCCACTGCACAGATTTCAGCAGCAGCAGCAGCATCCCACCCTTGCGCTCATCCAGCATCAGCAGCAGGAGCACAGAAACACACTGCTCCCACCCTGGGCAGCCAGTTCTCAGTGGCCTCATCATCTGCTCCCTCCACAGTCGCCTCCTCTTCCTCCCGTGCAGGCAAACGCCGCCAGACCCTTCTCAGCGGGTCATTTCCCGGTGTGACCAAGGTGCTGCCTCCCACCAACAGGCGCATCCGGGTGCTGAATGGGTTGCTTGCCCGGGCCATGTGCTCCCAGCTCCTGCCGTACTAATTTTTGCAGGAGGGGAGTGACATGAGAGCGCTGCTGTAGTTTGGGATCTCGGAGTGGCAAGTCCCCAGCCGCCACTACTTCTCCCGCACGGCGATCCCAGCACTCCATCGTTTCGCTATGGCGAATGTGGGCCACTCGCTTGATCACGCCGTGAGTGAGTGGATCCACACAACCATGGTTTAATGGAGCAGCCGTTTTGGGACAGATCGCTACCTGTCCTTCACGGCTCACTGGGTCAGCCTGGTGGAATGCGCCAGCAAGGAAGCAGCAGGTCCATCCTCGGGTGCAGCAGCAGCACCAATCGCCCACTATGTGGTGCCACCACGCAGGGTCAGGGGAGAAGCAGCAGCTCCCGCCGCCAAGCGGACCCACCTTAGCTGCAGCGTGAAGGCCCGCCACTGCCAAGCGCTGCTGGAGATGGTCAGCCTTGGGAAGACCCAACTGATGACAGCCAACGTGCTCCGCTACCTGAGGGAGCAGGAGAAGACGTGGCAGACCCCCAGAGGCCTCAAAGTCGGATTGGTGTTGTCCAGCCACCCTGCTGTTTGCCATCAACAGGGGACACTTGACCCACGTCCCCTGCTTGGCCCACGTCTTGAACCTGGTGGTGCAGAAGTTCCTGTGCACCTACCAGGGGATGGACAATCTTTTGGAAGTGGCTCGGGCAATTGTGCACACTTTCCGTCGCTCAGCCACTGCCGCAGCAAACCTGGCTGACATGCAGCAGCACGAGGCCTGCCACGACACCGGCTAATCATCGATGTGCCAACTCGCTGAAACTCCACCCTGGCGATGTTGGAGAGGCTGGTTGAGCAGAGGAGGGCTGTCAACTGTCACATCATTGAGGGCACTCTCGCTGGCACCACCAAACTCCAGCTCCTCTCCAACGCACAGTGGGGGCAGATGCAGCAGGTCTGCTTGGTGATGGCTCCCTTCCTGCAGGGAACCAACCTGGTGAGCAAGCAGCGGGCATCCCTCTGCCAATGGGTGCCCTTTGTTGGTCTGCTGGACAGGGCACTTTGTGGAACAGCGTAGCGCAGCAGCAGTGGTGCGAGGGTGGAGAGAGGATGAAGAGGCTCAGGGGCCAGGGGAGGAGGAGGACAGCATTGCGGCCGCTGACCCTGATGTCTCTGCTGGACGGATCACCCTGTTCCCCATGGCAGCGCACGTGCTGCGCTGCCTGCGCACAGACCCCAGGGTCAAGCAGATGCAAGCTCGGGAGGACGCCTGCATCAGCATGATCCTGGACCCATGGCTGAAGGGGAAGGTGGCTCAGTTCCTGCCTGCTGAAGACCGTGAGCAGCGAACAAGGGAGTTGCAGCAGTTCCTTGTTCGGCGACTGGAGGAAGCCTTCCCCCAGCCTTCCACCCCCTCTGTCCCTGTCCAGCCTGCACAGCAGCTGGTGCCTGCAGCCAGCAGCAGCGTCAGGGCCCAGGAGACCTGCTGTCATTGACTAAGGTGCTCTACATGATGGTAGAGCAGCCGAAAGAGGAGGTGCGTGCAGCAGCATCCTCCTCTCAAACTCACAGCCAGCGCCTGACCCGGATGGTGGCCGACTACATGGGGCTTGATTCACAAAAGCGTGCTAACTGTTAGCACGGGCGTTTTCGCACGAATTTTCACGTTTGCGTGTGATCGCAAATTTTCACGCGCAATTAAAGGTTTCGCGATCGCGAATTTTCACGTGAAATCATTCTCATTTTCGCGTGAAAAGCCGCGTTTACGCGCGAAAACGTTTAATTGCACGTGAAAATTCACAAACGTGAAAATTCTCGCGAAAACGGCCGTGCTAACAGTTAGCACTCTTTTGTGAATCAAGCCCAAGGGGTCCTTTAGTGGGCTTGACACCGGCAGCGAGGAGCCTGTGGACCCCTTGGAGTACTGGGTCGAGCGCTTGCAGATCTGGAGTGAGCTGGCGCAGTACGCCCTGGAAGTCCTTTCTTGCCCCCCCCTCCAGCGTGCTGTCTGAGAGGTGCTTCAGTGCGGCCAGTGGCGTGGTCACCGAGAAGCGCTCTCGTCTGTCCACAGAGTCTGTGGACAGACTGACATTCCTGAAGGTCAACCAGGCCTGGATTGAAGGCACGTTCCAGGCCCCTGTTGTCAGCGACAGGAGGACATGAGGTGCCTGGGAATTAATTTGTGACCACTGATAACATCAACCTTCAGCCCCCTGCTACTTTGGCCTGGTTTTCCTTTAGGGGCTGTGGTACCAACGCTAGGTTCCATTGGCCCGTTACATTGCCTGCTAGTACCACACGTCACTCTTCCTCCTCCTGCTGCTGCTGTAGTTAACCTACTGCTGTATGTGTTCCCACCAGCAGGGTCCACAGAATTAAGCGCTGCTGGCATGCACCACTAGCTATTACTTCACTACAATAGCTACATGTTTGTTGTAAAAAAAAATTAAAAAATTCTGAGGTGTCTGGGTTGAAAACTGTGCTGTCCCAGTTGTGCATTGGGCACAATGTGGGCTTCACGACTACTGTCCGGAACCTCCTGCTCTTGGTGTTTATTTACAGCCGTGGTACCAATGCTATGCACCATTGGCCCCGTTACATTGCCTGCTGCTACACGTCACTGCTCCTCCTCCTCCTGCTCTCCTGCTGTCTGTGTTCCCACCGCCAGGGTCCACAGAATTATGCTCTGCTGCCATGTGCCACTAGCTTTTACTTCACTACAATAGCTACATTTTTGTTGTAAAAAAAAAAAAAATTCTGTGGTGTCTGGGTTTAAAACTGTGCTGTCCCAGTTGTGCATTGGGCACAATGTGGGCTTCACGACTACTGTCCGGAACCTCCTGCTCTTGGTGTTTATTTACAGCCGTGGTACCAATGCTAGGTACCATGGCCCATTACATTGCCTGCTGCCACACCTCACTGCTCCTCCTCTTCCTGCTCTCCTGCTGTCTGTGTTCCCACCGCCAGGGTCCACAGAATTATGCTCTGCTGCCATGCGCCACTAGCTTTTACTTCACTACAATAGCTACATTTTTGTTGTAAAAAAACAAACAAACTCTGAGGTGTCTGGGATTAAAACTGTGCTGTCCCAGTTGTGCATTGGGCACAATGTGGGCTTCACGACTACTGTCCAGAACCTCCTGCTGTTGGTATTTATTTACAGCCGTGGTACCAACGCTAGGTACCATGGCCCATTACATTGCCTGCTGCCACACGTCACTCATCCTCCTGCTGCTGCTGTAGTTAACCTCCTGCTGTCTGTGTTCCCACCGCCAGGGTCCACAGAATTATGCTCTGCTGCCATGCGCCACTAGCTATTACTTCACTACAATAGCTACATGTTTGTTGTAAAAAGAAAAAAAAATTCTGAGGTGTCTGGGTTGAAAACTGTGCTGACCCAGTTGTGCATTGGGCACAATGTGGGCTTCATGACTGCTGTCCAGAACCTCCTGCTCTTGGTGTTTATTTACAGCCGTGGTACCAACGCTAGGTACCATTGGCCCCGTTACATTGCCTGCTGCCACACGTCACTCGTCGTCCTCCTGCTCTCCTGCTGTCTGTGTTCCCACTGCCAGGGTCCACAGAATTATGTGCTGCTGCCATGCGCCACTAGCTATTACACCACTACAATAGCTACATTTTGTTGCAAAAAAAATTCTGAGGTGTCTGGGTTGAAAACTGTGCTGTCCCAGTTGTGTATTGGGAACAATGTGGGCTGCACAACTGCTCTCCGGAACCTCCTGCTGTTGGCGTTTATTTACAAGCGTGGTACCAAAGCTAGGTACCATGGCCCAGTTGCATTGCCTGCTGCCAAACGTCATTCTTCCTCCTCCCTCCTGCTGCTGCTGTGTTTAACCTCCTGCTGTCTGTGTTCCTACTGCCAGGGTCCACAGAATTATGCGCTGCAGTCATGCGCCAATGGCGATTACGCCACAAATTTAGCTTAGCTGTTGAAGAACATGTTTTACAACAGTTGAGTTCTGTAAGGGAAAAAGCAGAGGCGTACCTAGAAAGCCCTGGGCCCCCCTGCAAAAAAAAATTCCGAGCCCCCCCCCCCCCAGGGCCCACTTGGGGACTTTTTGGGGGCAGGAGGGGTCGCAGCATAAGAGGAGAGCTGTGGCTGCAGATCGGTGGGGAGGGGGGATATTCCCCCCCCCTCACCTCAGGCTCTCCTCTTAGCGCTCCCCCTCCTGCAATCATTGGTGGTGCTCGTGGCAGCAACGGCGGCGGCGGCGGCAGGCAAGCTGAGCACATACCTCCTTCTGGCCGGTCTCCGATCACTAAGTGCTTTATGGAACTTCCCATGTAAACATGAAGTTCTATGAAGCTCTTAGTGATCGGAGACCTCCGGCCAGAAGGAGGTATGTGCTCAGCTTGCCTGCCGCCGCCGCTGCTGCCACGAGCACCACCAATGATTGCAGGAGGGGGAGTGCTAAGAGGAGAGCCCGAGGTGAGGGATTTCCCCCCTCCCCACCGAACTGCGGCCACAGCTCTCCTCTTATGCTGCGACCCCTCCTGCCCCCAAAAAGTCCCCGAGTTGGGTACAAGAGGAAGAATATGAACACAAAAGAAAAAAAAAGATGGTGGTGGTGAAGAAGAAGAAGAATAACCAGGTGAAGAAGAATAAGAATAACCAGGTGAAGAAAAAGAAGAAGAAGAACCAGGTGAAGAAGAACCACATGATGATGATGATGATGAAGAAGAAGAACCAGATGATTGAAGAAGAAGAAGAACCAGATGATGATGATGATGATGAAGATGAAGAAGAACCAGGTGAAGAAGATGAAAAACCAATTGAAGATGAGCCAGAAGAAGAAGAACCAGGTGCCAGTGAAGAAGAAGATGATGATGAAGATGATGGTGATGAATGATGACGACGATAAAGAAGATGGTAAAACAGAAAAAGAAGACTGTGAAGAAAAAGATGGAGAGAAGAAAAAGAAGAAGGTGAAGACGGTGAAGAAGCATAAACAAGAAATGCCCATTAAAGCCTATGGGACTTAGCGCGCGCATAGGACTTTGCACGCGGTACTTAGCACGCAATCTGATTGAGAAAACCGGTGCTAACCTACTTAGCACCCTGGTTAGCCTAAAGATTTTAGACGTGCTAAGTAGGTTAGCACCGCATAGTGAATCAAGCCCCTGGTGTTCTATCCATTTTTGAACAGGCAAGGTTGAAGGTTGGATAATTGTTGTTGTTGTTTTTGTTGTTGTTTTGTTTTCTATTATTGTTTCTTTTTATCCTTCATATGTATACTTGCTGTGATACTGGTTTTCACATACAGTGGGATGCGAAAGTTTGGGCAACCTTGTTAATAGTCAGAGGCGTTTCTAGATTCCTGGGAGACCTGGGGCACCCCTGGGCACCATAAGCAAAAAAATGGGCGTGGTCATGCCACGGAAAGTGGGCATGGTCATGGGTGGGGCCAAATGTACATGAACATAGCAGTGGTGATAGGCAGTATTTCACATAAATAAGCCCCTCACCTGGCTTCTTTCTTGTTTTCGGCTGGCTGGCCTGTGTGCTGTACTCAGCTGGCGGTGATGCTGGGCTGCTCGGCTGGTGGTGATGCTGTGCCGCCTGGCTTTGCTGGGTGCTGGGCCTGGGGCTTTGCTGGGCAATTTGCTGTGGGCTTCACTGGGGTGAGGGCATTTTTGGATGCTTTGCTGGGCTGCGGGCTTTACTAGGCTTTGCTGAGCTGGAAGCTTTGCTTGGCTGTACGCTTTGCTGGGCTGGGGCCCGGAGGCTTTGCGTGGCTGGAGGCTTTGCTTTACTGGGCTAGGGCCCTGGGGCTTTGCTTTTCTGGGCTGGGGGCTTGGCTTTGCTTTGCTGGGCTGAGGCCCAGGGGCTTTGCTTTGCTGGGACCGGGGACTTTGCATAGCTGAGGCTTATCTAGGCTGGAATGGGGGCTTTGCTTTTGCTAGTCTGGGGTCCAGGGGCTTTACTTTGCTGGGCCCGGGGGCTTTGATTCAGCATAGGTAGCTAGGTATAGATGCTTTCAGGATACAGTAGGTACCTAGGTATAGATGCCTCAAGTATAGATAGCTAGATATAGGGGTCTTCAGTATAGGTAAGTAGGTATGGGGTCCTCAGTATAGGTAGGTAGGTATGGGGCCTTCACTACAGGTAGGCAGATATGGGGCCTTCAGTATAGGTAGGTATAAGGTTCCTCAGTACAGGTAGGTAGGTATAGGGCCTTCAGTATAGGTAGGTAGGTATGGGGCTTTCAGTATAGGTAAGTAGGTATGGGGCTTTCTGTATAGGTAGGTAGGCATGGGGCTTTCAGTATAGGTAGATAGCTATGGGGCTTTCAGTATAGGTAGGTAGGTATGGGGTCCTCAGTATAGGTAGGTAGGTATGGGGGTCCTCAGTATAGGTAGGTAGGTAGGTAGGTAGGTAATGGGGCTTTCAGTATAGGTAGGTAGGCATGGGACTTTCAGTATAGGTAGGTGGTCCTCAGTATAGGTAGGTAGGGGGCTTTCAATATGGGTAGGTAGGTAGGTATGGGGCTTTAAGAGGGGCTGCCCAGCTACCAGCTACACTCCCCCCCCCCCCTGCTCGTCCCCCCTCCTCCTCGTCCCCCCCTTCTCCTCCTCCTCCCCCCTCCTCCACCTCCCCCCACACATCTACAAACAGCAGCAGCTTACCTCTGCCTGGAATCCAGCATGGAGTGGAGAGCACAGCTGCAGACCTCTCTCTTCCTCCAGCTGTTTCCCCGATGCTGGGTTGCTGCTAATGATGCGATCAGCGTCATTAGCAGAAGCCGGTCACTAGGGGAACACAGGAGGAAGAGAGAGGTCTGCGGCTTTGGTCTCCACTCCACGCTGGATTCCAGGCAGAGGTAAGCTGCCGCTGTTTGAAGATAAGCGGGGGACGTGCGGCGGACCAGCGGGGGAAGGGGGAGGGGGTTGGGGAGTGAGAGGGAGTGAAGGTGGGCGGAGTCGCCGCGATCTTTGGTCTGATGAGGGGAGCCAGAGAGGATGGGGCACAGGGGGCCATAATAGATCCGGGGCACCATGGCAACAGGTTCCAGGCAGGCCGGTGTCCCGGATCAAATGGTCTAGCGGCGCCCCTGTTAATAGTCAAAATGTTCCTGTATAAATCGTTGGTTGTTACAATAAAAAATGTCAGTTAAATATATCACATAGGAAACACACACAGTGATATTTGAGAAGTGAAATGAAGTTTATTGGATTTACAGAAAGTGTGCAATAATTGTATAAACAAAATTAGGCAGGTGCATAAACTTGGGCACCACAAAAAGAAATTAAATCAAAATTTTGTAGATCCTCCTTTTGCAGAAATTACAGTCCTCTAAACGCTTCCTGTAGATTCCAATGAGAGTCTGGATTCTTCTTTGAGGTATTTTGGACCATTCCTCTTTACAAAACATCTCTAGTTCATTCAGGTTTGATGGCTTCCGTGCATGGACAGCTCTCTTTAACTCACACCACAGATTTTCAATTATATTCAGGTCTGAGGACTGAAATGGCCATTCCAGAACGTTGTATTTGTTTCTCTGCATGAATGCCTTAGTGGATTTTGAGCAGTGTTTAGAGTCATTGTCTTGTTGAAAGATCCAGCCCCGGCGCAGCTTCAGCTTTGTCACTTATTCCTCTACATTTGTCTCCAGAATCTGCTGATACTGAGTGGAATCCATGTGTCCCTCAACTTTGATGAGATTCCCAGTCCCTGTACTGGCCACACAGCCCCACTGCATGATGGAACCACCACCATATTCTACTGTAGGTAGCAGGTGATTTTCTTGGAATGCTGTGTTCTTTTTCCTCCATGCATAACGCCCCTTTTTATGCCCAAATAACTCAATTTTAGTTTCATCAGTGCACAGCACTTTATTCCAAAGTGAAGATGGCTTGTCCAAATGTGCTTTAGCATACCTCAAGCGGCTCTGTTTGTGCTGTGGGCTTCCCCTGCATCACTCTTGCAAACCGCATCTCCTTGTGTAAAGTGCACCGAATGGTTAAACGCTGCACAGTGACTCTATCTGCAGCAACATGATGTTGTAGGTCTTTGGTGCTGGTCTGTGGGTTGACTCTGACTGTTCTCACCATTCGTCGCTTCTGTTTATCTGAGATTTTTCTTGGTCTGCTACTTCCAGGGCCGGAGCTACCATAGGAAAAAAATGGGCAATTACCCCAGGGCCCCAAAGCCTGTAGGGGCCCCCAAGGTGTCCCTCCCCATCTTAACTGATGCTCCCCAGGGACTCTGCAGAGTCTGTTAAGTTGGGAGGTGATTGGGGGAGGGTCTGCAGCCAGCTCTTGGGTCCAGGAGTAGATTTGGCTGCAACAAAGGGCCTCTAATTAAGCTTTTTGGTCGGGGGGGGGGGTCTGTTGGGGGGCCCCCAGGCTAATTTTGCCCTAGGGCCCAATTGTTACTTGAACCAGCCCTGGCCACTTCGAGCCTTAACTTAAACTGAGCCTGTGGCCTTCCATTTCCTCAATATGTTCCTAACTGTGGAAACAGACAGCTAAAACCTCTGAGACAGCTTTCTGTATCCTTCCCCAAACCATGATGGTTAACAATCTTTGTCTTCAAGTCATTTGAGGGTTGTTTTGAGACCCCAATGTTGCTACTCTTCAGAATAAATTAAGAGGAGGGAAACTTACAATTGACTCCCTTAAATACCGTATATACTCGCAAGCAAGCCGACCCGCATGTAAGCCGACCCCCCCACTTTTACCCCAAAAAACAGTAAAAAATGATTGACCCTCATGTAAGCCGGGGTAGGAAACGCTGGCCGCGTGATCCCCCCAGTATGTCCCAGTATAGCTAGTATAGTGCCCAGTATAGGTAGGTAGTGCTCAGTATAGCAAGTAAAATGCCCCAGTATAGCTAGTATAGTGCTCATTATAGCTAGTATAGTGCTCAGTATAGCTAGTATAGTGCTCATTATAGCTAGTGAAGTGCCCCAGTTTAGCTAGTATAGTGCTCAGTATAGGTAGGTAGTACTCAGTATAGCTAGTAAAATGCCCCAGTATAGCTAGTATAGTGCTCAGTATAGCTAGTATAGTGCTCAGTATAGCTAGTATAGTGCTCAGTATAGCTAGTGAAGTGCCCCAGTTTAGCTAGTATAGTGCTCAGTATAGTTAGTATAGTGCCCCCAGTATAGCTAGTATAGTGCCCCCAGTATAGCTAGTATAGTGCCCCCAGTATAGCTAGTATAGTGCCCCCAGTATAGCTAGTATAGTGCCCCCAGTATAGCTAGTATAGTGCCCCCAGTATAGCTAGTATAGTGCCCCATTATAGCTAGTATAGTGCCCCATTATAGCTAGTATAGTGCCCCATTATAGCTAGTATAGTGCCCCCAGTATAGCTAGTATAGTGCCCCCAGTATAGCTAGTATAGTGCCCCCAGTATAGCTAGTATAGTGCCCCCAGTATAGCTAGTATAGTGCCCCATTATAGCTAGTATAGTGCCCCATATAGCTAGCATAATGCCCCAGTATGGGTGGGTAGGTGCTGTCCCTCCCCGCTCCCCCTGCGGCCGCCGCTGCTGCTATTACCTCAGGCGGCGCCGCTTCCTCTATCCCCGTCCTCCTCCGGTAGTAACTCATTCACAGCAGCGCGCCTCTCGCTGCTGTGATGACGAGGAAACCATAGAGAGCGGCTTCCTGTAGCGTGATGCCGTTACTATGGGAACCGCTCTCTATGGTTTCCTGCGTCATCACAGCAGCGGGGGGCGCGCTGCTGTGAATGAGTTACCGGAGGAGGACGGGGATAGAGGCAGCGGCGCCGCCTAAGGTAATAGCAGCGGTGGCCGCGGGGGGAGCGGGGAGGGACAGCACCTATCCACCCACCCACCCACACATGACTCGCAAGCAAGCCGACCCCCCAACTTTTGGCCCACTTTTGGGGGGTCAAAAATTCGGCTTGCTTGCGAGTATATACGGTACTCTTTCTCATAATTGGATTCACCTGTGTATGTAGGTCAGGGGTCACTGAGCTTACCAAGCCAATTTGAGTTCCAATAATTAGTTCTAAAAGTTTTGGAATCAATAAAATGACAACAGTGCCCAAATTTATGCACCTGCCTAATTTTGTTTAAACAATTATTGCACACTTTCTGTAAATCCAATAAACTTAATTTCACTTCTCAAATATCACTGTGTGTGTCTCCTATATGATATATTTAACTGACATTTTTTATCCTAACAACTAACGGTTTATACAGGAAAATCATGACGATTAACAAGGTTGCCCAAACTTTCGCATCCCACTGTATGCTTAAGTGGGAGAAGTTCCCCCGTCACGGTTGTTTGTCTGTAGATTGGGCATTTCATGAAGCTGTTCTACCTGCTCTCTGTTGTGCAATCGGTCATGTCATATTTAGGTGCTTTGAAAGTATACAATGTTGTTGTATGTTACATACAATCCTGATTTCTTTTAACTGAAGTTCATTTAAAATGAACAGATAAAAAATCACAGTGTACAATGACAGCAAAATACAACAAATCCTTAACTTCTTGCCGATCGCTCCATGCCAATTGGCGTGAAAGCTGTGGCAGCCCCAGGACCACTCCACGCTGATTGGCGTGAACGGCCTTCTATGCGGCTAGCAGGAGAGCGCACGCGCGCATCTCCGCTTGGAAGTCTCCCACGGCAAAACTGCCATCTAATAGTACTGTACAGCGCTGCAATCTAAGGCAGCTCTGTACTGGGGACAGCCGTGTGACACGCCTGTCCCCCTGGGGGACACAGAAGCTATCAGCAGTGATAGGCTGAAGCCTTTCACAGCCGATGGCTGTGATAGGCTGACGGGGAGGGAGGGATGGAGGGAAAATTATTAAAGAAATAGCAATTTTTATTAAAAAATAATAATTAAGAAAAATATTTATAAAAAAAACAAATATTAGGGGAGCGATCAGACCCCACCAACAGAGAGCTTTGTTGGTGGGGAGAAAAGGAGGGGGGTATCACTTGTGTGCCGAGTTGTGCGGCCCTGCAGCGAGGTCTTACAGCTGCAGTGGCCCAATTGAAGAAAAATGGCCTGGTCTTTAGGGGGATTTAACACCACGGTCCTCAAGTGGTTAAACCTTTCAGAGCAACAACATAGACCTTGGGTTCTCTCACTTCACAAACTATTGTGCATTTTCCTATTCTCTGTGTTGTAAAATTTGATAAAAACCTTTTATTAAAAATTGAGCTACAAAAACAAACAAACATTGCAACACTTGGTGCAAGTTCAAATCCCACTACCACAACATCTTGACTGGTTTAAAACACTGTACCAACATAAAAAGCACCACCATGGAGCACATGAATAAAGCTTTCTTTCCTATCTTTACAGTACAAATGCACACTTACAACAGTGTAGGAAAAGTAGACTATTCTAAATGAACTCATTGTTTTATCACTCTAATTGGCTCACTGTGACTGAATATCAAAAATGAAATCCTCCCTTCAATCAAATGTATAATTATAATCATTTAGATCTCAGCATCTAAAGCCAAACAAGAACTCGTGACATTTCAATTGCTCGCAATTAGCTTCAAGGCCAGTTGTTACAAAGCACATAAGACGTATTGCTCACTGAGATAACAAAATATGTTACATTTTTAGCCAATGACTATTTTGAGAGAATTACATTATACATGCATTATTGCATTCATTAGCAAAAATTTGGTTGTACGCCAGATGTCTTCATTTCTTTTATGTAATGTCACTTAGCTCATCTGCTGGAAGAAAACTATGCTCTACATACTAGTGCAAATTGTTAACATGTTTAGTATTGAATTGGACATTCTTTTATGCATACTGTGGTTACAATTTTATTAGAGGGATATGCCACATATGCTATAAAAAATTATTGAAAGCATGTATCAGTGCTACAAAACACTTTTTAACAAATTGCATGTTATTAAAAACTAAATTTTCTTGTCAATTTGGTATCAGTTATTGATTTCCAAAACTGAGTTTCATTTCTTTTCTAGTTTGGAATCTGTACTCTGCTGCTTTAGTTTCCAGTATAGACAGCCTAGATACTTTCCCCTTCCAGCAGGAGTGGGCAGCACGGTGGCTTAGTGGATACCACTCTTTCCTTGCAGCAAAGTTGGGTCTCTGGTTCAAATTCCAGCCAGGGCACTATCTGAACAGAGTTTGTACAGTATGTTCTCCCTGTGTCTGCGTGCGGTTCCTCTGGACACTCCTGTTTCCTCCCACATCCCAAAAACATACAGTTAAGTTAATTGGCTTCCCCCCTAAATTGGCCCTAGACTACAATGGACATACAGTATAACTATGGTAGGATTAGATTATGAGCTCCTCTGAGGGACATTTAGCAACAAGACTATATACTGTGCAAAGCACCGCATAAGATGTAAGCAGTATATGAATACTAAAAAAAAATGCTAAATAAGAAGTAACTAGCTTCACAGAGCAGCAACAGTTGGTGCTTGTTTTCCATAACTACAGTGGGAAGATGTTGAGAATTTCAATTCAAATATACAAGCTAAGCAATTTTAGATATGTGCCACTAATCCTTTAGATTGTAAGATCACAAATGCAGAGTTCTCTCACCCTTTTGTGTCTTGGAATTTGTTATTCATTTCGTAGCTTGCTCTCTGTTATCCATTTTATTCATCATGCTACATTTGTCATGGTAAACAGGGATGTTCATCCAGATTCCGGATATCCGGGTAACCCGGATATCTGACCTTTTTTCAGCTATCCGACCTCTGATCCAGATCCTGGATACCTGGGCAAATCCGAATAGCTATCTGCGGATAGTTGGCTGGGCTATGCGGATACCCACGGATATCCGACTATAGGAATACTGTAAGAGGTCCAGGACGTCCTGGGAGCCAATCAGAGGACTCCCAGCAGAAGCGATAGCAACCAAACACAGAGGGGGGACCCTGGCCAGCCCCACCTGACCTCATTGAGCTAATCAGAGGCCTTTCAGCCGAAGCCCTGGCACCCAATCACAGAAAGGAACACTGGCCAGCCCCCCTGTATAATAAGGAGGGCTGCCATGAGGAGACAGATCATCCTAGCTTGCTGAATGCTCACTGAGAGACATGCTCCAGTGCTGCTGGCCTACAAAGGGCTATACACAGTGATAAACCTAAGCTGTTCAGTGATTAACCCCTTCACTATCACTACACTATTGTTAAATCATTAATTAGCTTGATTTCATTATGTGACAGACAGACAGAGTGTGTGCTCAGGGCTGCTGCAGCTGCTATGTGTCTGTTTTGTGTTCTATGCACAGACCAGGCCAGCTGCTGCCTGTTGGCCAGCTATTAGCCTTAGCTAGCTACAGTTTAGGTTAGGTTAGGATTAGGGAATAGGAACACGTGCAAAGTGCCACGTGCAAGTGCCACGTGCAAACACGTGCAAAGTGCCACATGCAAACATGTGTAAAGTGCCACGTGCAAAGTGCCACGTGCAAAGTGCAATGTGCAAACACATGTGGCACTTTGCACGTGGCACTTTGCACGTGGCACTTTGCACGTGTTTGCACGCGGCACTTTGCACGTGTTTGCACGTGGCACTTTGCACGTGGCACTTTGCATGTGGCACTTTGCACGTGTTTGCACATGGCACTTTGCACGTGTTTGCACGTGGCACTGTGCACGTGTTTGCACGTGGCACTTTGCACTGTGCACGTGTTTGCATGTGGCACTTTGCACGTGTTTGCACGTGGCACTTTGCACTTGGCACTTTGCACGTCGCACTTTGCACTTGTTTGCACGGGGCACTTTGCACTTTGCACTTGGCACTTTGCACTTGGCACTTTGCACGTGGCACTTTGCACGTGTTTGCATGTGGCACATGGCACTTTGCACGTTGCACTTTGCACGTGGCACTTTGCACGTGCCAAGTGAAAAGTCCACATGCCAAGTGCCACCTGCTGCTCCTGCTGCCTGTGCTGCTCACACCGCCAGGGTGCCACAGGCCACTGCTACTGTGCTGATACCACCTATATTTAACCCAAAACACGATTGCTGCATAATTTTTTGGAGGTGTCTGGACTGAAAACTGCCATCATGTCCCAGTTGTGCGGTTGGGCTGCACGACCACTGTCTGGAACCTAGGTCTGATGTTAATTAACAGCCGTTTTTTTTGTTTTTGTTTTTTGGGGGATTTTAAGTCCCCACATCATCAATTATTGTTTCCCTTTAAAACAGAATGATGCTACATGCCTCATTTACCCTCAAAAACGTTTTTTTTAAAGCAATTTAAAGGGCCACTTCCGGGTTTTCTACCCGGATATCCGAATTTGCCCAGATACCCAGATAGTAGGGTCGGATATCCGATTCTATTCGGATACCCAACAGTTCGGATCCAGATATCCGGTCTGGATCCGGATATCTGGGTATCCGGATCCGGATATCTGGGTATCCGGATCCGGGTCAACCCGGATTTTGAAAAGGGGTATCCAATTCTGTATTTTGCATGAGTGTCGATATTTGAAGTATATCATTGTCTGTGTCATTATGTACCCCATGTTTGTTTTTCTTACTTTGTGCAGCACCATGGAATATCTTGGAGCTTTATAAATCGATAATAAAAATATTAATAATAATCCTATTATGTACAGCTGAAAACAAGGGAATGCTTACTTTTCAGCAAAGCTGGAACTTTAATTTAACCACTTAAGTACCAGCAGTCTCTGCCCCCTTAAGAACCAGAGACCGCTGGTACATTGACGGAATCCCGGCGAATCGCCGCGCGTGGATCACCGCCACACGCCGGGATCCTTCTAACACCCACTCTGCTGTCTCTATGATGGCAGAGTCATTTGAGCCAGTCAGGAGCCGCTTTCATGGCTCCTGACCGTGTCTATCAATGTAAGCCAATGGGAGCAGCTTACATTGATAGACACGCCCAGGAGCCAATGAAATCGACACCTGACCTACTCACATGGCTCTGCCATCATAGAGACAGGCAGAGGCAGTGAGCTGCAGCAAGAGACATCGGGTTTGAGTGGCGCGATTGGCGGAGAGCGACAGAAACAGCAGATGCGCACTGCGGGTGTTGATTGATATTGATTGACCCTACCAGCCAGGAGCCCACCAAAACGGGGCGTAGATTTTAATCGTTATGGTCCTTAAGTAGTTAAAAACCTGCTGTAATACCAATTTGTATTCGAATGCAAACTATTTCAATTGGAATTACAGTTTGTTTACATCTATAGGTCAACATTCACAGCACCGTCATTGTTTTTGTATGTTGTACAGATGGGTAAATAATGCATTTTCCTCTCCAATTTCTAATATTTTGTATAATATGAATTACAGTGTGCTGGAGAAAAAACTGCCTAAACTAGACCTGTGCTCTGTACATTAGTAACCATTTCCCTGGAGTATGCATCATTCTCTGAGTATGCAATTCAATGTAAGGAGGACAGCACAGACTAAGAACATAATGGCACCTGCAGGTCATCTGTGCTTTCAGCATAATAGAGGTTTCATACTGTGCGAATATAAGATTGTTCAGGAAGGAACAGTAACCGGCTCCATATTTTTCTGTATTATAGAACATCTATCATCAGTTTATATCAAAAATAGTTATTCAAAATCTTAAAATGCATTAAAACAGTACACACTATTCTGTTTGCAGATCTATAAAATAACATGATTATGTTTTAAATTCATATAGTCTGTCTATTGTTATCATATACATTAATGTATATACCTCTTACTCTTAGCATTAAATCTCATTTCAGTCACAATTTCTTTCTACTTCTGTTTTGACACTCAAGATTAAACCTTGCTTATATTTCAGTAGAAGATCGCTGGTTTTAAGTGATTTCCTGCTTGGTGGGAGCTTTAAAAGTAAAAGTATTTTATTGATAAGGATTGAAAATCTCGCCTTGGAGAGAGCTCAGGAAACATTAATAGTATAATAGGATATTGCCCATTGTCCCTAAACCTCCTTTAAAGGTGGCCACACATGATACAATAAAATGATCCGATTTTACGGCAATTCGATAAATATGATCTCCCTAAACAATTGAAAGCTTTTTTTCATTCGACTGAGAAATCCGATCGAATTTCCTGTTTTTTTTTTCTATTTTTATCGATCTGGAATGCTGGAAATTTTTCTTTAATTTTTCTAAAGATTGTATGGTGTGTGTTAGATTGTCAGTTAATTAATATACACACCCTAGCGATTTTCTCAGTTTCCAATCATTTTTATCATAATTGGGGAAAAATTACCCGGGCTATTTAAGCTCAGTTCTGACACTTGCTCGCTGTCTGCTCTAGCTAACACTTCACAGTGAAGGCTTCAGACCTTAGTCAATCCCGTGTGTGGCTTGAACCGGCATGACCCCGGGGATTCCATACTAGCTCAGCTATTATAAATTGTTTTACCTGTGTATTGACTTCTGCCTGTTTTTCTAACTACTCTCTGCCTGCCGATTTTGTACCTTGCCAATCTGATCTGTTGCCGACCTCTGCCTGTTTATTCACTTAGATTTAGCCTGCCGATTCTGTACCTCTGCCTATCTGACCAGTTGCCGACCTCGGCCTGATTACTCACTTTGTTATTGCCTGCCGATTTTGTACCTCACCAATCTGATCTGTTGCCGGCTCGATTTGCCTGACCATTCTATATATATCTGTTTGTACTGCCTTCTACTGTCACTGTATGTAAGACTTTACCCTTTCAGGGAAAGTCTATTTATTGTCTGTCTGCTAGTGCCCACACACACAAGCAGATCGTTACAATATTATTTTTTCACTTAGAATTAGCTTTCCTTCTCCTTTGCAACAACATTAAGTTTACTATTAAATTACATGTGCACCAATTTACTTGATTATTTTCTAATACAAATAATCAGAATTTACACAGAGTTTTGAGAATGGTGGATACTGGTATACAGAAATGTAGCACATCAACTGAGCTGCAGATAGATAAATAAAGAAACCGAGAGCCCGATATGGTGTAGTAAGTTTTGAACAAGGGGAAAAAATTGACAAGTAAGTATTATACTTACAAACATGGGTTACCGCACAGGCAACCACTGTATAGGCAGGTAGGGAGATTAGACCTGTCCCCACTCAGGATTAAGATGTCGCTCTCTGTGATAGAAGAAAAAGAGGGTGTATCACCCCTCCACCAAGGGTGGAAAACTGGATATAACGATGTACAGAGGCGCCAGTAGTATAAAATACAATAAAAAGTTTAAAATATTTAGGTGGTGGTGGTGGACCAGCCTACCTAAAAACAGACACGATGCTGTCAATTAAAGTCAAAAATAATTTATTCACACACTCCGAGAACAAGCTGCGACGCGTTTCACTGGCAAAATCCCGCTTCCTCAGGCATTAAACAACAGGAGTATCACACAGCTCAAAGTCCAGATCAGGTTTGGCACCTAGAGGTCTAGAGGTGTCTGTTTTTAGGTAGGCTGGTCCACCACCACCACCTGAATATTTTAAACTTTTTATTGTATTTTATACTACTGGAGCTGCAGATAGAGTTTACTTGCCTCCTAGTGTCAACATTTCTCTACAAGGTAGTGTACATGGACCTTGATGTCCGTAAAAAAAATATAAAAAACCCTCTCTATGCTAGCTTTAAGACCAATAGTAAAGATGCATTCGCTACAATCATGGTGCAATCAAAAGCTGTATATCACACTCCTGCCTTTACATTACAGCCAGTGATCACTAGCCACTGGGATGATGTTGCTAAGCAACTACCTGGAACTGACAAGTTTCTTTTTAGCTAGTTACAGAACAACATTGATATTGTCACTTGTGAGTAAGACTACTCACCATAATGCAAACACATGCAGACCATTTCCTACTTTCAGTTAAAATTGGAAATCAACTCATAATCCTAGTCAATGCAAGATTAAAATATATTAAATCTGAAGAAAGTATTAACAGCGTTATTATGTAGTTAGGCCTCTGAGGAAGTGGGTAACAGCAAAACGGCTGTCAGGCTCCACCCAATCCCACTGCTAACCACGGTATCTACGCTGGCTTTTTTGCAATAAAGTGTAAGTTTTTTTCATGAAACATAGCCCCACCATCTTGTTTAAATAAAAAGCTTTAACATCTTTTTTGTACCTCTTAATATGTATTCAAAATATTCTGAAATAATAGTAATGCTATGGGTAAGGGAAATGTTAAGTGTAGAAATGATGTAGTTGTAACACAATGTAACTTGCATGTAACTGTATGCTATATTAGCTCTTATGTACTGTTTGTAAGCAAACAGGTCTACTTTAACACAGACACTTCTTGGTATTATTGGTTAAAACACAAAGTTGGACTAAACATTATTTTTTATGTTAGACAGTTTTGATGTAGACACATATTTGAAGAATAACTTTACAGAGGGCTTTGAATAATGTTTTATGCATTTATTGTGCATCAGGAAGGCCCAATTGACTTTGTAGTATGTTCTCTGGGGTTGGATGAGAAACCCAGACCACTTAGAGAAAACCCACACAACAAGGAGAATATACAAGCACTATAGAGCTTTTGTATTCCGTATGGCGCTGCAAGGCAAAAGTTGTAACCACTTAGTCACTAGATCACCATGGTGATTTGTGTGATTATTTAAATCAGCCTTGGTGGGAAATTAACATTTTTCCTTTTTACAATAAGAGATACTTTGCTTGAAATTGTTTCTAGCTGAGAAAACTGCACAACCTCATTCTTCCAGAAAGCTGTGTTTATTTTAATAAAATAACTGAACATTGTCATAATGTCATACAATATGAAAGCAAAGCATAAGATATCTCATAACAGTTGCCACCAATATCCTCCTGCTTAAGATAAATCTTTATGGGTAATGACATATTTAATCATATTATCCGTTTTTCTTTGAATGACAGGTATCCTGTTGATTTTCATTCATTTTATACAGTTGTATATTCCTTTGATTGTTCTGAATAATGCCAGAGTGTGTATAAGTCTCATGGCAGACACATTTCCCTCTCGCTGGAAAGCCAGCATAGTTACATAGTACAAATACGCTGTTTAGAGAGGATGCATGCTGTTCTATCAGAGGAATGGCAGTGTCTCTGATGTGCCAGTATCAATATAGTCCATTTGAAGTCCAAAAATATCACAAGTGTTGGGGTTGTGCATGTGCACCTTGGCAAACATTAGGTGATGGTTTGAACAGAGGCGCCAGTATAGAATAAAATATTTAAGAACAGTTTAAAATGGGAGGTAGCAGTGGACTTACCTCCCCAAGTAGACTTAAAATAGTATGTTTGCTGTAGAAAACTACTTTTATTTGTTACTCCAAAAGTGGTCTATAGCCACTTCATCAGGCTGTATAACAGGAGCAACTGCTAGGTCAGGCAGAACCAGCAAAGCGCCTCCGTCCAGTACACATGAATGACAGTCATAATTCTTTTTTCAGGGTACTGAGACATGACCAGGATCAGTGCTATTGAGGAACTGTCCCGCTTTACCCTATGATTGTGCCATAGAATGTGATTTCAGTCTCATTCTGATTAGAGCACTAAGAATAGACTTTCAGACTTACAGGCTATAATAAGGATTCAATGTACTTCTTCTCCAACATTTTCTACTAGGAGATACTTTTTCATCTTCCAATTACAATAACTTTTCAGCACTCTGCAATTAAAAAAAATACCAAAAAGTAGGTGAAAAAGTACTGTCAAAATTAGTCACATTATTATCTTCCTTGCTGTGGCTTAAATGGCAGTGCATCGAGGTGTGAAAATATCACCTAGGAGAAAACTTAGGAGAAAACGTGAATTGAATAGTGGCCACAGTTACATAGTTATTTAGGTTAAAAAAAAAAGATGTGCCCACTCAGTTCATCCTTTGAGCCGCAACAGATTTTTTTTTTTCATTTTGTTGCACACAGCATCAAGAGTATCTGAACTAAAAGGAATGGTTTTGGGAACCACAGCTATGGTTGTGTTCCCCTCACAAAGACTATTCCATACATTTCAAGTTTTCTTTTTAGAAGAAATAAGTTACATCCCCATCAGCTTTTATAGTGAAAAGTGGTGAATTTGTGAACAGTGCTGACTTATTACGTGTCCTTGCTGGGCTTGATTCCCAAAGCCGTGATAACTCTTATCACGGTCGCGCTAGCATTTTGCGCCTGCTATATGTAATGTTTTTCACATGCAAACGTGAATTTGCGCGCGAAATCGCATCCGTTTTCACACAGAAATTAGCATTTTCTTGCAAAAACGGCCACAATTTCATGCACAAATTCGTGTTTGTGCGCTAAAACCGCTAACACGCACTATAAGAGTTATCACGGCTTTGTGAATCAAGCCCATGGCCTCTATGCTCCTCTTTGAATCATGAGTTATGCGTGGAATTTTTAGAATTTGGAGAAAATAAAATGGCAGCCTCTGTGGCACAGACAGTACATTCCGCGGCTGTATCCAGCGAGACGATATGAAACAGAATGCTGGTAAAACTAAGGTCTGCATGGAGAGCATGACAGAGATGAGATCAAGTGAAGCAAAATTTAGTTTAGGCTTGCTTTAAAGGAGAACTGTAGTGAGAGGTATGTAGAGGCTGCCATATTGATTTCCTCTTAAGAAATACCAGTTGCCTGGTTATCCTGCCGATTTTCTGCCTCTAATACTTTTTGCTCTAGACCCTGAACAAGCATGCAGCAGATCAGGTGTTTCTGAGATTTTTGTCAGATCTGACAAGATTAGCTGCATGCTTGTTTCTGGTTTGATTCTACAGGCAGATAGCTCAGCAGGGCTGCCAGGTAACTGGTATTGCTTAAAAGGAAATCAATATGGCAGCCTCCATGTACCTCTCACTACAATTCTCCTTTTAAGGAAATCCAATATTAAAAAAAGGAATAAATAAAGGCAATATAAATAAAGGCTAGTATTTATTTACAGTGGGATAAAACTCAGAGAAAACATTCAATAAAAATGTGTTTTCCTACTTTTTATTACCCATACAGTTATTGTCCATTTAAAAATTACAAATTCCCAAAGGACAGTTTATCTGCTCTGAAAGCTGCCATTGCATGTGTTTGCATAGCTGCAACTGAGGTGTCTATCTTTGCCTGGATACATTAAAGATACCATGTAAGACCTCTATTTAATAATTTTTTGGGGGGCTCAGATATCATAACATAAGCTGTGGCAGTGAATGTACTCTGCTCTTCACTGATTATCTGCCAGTGTGTGGCCAACATAGGGTTCTGATAATAACACTCATACAAATATACAGTAAACCAACACTTCTCCAAGTGTTTTAGAAGCATTTATTTTGTGATTCGATATTTTGATGAGCATGTTACTTACTTATTTTTCTCTTCTAGGTGTCCTGGAATGGCCATTTTGGACAAAGCTCGTGGTTGTAGCCATTGGATTTACGGGTGGCTTAGTATTTATGTATGTGCAGTGTAAAGTGTATATCCAGTTGTGGAGAAGACTAAAGGCCTACAATCGAGTCATATTTGTTCAGAACTGTCCTGACATCCGCAAGAAGACTGAAACAAAGAACCTCACCACCACTAATCAGAACAATGACCACAAGGAATCGGTAACAGTACCAGTTCAGTCTCAGACCTCCACCAATTTACAGTCAAGCTCTGCGGCCAGCGTACCTGGAGTCATGCCTGTTTGATGACCGTAGTACTCTTTTTTCTTGCTCAGTATAATTCAAAAAATGTACTCAAAGCGTTTCTCAGGCACACCAGCTGAGCAACGGCGAGGTAATAATCTGTTCCTTCAAGGAATACAGCCGTGACAGGGAACTGAAAATTAGATTACCACCTTGTTAAAATTGCCATCGATTTTACAGTGCAAGCACAAACGGAGAGCATAGAGCAGACAGTAGAAAGGAGGTTTAATAAAAAGACTGCATTTTGTATGTCCGCAAGGAGGAAAATAATCTGATTTTATTAGTTGTGGGGAAATCTCCTTTTTTTTGTTGTGTTATATGTGATTGTTTGACTGAGTTGAATGTTTTTCTATTGAACAAAATGATTTCAAAAAAGGCAATGGCAGAAACCAATAGGAGTAATTATATATAAAGTATCTCTGCTAAAGTGTTGCTTTCATAAATAACAGCAGTTTTAGTTTGACACGGGCAACATGTGTTTTGTTTTGTTGGTTTTTTAACTTTGTAAACCTATGTCAAGTCAAAAAAGCACTTAAAAGCTGCACAATTGTAATACATTGGTGGCTTAAAAAAAGTAATAAAGCCAATTCTAAGTGGGAACGCTGGTAAGGGTTGGAACAGTTATGGCAGCTTTAGGAAACCGGGATGTTATGTTTGGTGTGATAGTTGTTGATAATGTTCTTTTTACTGAATTAGAGGCTATTGAACCAGCCTGTTATGTGGGTGAAAACGTGAAACTAGAAGAACCACAAAACAGCACTTGCAAAAAATAAAAAGCAAAACAAAAAAACATTTTGGTAATTCGTTATAACACAGTTTAACTGTGTAATGATGAAGCCTTGAAATGGAATTTCAGTGCTAGAGAGCCTGATATGAGCCCACCCCTATTTCATGTATTTTACTCCCCCCTAGAAGGTTTACACTACTCTAATTATTGATATCAATGTTGATGCTGATGCAAAAGTCCAGCTTTAGTTAAAATATCATCTTGGACTTACTGGGCACCAACATCTTCAAAGCATAGTCAGTGATAGTAAAAAAGCAAATGAGAGGAGCTGCTATCTTCTAACAACACCAGGCATAATCCAGACAGGAGATGGACCCAGAAGTCTGATGATTGTGCTGACAGGAAGAGGAGGGGTTTGGATCCATCTAAACTGGCAGAGCTCTGAATCTCAATTGAGCATCTTGCCTGCAGAAGGGATTGTGCCACTGGAATGGACGACAAATATTTCTAAACCATTTTTTAAAGTACTACAGATACCATGGGATATGGGTTTATTATTTAAGAGACGACTGGTTCTCTTAAAAAAAAAAAGAAAGAAAAAAAATCCAATTTGGTAAAGTTGAGAAAGTAGATGTTTTTACACGCAGTATTTTCATGGTTTATTGTATTTCGAATAAAACCAAAGCAGGTTGTCTACACACTAAATTCAGTTGTGTTTGTATTTTCTCAAAGAAAGAGAGAGAAAGTGTGTGTGTGTGTGTGTGTGTGTGTGTGTGTGTGTGTGTGTGTGTGTGTGTGTGTGTGTGTGTGTGTGTGTGTGTGTGTCATTTTATTCTTTAGTAACATTTTTTTATACCTATTTTTATATCTCAATGTCCCCATTCATCCTAAAAACAGGAAGGACAATGCTATCACCTATCAACAAAATATTGTTAGCAAATTAGGCTAGCTGGTGCTATTGTCATAAGTGAATGACCACACATCCCAAATTCTATTACATTTTTCTAGACAATGTCTGTTCCAAAATGCCATCTTGTAATTGTGTCCATCCATTTGGAACCTGTAGATGTATTGGGCTTATTCCAAAGAAGAAGGATTTCCCTACATGGATAATTAAATCTTATAAAGGTGTCCAAAAACGGTGCAATTTTTTCACCAAATGCGACCTTTTGATGCAATTTTTACGATCGAATTGTATAGAAAATTTGCTATGTATGAAGGCAATTGATAGTGAATGATTCTTTGGTCAATTGCTTTATAGGATAAAATCGATCTGAACATTGTGAAATATGATCGCATTTGAAGAAAGAATCATTCAGTAAATGTGAACATACGATAATTGCCTTCAGATTACTTACGATCATTCAAATCGCATCTAAAGATCACATTTAGTGAAAAATTGTATCGTTAATGGTCACCTTAAGGGTTTATGATTTGTAGCTAAGGGCTAGTTCACACTTAATTTAAAAACGTATCCGTAGCTACGTTTTTTGTCCCGGACGAAAAACGTAGCCACGGATACCAATGTTAAAAATAGGAACAGCACACACTCAAGTTAAAAACGTATCCGCGTGCGATCCGCGGAATACGTTTTTAAACCCGGAACGCTGAGTCCGGACTTGCAGCATTTTTCACGGACCCGTATACACGTACGGGTAGTGAAAATCAATGGGGAAACGGGCCTCCCTCTTCACTGACATTTTGGGACACTGGAAACGGATCAGTTTCCAGTGTCCCATGGTGAAGGAGGGGGCCGCCATGCTGAAGGGGGTAGCAGCCAGGACGGGGGGCTGCGGGCAAAGCGGCGGCCAGGGGGGGTCACATCTACCCCCCCCTTGCTCACCTGGGTGCCCCCCTCCCCGCTCCCCCTCCAGCTCGCATATAATGTAATAATTTGTACCTAATGAAGTTCGGCGAGCCGGGCACTTCCGCCCACACCGCTCGCCGTCACTTCCTGCGATGCCGCCCACTGAAATACAGAGGGCGACATTGCAGGAAGTGACGGCGAGCGGTGTGGGCGGAAGTGCCCGGCTCGACGAACTTCATTAGGTACAAATTATTACATTATATGCGAGCTGGAGGGGGAGCGGGGACGGGGGGCACCCAGGTGAGCAAGGGGGGGGGGGGATGTGACCCCCCTGGCCGCCGCTTTGCCCGCAGCCCCCCGTCCTGGCTGCTACCCCCTCTAGCAAAAAAAAAAACAAAAAACGCAAGCGGATCCAAAACGTGTGCTGCAAAAAAGGCAGCACGGATCCGTTTGCGTTCCGGGTTTTGAAAATCGGAGCCCGGACCGCGGATGCGTCCCGCACCCGGAGCTAGTGTGGCCCAGGCCTAAGTGTCCTGCTAGGCCTAGAAGCATGGTTTGGGGAGGACAAACCATCAGGAAGCTATAACAGATCAGATATTATGCTACTGACCTCTCTCCAAAGGTCTGCAATGTGTCTCAGTTCCACAACATATGTAGAAAAGTATCCTCTTCCATATGACATTTCGTGCACTCTAGGCTGAGGGAATTATGCACACTACTCAACCTTACCAGAGTAAAATAAACTCTATGCAATGCCTTGAAATACATCTCTAGAGAAAATTAGCGTAGTGTGCACAGCCCTTATACCAGACACCACTCCTCTGCATCAATTTCACCCAAGCCTAGTGTTGGGCGAACACCTAGATGTTCGGGTTCGAGAACGTTCGCCGAACATCGCCGCGATGTTCGGGTGTTCGCGCCGAACTCCGAACATAATGGAAGTAAATGGGGACCCGAACTTTCGTGCTTTGTAAAGCTTCCTTACATGCTACATACCCCAAATTAGCAGGGTATGTGCACCTTAGGAGTGGGTACAAGAGGAAAAAAAATATTTGAAAAAGAGCTTATAGTTTTTGAAAAAATTGATTGTAAAGTTTCGAAGGAAAAACTGTCTTTTAAATGTGGAAAATGTCATGTTTCTTTGCACAGGTAACATGCTTTTTGTCGCCATGCAGTCATAAATGTAATACAGAGAAGAGGTTCCAGGAAAAGGGACCGGTAATGCTAACCCAGCACCAGCAGCAGCACACGTGATGGAACAGGAGGAGGCGCAGGAGGAGAAGGCCACGCTTTTTGAGACACAACAACCCAGGCCTTGCATGAGGACAAGAAGCGTGCGGATAGCATGCTTTTTACCGCCATGCAGTCATAAATGTAATAAAGAGAAGAGGTTCCATAAACAGGGACCGGTAACGCTAACCCAGCAGCAGCAGCAGCACACGTGATGGAACAGGAGGAGGCGCAGGAGGAGAAGGCCACGCTTTTTGAGACACAACAACCCAGGCCTTGCATGAGAACAAGAAGCGTGCGGATAGCATGCTTTGTACCGCCATGCAGTCATAAATGTAATAAAGATAAGAGGTTCAATAAACAGGGACCGGTAACGCTAACCCAGCAGCAGCAGCAGCACAGAGCACACGTGATGGAACAGGAGGAGGCGCAGGAGGAGAAGGCCACGCTTTGAGACACAACAACCCAGGCCTTGCATGAGGACAAGAAGCGTGCGGATAGCATGCTTTTTACCGCCATGCAGTCCTAAATGTAATAAAGAGAAGAGGTTCCATAAACAGGGACCGGTAACGCTAACCCAGCAGCAGCAGCAGCACACGTGATGGAACAGGAGGAGGCGCAGGAGGAGAAGGCCACGCTTTGAGACACAACAACCCAGGCCTTGCATGAGGACAAGAAGCGTGCGGATAGCATGCTTTGTACCGCCATGCAGTCATAAATGTAATAAAGATAAGAGGTTCAATAAACAGGGACCGGTAACGCTAACCCAGCAGCAGCAGCAGCACAGAGCACACGTAATGGAACAGTAGGAGGCGCAGGAGGAGAAGGCCACGCTTTGAGACACAACAACCCAGGCCTTGCATGAGGACAAGAAGCGTGCGGATAGCATGCTTTGTACCGCCATGCAGTCATAAATGTAATAAAGATAAGAGGTTCAATAAACAGGGACCACGCGGCAACGCTAACCCAGCAGCAGCAGACGTGATGGAACAGGAGCAGGCGCAGGAGGAGAAGGCCAAGCTTTTTGAGACACAACAACCCAGGCCTTGCATGAGGACAAAAAGCGTGCGGATATAGCAATGCTTTTTGCCGCCATGCAGTCATAAGTGTAATACAGATGAGAGGTTCCATAAACAGGGACCGGCAACGCTAACCCAGCAGCAGCAGCACACGTGATGGAACAGGAGCAGGCGCAGGAGGAGAAGGCCATGCTTTTTGAGACACAACAACCCAGGCCTTGCATGAGGACAAAAAGCGTGCGGATATAGCAGCAATGCTTTTTGCCGCCATGCAGTCATAAATGTAATACAGATGAGAGGTTCAATAAACAGGGACCGGAAACGCTAAACCATCCCAGATGTTCATTGGTCATGTTACTTGGTTGGGGTCCTGGAGTGTTGCGTAGTCGTTTCCAATCCAGGATTGATTCATTTTAATTTGAGTCAGACGGTCTGCATTTTCTGTGGAGAGGCGGATACGTCGATCTGTGACGATGCCTCCGGCAGCACTGAAACAGCGTTCCGACATAACGCTGGCTGCCGGGCAAGCCAGCACCTCTATTGCGTACATTGCCAGTTCGTGCCAGGTGTCTAGCTTCGATACCCAATAGTTGAAGGGTGCAGATGGATTGTTAGACACAGCTACGCCATCTGACATGTAGTCCTTGACCATCTTCTCCAGGCGATCGGTGTTGTAGGTGGATCTGCACGCTTGCTGTTCAGTGGGCTGCTGCTGCATGGGTGTCAGAAAATTTTCCCACTCCAAGGACACTGCCGATACCATTCCCTTTTGGGCACTAGCTGCGGCTTGTGTTGTTTGCTGCCCTCCTGGTCGTCCTGGGTTTGCGGAAGTCAGTCTGTCGGCGTACAACTGGCTAGAGGAGGGGGAGGATGTCAATCTCCTCTCTAAAGTCTCCACAAGGGCCTGCTGGTATTCTTCCATTTTGACCTGTCAGACTCTTTCTTCAAGCAGTTTTGGAACATTGTGTTTGTACCGTGGATCCAGAAGGGTATATAAACCCAGTAATTGGTGTTGTCCCGAATGCGCACAATGCGTGGGTCGCGTTCAATGCAGTCTAGCATGAATTGAGCCATGTGTGCCAGAGTCCTACCAGAATCCTCATCATCCTCTTGTGAGCGTTGTGATAGTTGTTGTGATGCATCATAGTCGTCACCTTCTTCCTGGTCTGCTTCTGCTGACCATTCGCGCTGAATTGTGGAAGTCCAACGTGCACCGCTCTGGCCCTCGTCAGTGGTGGCAGGAAATTCCTGCTCCAACTCCAGCTGTTCCTCCTCCTCTTCTTCATCATGTGTCAGCTTAGCCAACCTTATAGCGCGAATGAGATTACTCCCATTATCACACACAACCATGGCCGGTTTCAGGTCCAGCGGTGCCAGCCACAAATCCATCTGTTCCTTTATTCCCCTCCAAATTTCCTCCCCTGTGTGCTGCTTATCCCCAAGGCAGATCAGCTTCAGCAACGCTTGCTGACGCATGCCAACAGCTGTGCTGCACTGCTTCCACGATCCTACTGCTGCTGGTGCTGGGTTCGCGTTTCCGGATGAGGTACAGCTTTGAGATGCGTTGGAGGAGAAGGAGTCAGAGAGGTAGGTGCTGCTGTTATCCAGTGGGAGGGACGGCGGTGCAGGTGTTTGCGGCGTGGGCAACACCCGCGCCGTAGCAGGTGAGGAATCGCTGCCAGGCTCCACAAGGTTCACCCAGTGCGCGGTAAGGGAGATGTATCGACCCTGGCCGAACGCACTCGTCCAGGTGTCAGTGGTGAGGTGAACCTTGCAGGCAACGGCATTCTTCAAGCTTAGGGTTATTTTGCTGACCACGTGCTCATGCAACTCAGGCACTGCAGAGCGCGCAAAGTGGTAGCGGCTGGGAACCACGTAACGTGGGATGGCCACTGACATCATGCCCTTGAAGCTGTTTGTCTCCACCACTCGATATGTCAGCATTTCGCAGGCCAGAAGCTTGGCTATGCTGGCTCTTACTGCCACGGCCCGGGGGTCATTTGCTGGCAATTTCCTCTTGCGCTCAAACATCTCCGAGACAGACAACTGAACCGTAGGGCTGCACACCGAAGGGCTGTTGGTTGTTGTGTTTGATGAACACTGGGAGACCTCAAGAGCACTACTCCGGAAAGTGACAGTGTCAGCGTCATCTGATTTTTTTGAATGTTTTGAACCACGCAATGGCTGGGCTACTGCTGCTGCTGAGGCGGGTCTGGTGGTGAGTCTGGTGAACCCAAGGGAGGCAGTGTTGCTGGTGGTACCCTGTCCTGCCGCGTTTGCCCACAGAGTGGGATGTTTGGATAGCATGTGGCGGCTCATGCTGGTGGTGGAGAGGTTGTTAATACTTTTCCCCCTGCTCAGGCGGGTCTTGCACACCTTGCAAATCGCCATGGTAACATCCTCAGTGCAGTCTTCAAAGAAAGCCCAGACTTTGGAGCACCTGCCTTGCTGGCGATTTCTGTTTGCGCCTCTTTTGCCTCTCACTTGAACTTCCACGCTTGTGGTGCCTGAAATTGCGCGCCGCCTACCTTGTGGCACAAGGCGAACTCGTGCAGCAGTGGGTTCTTCAACAGACTCATCTGTGCTGCTGCTACGACGGCGATGTTCTTGTTCACAAACAAAATCTGGGTCTATGTCCACATTGTCCATACCCTCCTCTTCCATCTCCTCAAACTCGTCATATGTCATTGTGGGGGGCCGCCGCCGTGGAGTAGAGCTCCCCAGCACAACCGTCAGGGGAAACACCTCTTCCCTTGCCCCTCCCTCTTTCACCGGATTTCTTCCTCATTTCACTTATCCTTACAGTACACGCTGACTGGCAGCAGTACAGTGGCAGTACAGAAATGCTATACAGTGGTGGGTGAGCGGTGTACCACTATTGCCAGCAGCGACACAGAGCACAATGCTATACAGTGGCGGGTGAGCGGTGTACTACTGTTCCCAGCAGACACAGAGTGGCAGTAAACACAATGCTATATAGTGTGGCTGAGCCGTGTACACAGAGTGGCAGTAAACACAATGCTATATAGTCTGCTATATAGTCACCCCGAACGGGGTGATGTTCTGCAGAACCCGAACAGTGGCGAACACTGTTCGCCCAACACTACTGGGAACGTAGATTTTAGTACCTAAACACACGATACAACATGTTTTCCGGGGTCGGACTCTGAGGCACATACAGATGGTCCCGATCATCATCCTCATCATACAACTCTTCTCCTGAGTCTGACCCACCCACCACCTCTGCCACCCCAACATCCCCAGACACAGACCCCTCATCGTCCTCAACATTAACTTGGGATGCTGGCCTGAGCCCGACCTCCTCCTCCACATCAGGCCCCATCATCTCCTCAATGGCAGCCCTCATTAATCGCTCTGGCGCCGGACCGATGGACACAACGTTCTCCTCCGGGGAGGGCTGCTGCTGACCACTGGCTGCTGGGGTGGATGTTATAGCTTGCGTGGGGCGTTGGCTGTTGCTGTTGTTGGGAGTGCTGCTCACAGCGGAGGTCTCTGAGGAACTCATGGTGAGCTCATATAGTGGTTGACGGTGAGTGGAGTATTACTGATCCCAGCAATATACACACTGACTGGCAGAGTACGCAATGCTATATAATGTAGCTGAGCCGTGTACACAGAGTGGCAGTGAACAATGCTATATAGTCTGGCTGAGCCATGTACACAGAGTGGCAGTGAACAATGCTATATAGTCTGGCTGAGCCATGTACACAGAGTGGCAGTAAACAATGCTATATAGTCTGGCTGAGCCGTGTACACAGAGTGGCAGTGAACAATGCTATATAGTCTGGCTGAGCGGTGTACACAGAGTGGCAGTACACACAATGCTATATAGTCTGGCTGAGCCGTGTACACAGAGTGGCAGTACACACAATGCTATATAGTCTGGCTGAGTGGTGTACACACAGTGGCAGTACACAATGCTATATAGTCTGGCTGAGCGTGTACACACAGTGGCAGTAAACAATGCTATATAGTCTGGCTGAGCGGTGTACATAGAGTGGCAGTACACACAATGCTATATAGTCTGGCTGAGCGGTGTACACAGAGTGGCAGTAAACAATGCTATATAGTAGGGATGGGACGAATCCACAATTTCTTCGAATCCGAATTCGAATCTAAAAAGGTTTTTGAATATCTCGAACCTTTCGAATCCCGAATCTAACGAATCCTGCACATAAGAATTGTGCGATCCGTGGTATAGTTGCCCGCAGTATAAGGTACCCAGGCATAGGTGCCCGCACTATAGGTAGCTAGGTAAAGGTGTCTTCAGTATAGATAGCAAGGTATAGGGGCCTTCACTATAGGTTGCAAGGTATAATGGCCTTCAGTATAGGCAGCCGGGTATAGTGGCCTTCAGTATAGGTTGCAGGGTATAGTGGCCTTCAGTATAGGCAGCAGGGTATAGTGGCCTTCATTATAGGCAGCCGGGTATAGTGGCCTTCAGTATAGGCAGCAGGGTATAGGGGCCTTCACTATAGGTTGCAAGGTATAGTGGCCTTCAGTATAGGTAGCAGAGTATAGGGGCCTTCAGTATAGGTAGCAGGGTATAGGGGCCTTCAGTATAGGTAGCAGGGTATAGGGGCCTTCAGTATAGGTAGCAGGGTATAGGGGCCTTCAGTATAGGTAGCAGGCTATGGGGGTGCTTCAGTATAGGTAACAGGCTATGGGGGGCTTCAGTATAGGTAGCAGGCTATGGGGGTGCTTCAGTATAGGTAACAGGCTATGGGGGGCTTCAGTATAGGTAGCAGGCTATGGGGGTGCTTCAGTATAGGTAACAGGCTATGGGGGGCTTCAGTATAGGTAGCAGGCTATGGGGGTGCTTCAGTATAGGTAGCAGGCTATGGGGGGCTTCAGTATAGGTAGCAGGCTATGGGGGGGCTTCAGTATAGGTAGCAGGCTATGGGGGGGCTTCAGTATAGGTAGCAGGCTATGGGGGGCTTCAGTATAGGTAGCAGGCTATGGGGGGCTTCAGTATAGGTAGCAGGCTATGGGGGGGCTTCAGTATAGGTAGCAGGCTATGGGGGGGCTTCAGTATAGGTAGCAGGCTATGGGGGGCTTCAGTATAGGTAGCAGGCTATGGGGGGCTTCAGTATAGGTAGCAGGCTATGGGGGGCTTCAGTATAGGTAGCAGGCTATGGGAGGCTTCAGTATGGGGCGCTTCAGCATAGTTAGCAGGCTATGGGGGGCTTTAGTATAGGTAGCAGGCTATGGGGGGCTTCAGTATGGGGGGCTTCAGTATAGTTAGCAGGCTATGGGGGCTTTAGTATAGGTAACAGGCTATGGGGGCTTCAGTATAGGTAGCAGGCTATGGGGGGCTTCAGTATAGGTAGCAGGCTATGGGGGGCTTCAGCATAGTTAGCAGGCTATGGGGGGGCTTTAGTATAGGTAGCAGGCTTTGGGGGCTTTAGTATAGGTAGCAGGCTATGGGGGGGCTTTAGTATAGGTAGCAGGCTATGGGGGGGCTTTAGTATAGGTAGCAGGCTATGGGGGGCTTTAGTATAGGTAGCAGGCTATGGGGGGCTTTAGTATAGATAGCAGGCTATGGGGGGCTTCAGTATAGATAGCAGGCTATGGGGGGGCTTCGTATGGGGGCTTCAGTATATATAGCAGGCTATGGGGGGCTTCGTATGGGGGCTTCAGTATATATAGCAGGCTATGGGGGCTTCTTATGGGTGGCAGTGGCACATATCCTCCTCCCTACCCCCGCAGCCTCCTCCGCTCGTCCCCCTGCATACATAAGGAGAAGCAGCCTCTCACCTCCAGCATCAGCGTGGAGCCTGGAGCGGCAGACTTCTCCCTTCACTTCCTAGTTCCCCCTAGTGGCCACCTGACCGGCTCTTACTGATGACGCGTAGTAAGAGCCGGTCACTAGGGGGAATAAGGAAGTGTGCAGGAGGCCTGCCGCTCCGGGCTCCACGCTGGAGGTGAGAGGCTGCTGCTTCTTATTTATGCGGCGGGCGAGCGGAGGCGGCTGCGGGGAGCGGGAGGAGGACAATTGCGAGCGGGGGAAGCGGCGGATGCGCGGCGATGCAGCGTCGGGATTCGGCGCATTCGGCGAACAGAAAATGGCGTCGGGATTCGAGTCCACGAATCTCGAATATTTCCTAATATTCGAGAGATTCGTGGATTCGCCGGATTCGTCGTCCCACCCCTACTATATAGTCTGGCTGAGCGGTGTACACACAGTGGCAGTACACAATGCTATATAGTCTGGCTGAGCGGTGTACACAGAGTGGCAGTACACACAATGCTGTATAGTCTGGCTGAGCGGTGTACACACAGTGGCAGTAAACAATGCTATATAGTCTGGCTGAGCGGTGTACACAGAGTGGCAGTACACACAATGCTATATAGTCTGGCTGAGCCGTGTACACACAGTGGCAGTAAACAATGCTATATAGTCTGACTGAGCGGTGTACACAGAGTGGCAGTACACACAATGCTATATAGTCTGGCTGAGCCGTGTACACACAGTGGCAGTAAACAATGCTATATAGTCTGACTGAGCGGTGTACACAGAGTGGCAGTACACACAATGCTATATAGTCTGGCTGAGCCGTGTACACACAGTGGCAGTAAACAATGCTATATAGTCTGGCTGAGCGGTGTACACACAGTGGCAGTACACAATGCTATATAGTCTGGCTGAGCGGTGTACACAGAGTGGCAGTACACACAATGCTATATAGTCTGGCTGAGCGGTGTACACAGAGTGGCAGTACACACAATGCTATATAGTCTGGCTGAGCCGTGTACACACAGTGGCAGTAAACAATGCTATATAGTCTGACTGAGCGGTGTACACAGAGTGGCAGTACACACAATGCTAAATAGTCTGGCTGAGCGGTGTACACACAGTGGCAGTAAACAATGCTATATAGTCTGACTGAGCGGTGTACACAGAGTGGCAGTACACACAATGCTATATAGTCTGGCTGAGCCGTGTACACACAGTGGCAGTACACAATGCTATATAGTCTGGCTGAGCGGTGTACACAGAGTGGCAGTACACACAATGCTATATAGTCTGGCTGAGCGGTGTACACACAGTGGCAGTAAACAATGCTATATAGTCTGGCTGAGCGGTGTACACAGAGTGGCAGTACACACAATGCTATATAGTCTGGCTGAGCCGTGTACACACAGTGGCAGTAAACAATGCTATATAGTCTGACTGAGCGGTGTACACAGAGTGGCAGTACACACAATGCTATATAGTCTGGCTGAGCCGTGTACACACAGTGGCAGTAAACAATGCTATATAGTCTGGCTGAGCGGTGTACACACAGTGGCAGTACACAATGCTATATAGTCTGGCTGAGCGGTGTACACAGAGTGGCAGTACACACAATGCTATATAGTCTGGCTGAGCCGTGTACACACAGTGGCAGTAAACAATGCTATATATAGCGTGGCTGAGCGAGGTACACAGTGGCAGTACACACAATGCTATATAGTGTGGCTGAGCGAGCGGTGTACTACTGTTCCCAGCAGTGACACACAATGACTGGGGGGACCCTGGCTAGCGTGGCTGGAGCGCGAACTACCCTGCCTGCCTACCCAAAGCTAAACCCACAGACAAATGGCGGAGATATGACGTGGTTCGGGTATTTATTTACCCGAACCACGTGACCGTTCGGCCAATCAGAGCGCGTTCGGGCCGAACCACGTGACCCGTTCGGCCAATCAGAGCGCGTTCGGGGTCCGAACCACGTGACCCGTTCGGCCAATCACAGCGCTAGCCAAACGTTCGGGGAACGTTCGGCCATGCGCTCCTAGTTCAGCCATGTGGCCGAACGGTTTGGCCGAGCACCATCAGGTGTTCGGCCGAACTGGAACATCACCCGAACAGGGTGATGTTCTGCAGAACCCGAACAGTGGCGAACACTGTTCGCCCAACACTACCCAAGCCCTCCTGCCACCTTTGCCGGCAGCAAACTGTTCTGTCAGATCTATCCAGGGACAGAGAACAATAGATAGAGAATAATGGTCTATCCAATGCTAGGTACACACGAAGCGTTTTTTCAGTCGATTTTCCGTCCGATCGATTCTCTGCTTGATTTTCCGATCGATTCTCTTATCTTTTCTTAGCAATTTCCATTCACTTCTATGACCAGAAAAACAATCGGAAATAATAGCGGACATGACAGAATTTATCTATCGAACCATCTATCTGCCGAAAAAATGGATGGCTGTGTACCTAGCATAACCTTTCATACACAATGAAACGCTCAAAGTCATTCAAATCAATATCTGCTTGTCCCAAGGTCAACTGGGATTGCATGCCATGAGAGATCTCCAAGTATCTAAAGAAATATTATTTGGTAACTTTAATTGTTGCTTAAAAGAATGAATTACAAAAAAATATTTGGGAATCCAAAGCAGACAAGGCCTGAACAGGCAGGTGAACTTTAGAAAGCATATCATTTTGATAAGTTTCACCCTGCCAATCAGTTACAATGGAAGGGAGTTCCAGCTAACAAACGTCAATGAGTTGCTTCTGGAGAGGAGTTTAGCTGCATAGACTGAGAGGGGTCCCTAGATACCAAAATGCCCAAGTACCTAAATATATCTACCCACAGGGAAGGCCTGTCTGGTATCCACTCTTGAGGATTGTATTCTAGAAGTAAAATCAGTTATTGATCTGAAGTCCTAAAAAATCCCTGAACTGTTTAATCAGAGCCGGCCAAAATAGGGATTCGCCGGTATGGTGAGATAACTTGTTCTCCATCCTTCCGATACGGAGACCTTTAATAGCCTTTGATTCCCTCATCAGGTTGGTCATAGGTGACATAACAAACAACAGAACAGACAGAGGACAACCCTATTGGGTGCCTTGCTGAGTTATGGGAGGATATTATGTTATTGATGCGCACTTTAGCTATAGGACAGTGATACAATACATACAGTCCCAAGGACCAATGAATCACCTCACAAAGATGAGGAGCAATAACATCTTTATATTTCATGTTGGATTCCACTGGAAAGCTGTCTATTCCTGTTAACTCTCCAGACTGTAAGGACCCACTTGCATCAGCTAACTTCTCTTCTGGAATCTCCAGATCTAAAGGGTCTCAATATCCCTCAGGCACTGTGGGAAAAGAGACATTGTTCAAATATGCAGCCAAGTCTCTATTGGAATACATTCTCTGAGAGGAATCATAAAACAAGTGTTTATGTCCCAAGGATCCAGGCAGTCCACCTCCCTGAATTAGTAATACAAGGAGTAACCACCATCTAACTTTGTTTATGAGAAAGTTAAGCCAGCAACCATGTAGTTCATTCTCCATGCTCAATCATGCGCTGTGACTGGTGAACCACGCTAAGAATTATACTCTGCACCCTCAACAATGCCACCCCTGTAGGTTTTTTTTTTCATTTTATCATGGTCCTCCAGAAAGCCTGGGTAAATGTATTCCCTCTCCGCCTCCTCATGCTTTAAAATCTGATTGGACACTATGGGGTTATCACATTCTACGAATAATTACAGGATACAGGACAGAACACAGGCCCATATTCCTCATCAATGTTGATACCAAAGGCATGGCCATAGTGTTATAGAATATCGTTCAAAAGTCCATTTATTTCAGTAATTCAACTTAAAAGGGGAAACTAATATATGAAATAGACACATTACATGCAAAGGCAGATAATTTTAAGGGACTCCGAGCTCTAAATAAAAACGAAATTTGTACTCACCTGGGCTTTCTGCAGCCCGGTGTAGGTTGGGAGGTCCCACGGCGTCCATCTAGCTCTTCTCCCAGAGCCTGGCCATAAATGCCGGCCGCCATGATGACGCGAGGCGGCCGACGTGGTGACGACAGACGTGACGCATCAGGAAGAAGGAGCCCGACACTCGGGCCCAGTGTCGCCGGGAGCCACCGGGGAGCCATTTCTGGCCAGGCTCTGGGAGAAGAGCCAGATGGATGCCGTGGGACCTCCCGACCTACACTGGGCTGCAGAAAGCCCCAGGTGAGTACCAATTTCGTTTTTACTTAGAGCTCGGAGTCCCTTTAAGCCTTTATTTGTTAGAATTTTGATGATTGTGGCTTACAGCTTATAAAACCCTAAAAACAAAATCTCAGACCAATAGAATATCCTGAAAAAGTTTTCTAGGCTCAAAGTGACAGACTCTAATCAGATAATTGATACAAAACAACTGCAAATGGTACCTATTTCATATAGTAAATGTACCTTTTAAGTTGAATTACTGAAATAAATGGACTTTTGAAAGATATTCAATTTTTTTGAGTTTCACCTCTACATTCAGGTCAGACTGGCTTCCTCCCCCGCCCCCCCCCCCCCCTCTTCCAAAGAAAACAAAACAAAACATGGAAATGAACAAAAATATGCAGTGAAAAAATATGATCTGAATTCTTGTTCAGAGTCTATGGCTAAAAGTCTTAGAGACAGAGGTTCAGCAGGACAGGCATGCAATTTGCATTGTTTAAAAGGAAATAAATATGGTAGTCTCAATATCCCTGACTTTCACTCTAGGTGACCTTTAACCCCCTTGGCGGTATGAAAAATACCGCCAGGGGGCAGCGCAGCAGTTTTTTTTAAATTTTTTTTTTAAAATCATGTAGCGAGCCCAGGGCTCGCTACATGATAGCCGCTGCTCAGCGGCATCCCCCCAGCCCCGCCGATCGCCTCCGGCGATAGGCGATCAGGAAATCCCGTTCAAAGAACGGGATTTCCTGGAGGGCTTCCCCCGTCGCCATGGCAACGGGGCGGGATTACGTCACCGACGTCAGCGACGTCGGGACGTCATTGGGAGACCCGATCCACCCCTTGGCGCTGCCTGGCACTGATTGGCCAGGCAGCGCAGGGGTCTGGGGGGGGGGGGGCGCGCGCCGCACCGGATAGCGGCGATCGGGCGCGCGGCGGCGGCGATCGGGGTGCTGGCGCAGCTAGCAAAGTGCTAGCTGCGTCCAGCAAAAAAAAAATTATTTAAATCGGCCCAGCAGGGCCTGAGCGGCACCCTCCGGCGGCTTACCCCGTGTCACACACGGGGTTACCGCTAAGGAGGTTAAGAGAGAGGCAACCCCTGAGACTTCACAGACTATGTGATAATGGAAATCAAATCTGAGTGACACAGAAGGGAGGAAACTCTGCAACCTGCTGGGAGAGGAGGAATCCACAGTGAAAATTGCTGCACACTGTGTAACAAGAATGCTGCAGACTGCAAATAGCATAAATAAATGGTTATATGTGAAATTATAGAGTCTGTTGACAGCATATCTGGTATACCTTTATCTCCTTATATGCTGTATGTTCCAATGTAGTTGTCCAATTTGTTCTTGATGGTATCAATCTCTTTCCCCAGCTTATCTAGCCTATTTTGTTTTATTTTGGCTAGCAGTTTAAGAAGGTTCACTCCACAATTATTTAGGAATTCACCAAGTTCTCTGTCATTCTCATCACTTTCCTCTCCATCATTAGGCAATACATCCCACCTAAATCTCTTTGGGATTATTCCCTCTGTGGCCTGTTTCTTAAGACTACAAACTATAAATGGATTAGAGATTGGTAATGATAGTATATTAGTGACGGTGGATGTTACGGAGCTGTATACCATCATTCCACATGAGAAGGCATTGGATGCTGTAGAGAGGGCACTAAGGGATCACAATATGGTGGGAGAAGATCAAATTATGTTTATTTTGGAGCTATTGGAATTTTCCCTGTCACACAATTATTTTTGGTTTGGGGGGATGTTTTATGTGCAGGCTGTTGGATGCGCAATGGGGGCAAAATTTGCCTCCAGAGTAGCGAACATATTCATGGATCAATGGGAGAGGGAAGTTTTGGGTACACAAGAGAGTCATATGGTTAGAAATTGGAAACGATTTATTGATGTGTCTGACCTGTTCTGGATTTGGGAGGGTAGTGAACAACAATTATTGCAATATGTACAGTGGCTGAATAGAAACAATTTGGGAATTGAGTTGACTATGAAATTCAATGCAGAAGAAATTGACTTTTTAGATGTAGTGATTATGAAGAAAGCGGGGACCCTGGGAACAAAAACGTTTTTTAAGAAAACTGATAGGAATTCCTATATCCCAGTACAAAGTTGCCACCACCCTAAGTCAGAATCAGAATCAGAATCAGTTTTATTTCGCCAAGTACAGCAAGAGCTGTAATCGGAATTATTTGTGGTACACATGGCATAGGCAGTGTAAAGACAGACAGAGAAAGACAGATACAAAACGCATACAATATACAAATACAAAAATAGGAATGCAGTGGTCAAGGACCGTACCGGCCATATCACTGCTGTGCAGGGCAGTCAGGTAATAATAAGGTGCGCTAAAAACGTCCACAGTCTCTTTCTGGATAAAGAACCAGGGCAGGCAGAGGCAGGAGTCGGCTGACCGACCCGGCAGTTAGAGATTCAGGCCGGGCCGGGGAAGGTTAGAGTTCAGTAGACGAACAGCCTGGGGGAAGAAGGTGTTTTTCCGCCTAGTAGTTTTGGATGGTAAAGTCCTGTAGCGGCGGCCCAATGGGAGGAGCCTGAAGTAGTGGCTGCCTGGGTGGGAGGGGTCGCGGGAGATCATGGTTGCCCTCTTTCTCATCCTAGAAGAGTGGAGGAGATCAAGAGGAGGAAGAGGAGAGCCGATGATCTTCTCTGCGTCAGTTATGACTCTCTGCAGCTTGTGTTTGTCGCTTGCCGCTGCGCCTGCATACCAGACAATTACAGAGGAGCAGAGGATAGATTCTGTGGTGGCGGTATAGAAACTGGTCAGCAGCTCCCTGGGCATGCCAAATCTCTTCAGTTGGCGCAGGAAGAACAACCGCTGCTGGGATTTCTTCTGAATTTTGGTGGTGTTAAGCCCCCATTTCAGGTTGTTAGTGAGAGTCGTGCCGAGGAACCGAACCGATGATACCTTAGATGCAAAGTGGATGCAAAATATTCTAAAAGGTCAGTCGAATACGTAGAAATTGCACGTTTGAAGAAGATTATGCAAGCTGAGACATTGATTGACAGATTCACTGAAAAAGGGTATAATCGCCAATACCTTGAAAGGGTGTCAAATGAAATTATGGGAATACAAAGAGATTATCTTTTACAGGATAACACACAGAAGGAGATCAGATCTAGTGCCTTTGAATTTGCTGTAATGATGTAGTATAGACAGGTGGAGAATATATTAAAAAAACATTGGGGCCTACTGAAAAACGACCCCATTCTGGGCAAAGCACTTCCAGAAAAACCAAAATTAATTTACAGACGAGCAAGAAATTTGCAACAGCAAGTGGTTAAGACATATGTGAATGGCCCCATAGTCAGGAATAGAACCAATGCATGGGGAAATGTGGGGTTTTACCCCTGCCATCAATGTTCGACATGTGAAAGGGCACAAGGGATGAGAATGTGGGAGGTCACGTCCTCACAAACTGGCAAAAGCCATAAAATTCGGGAATTTATTCATTGTAGCAGTACGCATGTGGTGTACCTTTTATGGTGCCCATGCGGGCTACAATATGTGGGGTGGACTAAAAGAACCCTAAAAAAGCAGGTTGGGGAACATATTAACAATATTAGCAGAGGTTTTGGGGGTCATAGTGTCTCTAAATATTTTTTTTAGAACATCATGGGAGCAACCCGGGCCTGCTGAAGTTCTGTGGGATACAACAATTAACTACTAGATGGAGGGGTTGTCACAAAGTCAGGAAGATTTCAAAATTTTAAACAAGATGGATATATGATCTCAAAACCCTGACCCCGGTGGATTGAACATTGAACTTGATATAAATTGCTTCATAGCAAATGATTGATAGATGATAGATCTGATTGCACTATCTGCGGGTGATAATATAGTGACGTGAAATACACAGGTTTGATGATGTCATGTATATGGGGTAAAGTGTATCATGTTAAATGAGGGGGTGCTGATACATACTATATATGTTCTTATGATTATTACGGGTTGTTATGGAATGGAGGTCTGGGATTATTATTGATGGTAGTTCAATAATTTTTTGGGGGGTCTGCTGGATGATGATGTGGGTGTCATGAGCCGCATAGTAAGATATGTAGAATGAGGAGATTATAGAGGAGATTATACCTCCGCAAATTGTCACCTCCCAATTTTTATATATATATTTTATATCCTTTACATATATGTTTTTTGCTTCGATATTGTGTCGAATTCTGACTTTCTATATTTAATTTTTATATTTTTTTTGTATTCTGAATTCCGCACGTATTTGTGCAAACCTATTGGTATATTACCTTCCCTAAAATATATTATGTAATGGTGGGCCTTCTAGCCCTAGTAGTCCGCCTATTTTGGGCAGTGTTTACCTTTAGGAATGTTGGGTAATTTTTTTTTATGCAGAAGAGGCTTCTATGTCCCGTGGTAGGATGGGAGCGCAAGCTTACACTTATGCTGAGTCCCGTAGGAGTATGGGTAATGTAGTCCAAGCTGCCGTTAGAACCAATAGGAGGAATCATAGTACTATCAGGCAGCAGAGCGGCGAATGAAACTAAACAACGGACAGTGATGAAACTGGTTGGGCGGAACCTAAGGAGGCTGTGAGACGCTGAGTATCCTCGAGGGGGAAGTTTTATGCGCATGTTTTATGGAATTTTTTGTAAGTGCACTACAATTTTAATCTATGAGTAATAAACAGAGTCACGTTATGTTGAGCCTTGTTTGAGTCATAGGATCTTTTATTGCTGGAGAGCGGAGGTGATTGTTACAAACGCTAATTTGCTGGTCTGTGAAGGGCCGGCGTCCATATCTGGAGAGGTTTGAGTGCTTATCTGGGTGAGGCACGCTGGGTGATACTATAGCTAATTGGGAGCACTGGTGACGTACACTGTTATATACCAGGTGGTATCACACTACTGCTGTGTCTTTTTTTCCCCTATGCATTTATGGCTGTTTGAGGAGCTCCAAACTGGAAAACACAGAAGAAGTGATAACTGGCAGAGCCACAAAACGCGATTGCTGATGTAGATTGGTTGGCCATTTCTTCTGGTGAGCGTATACTGTTACTGTTTGTATGCTGTGAGAAGCCCTTGAAGATCCATAGGAAACATATATTATCAGGAATTACAGTATATGGACTACATGTGTCACTTTTAATGAATGGACATATCTATTAGTCTGGCATTCATCTTGCTAGTTAATATATGTATTAGGGTAAAGGTGGTGTGAACCCACAGTGTTATTGTTGAGCGCTCTGCTAAATAAGATATTGATTTTTATAGTCATGTCACATCTACAAGGTTTGAAATCCTAGTGTCCTCAGTTACAAAGTCTACTGCTAAGAGTTTATTGAAGAATGAATTGTAATCTCTTTCAAAAAAATTCTCCCACTGCACTTTTTTAAAGTAGCTTTTTGTACATGGTAATCAGTGTCAACAGAATAGAATGTGTTAGCTTACTTCATTTGCATGACAAAGCGTACAACTTTTGATGCCTTAACAGTGCTTTCTTTGATAAACATCAACACAACTAAAAAAAGCTTATTTACCTCTTTACTGGCATATAGACAACAAAACAACATGATGTGTTTGTAAAGGTTGTATTGAGGTTTTTATCATATGCAAATACGTGATCCCAACAGGGATAGGCCCCTAATGCACTAAAACATAACTTTTATTGGTTAATATAAAAAAAATGTTTGGGAAGCAGCGAATATATAATACAAACAGACTGTGTTGGTGTATAATTCATCAACAACTATGTGTCAGAATATATCCATCAGTTGGGAAATTGATTGGACCATGTGTATACCTATATATGAACAATCAGACAGGCTCCGATAAATACAGGAGTGTGTCTATAATATAGCTATCGTGCATATATGGCCAATTCAAATCATCAATTTCCCCAGCTTAATCATAGTCATATCATAGCTCTCTGATTGTGAATTTAAAAAAAATTTAAATTCACAATCGGAGAGCTATGATATGACTATGATTAAGGACTTGGAGTCCGAAACATGTTAGTCAAAGTGTTTTACCTGAACTGGATATGTCCTGAATAAAGTACATTGGAGTGGAGACATTAGTGCGGACCTTCCTTTTCTACCGTTGCTTATTGGGCTTGGCCGCTCGTGTTCCTGCACTGTCCCACCCAGTACGGTGTAGCGGTACTCCTGTCTACCTTACAGTCTGTTTGTATTATATGTTCGCTGCTACCCAAACATTTGTTTTTTAATATTAACCAATAAAAGTTATGTTTTAGTGCATTAGGGGCCTATCCCTGTTGGGAACACGTATTTGTATTAGTTTCCCCCGAGTGCTGTAATTTGTATTTGTGTTTATCATATGGCCTTACTGCAGTTTTCATTTCATTATAGCGGAGCCTGAGCTCACCGGGGTGCTTTGCACCTGTTGAGCTGGTTGGCACAGCCTGGTTGGTCGGGGTGGTTGGGATGCTTTGGCATAGTTTGGAGTTTATGGAGTGGTGTGGAGCTTTTGGATTGTCCCACTGTGGAAGTTTGTGGAGGGTGTGGATGGTTTTGGGCTGGACGCTTTCTGCTCGGATGTGGGTGGGGGCTGTTTGTTGTTTGTTTATTTATCTATTTATTTTTCCTTCTCTGTGGTGCCTCTTGTGCATCGCCCTGTTGTCTCCCTGTGGGCGCCTGTATCTGTTACTGTCGGGAAGCAGCTTGCTGGCTGGACAGAGGTGACTTAAGGTCGGGGTTGCCGGGGAGGGGGTGATTGGGGACAGCGTTGAATGGGTGTGTAGATATGTAGTGCACTATTTTTTTTTTCAATATACAGCATAATCACTGTATCACCTCATGTTGGCTGTTATTATTTGTATTTTCTTTTGATTATCATTAATATAGTGGCTTGCAAAAGTATTCGGCCCCCTTGAAGTTTTCCACATTTTGTCACATTACTGCCACAAACATGAATCAATTTTATTGGAATTCCACGTGAAAGACTAATACAAAGTGGTGTACACGTGAGAAGTGGAACGAAAATCATACATGATTCCAAACATTTTTTACAAATAAATAACTGCAAAGTGGAGTGTGCGTAATTATTCAGCCCCCTTTGGTCAGAGTGCAGTCAGTTGCCCATAGACATTGCCTGATGAGTGCTAATGACTAAATAGAGTGCATCTGTGTGAAATATAATGTCAGTACAAATACAGCTGCTCTGTGACAGCCTCAGAGGTTGTCTAAGCGATTATTGGGAGCAACAACACCATGAAGTCCAAAGAAGACACCAGACAGGTCAGGGATAAAGTTATTGAGAAATTTAAAGCAGGCTTAGGCTACAAAAAGATTTCCAAAGCCTTGAACATCCCACGGAGCATTGTTCAAGCGATCATTCAGAAATGGAAGGAGTATGGCACAACTGTAAACCTACCAAGACAAGGCCGTCCACCTAAACTCACAGGCCGAACAAGGAGAGCGCTGATCAGAAATGCAGTCAAGAGGCCCATGGTGACTCTGAACAAGTTGCAGAGATCTACAGCTCAGGTGGGGGAATCTGTCCATAGGACAACTATTAGTCATGCACTGCACAAAGTTGGCTCTTATGGAAGAGTGACAAGAAGAAAGCCATTGTTAACAGAAAAGCATAAGAAGTCCCATTTGCAGTTTGCCACAAGCCATCTGGGGGACACAACAAACATGTGAAAGAAGGTGCTCTGGTCGGATGAGACCAAAATGGAACTTTTTGGCCAAAATGCAAAACACTGTGTGGCAGAAAACTAACACTGCACATCACTCTGAACACACCACCCCCACTGTCAAATATCGTGGTAGCAGCATCATGCTCTGGGGGTGCTTCTCTTCAGCAGGGACAGGGAAGCTGGTCAGAGTTGATGGGAAGATGGATGGAGCCAAATACAGGGCAATCTTGGAAGAAAACCTCTTGGAGTCTGCAAAAGACTTGAGACTGGGGCGGAGGTTCACCTTCCAGCAGGACAACGACCCTAAACATAAAGCCAGGGCAACAATGGAATGGTTTAAAACAAAACATATCCATGTGTTAGAATGGCCCAGCCAAAGTCTAGATCTAAATCCAATCCAGAATATGTGGCAAGATCTGAAAACTGCTGTTCACAAACGCTGTCCATCTAATCTGACTGAGCTGGAGCTGTTTTGCAAAGAAGAATAGGCAAGGATTTCAGTCTCTAGATGTGCAAAGCTGGTAGAGACATACCCTAAAAGACTGGCAGCTGTAATTGCAGCAAAAGGTAGTTCTACAAAGTATTGACTCAGGGGGCTGAATAATTATGCACACACCACTTTGCAGTTATTTATTTATAGAAAATGTTTGGAATCATGTATGATTTTCATTCCACTTCTCATGCGTACACCACTTTGTATTGGTCTTTCATGTGAAATTCTAATAAAATTGATTCATGTTTGTGGCAGTAATGTGACAAAATGTGGAAAAAATCAAGGGGGCCGAATACTTTTGCAAGCCACTGTCAAATACAACTCTTCAAACTGTGATGCAAACTTTACCCGACATGAGGACTAGCACTGCTGTGAAGTCTTAAAATCAGTCGGGATATACCCTGTAGGTATGCTGAGTTTGAAAAGAAAAAATAAATAAATAAATAAAATAGAGAAGCGGACAGTGTGAGGGTACACAGATACACCTAGTGCACTTAACAGTTAAAACACAACATGTTTCAGCATTACGCCTTCGTCAGGAGTGAATAATATACAGTGCAGTGCATTATGAACACACAAAAAACACCCCCCGTCCCACATATAAACAGATTGACAGCATAACGCCCATATTGTGTCAGATAAGCTGGGGAAATTGATGATTTGAATTGGCCATATATGCACGATGGATATATTATAGACGCACTCCTGTATTTATCGAAGCCTGTCTGATCGTGCATATATATGTATACACATGGTCCAATCAATTTCCCAACTGATGGATATATTCTAACACATAGTTGTTGATGTATTACGGTATACTCCAACACAGTCTGTTTGTATTATATGTTTGCTGCTACCCAAATATTTGTTTTTTAATATTAACCAATAAAAGTTATGTTTTATTGCATTAGGGGCCTATCCCTGTTGGGAACACGTATTTGTATTAGATTCCCCCGAGTGCTGTAATTTGTATTTGTGTTTATCATATGGCCTTACTGCAGTTTTCATTTCATTATATGGTTCGTGAATATACAATAGGCTTCACATGAATGTAGTCTGTTTGTCTTCTTCTATCCTTCTAAAGTGTGTGCATTACTTTTCTTCTTATTCATCCAGACTTACTTATAATCATCCCAATGTCAGCCAACCTCTATCTACATCAACCTGACAAAGCCAATGCTCCTGTAGAGTGTAGGCTTCTGATTTTGAAATGACCAGGCATCGCTATAATGAAATAGTAGTGGGATAAGTCCTTCTGGAATCAAGCTGTAACGCTTTATTCACTTGAAAGGATTTCTGTGGGGATAGGATATTATTATTATTATTGTAGATCCTTCACATATTAAAAATGCATGCTAACAATGTGGCTCATTACTAAAAAAAATCCATTCTAATTATTCTTTTTACATTTAAATGTTTGTTAGAGGCTAAAGGTTAGAGAAGCAATGAGCAAACAAAAGCTTTCATCATTAGGGGTGTGGGGAGATAGGAGACTGTGCTTCAAACAGTTTAAAGAAGTCACACTTGATTACCTTTACACACTGCCCTGGATAAATAAGGGCAGGGGAAGGGGAGGGTGGGATGGCAGCCATACTGCATGCATGCACCTGACTGCATGGTGCGACATTAACAACCTGTTATTAAATACAAAGAAGACCAAAGAAATTATTCTGGACTTTAGGACCACCAAAAAGACCACTCACCTACCGCTAATGATCAATGCAGAGGCTGTGGAGAGAGTTTCCAGCTTCAACTTTTTGGGAGTCACCATCGCAGAGAACCTGTCCTGGGCTGACAATGCTTTAGCTCTAACTGGCAAAGCACAACAACGCCTCTACTTTCTGAGAAAACTAAGGAGCGCTAACCTCCCACAGAAGCTGCTGGTTAATTTCTACAGATGCACTATAGAAAGCGTTCTGACCAATTGCATGACGGCCTGGTACACCAGCTGCACAAAGGCTACTAGAGAAGCCCTGCAGCGAGTTGTTAAAACAGCAGAAGCCAGGGGCGTAACAATAGGCCCTGCAGCGCCTGCGCCCGCGGGGGGCCCGCCCCCCCCCCCCCCCCCCTGGGGCCCGCTCGGGGCCGTTTTTTGGGGGCTGGAGGGGTGGCAGCATGAGGGGAAAGCCTTGCCCACAGTCGGCGGGGAGAGGGGAAGTTCCCCCCTCTCCCTCACCTCGGGGCTCTCCCCTCTGCGCCCCCCTCCAGCTAGTGAATGTGTGTGGGCAGCGGGCAGCAGCGGCGGCGGGATACATACCTTCTTCCTTGCGTTCCGCGCTTCCGGAAGTGACGTCAGCCGCTAGAGCGAGAAGGCGGCGATGGAACGCAAGGAAGAAGGTATGTATCCCGCCGCCGCTGCTGCCCGCTGCCCACACACATTCACTAGCTGGAGGGGGGCGCAGAGGGGAGAGCCCCGAGGTGAGGGAGAGGGGGGAACTTCCCCTCTCCCCGCCGACTGTGGGCAAGGCTTTCCCCTCATGCTGCCACCCCTCCAGCCCCCAAAAACCGGCCACGAGCGGGCCCCGGGGGGGGCCGCTCTGAAATTCTGCAGGGGGATTTTCAGGTGTCTGCTGCCCACATTACGATTTTCAGGTGTCTGCTGCCCACATTACGATTTTCAGGTGTCTGCCTCCCATATTATGATTTTCTGGTGTCTGCTGCCCACATTACGATTTTCAGGTGTCTGCTGCCCACATTATGATTTTCTGGTGTCTGCTGCCCACATTGCGATTTTCTGGTGTCTGCTGCCCACATTACGATTTTCTGGTGTCTGCTGCCCACATTGCGATTTTCAGGTGTCTGCTGCCCACATTACGATTTTCTGGTCACTGCTGCCCACATTGCAATTACGATTTTCAGGTGTCTGCTGCCCACATTGTGATTTTCAGGTGTCTGCTGCCCACATTACGATTTTCAGGTGTCTGCTGCCCACATTGCGATTTTCTTGTGTCTGCTGCCCACATTGCGATTTTCTGGTGTCTGCTGCCCACATTACGATTTTTGGTCACTGCTGCCCACATTGCGATTTTCTTGTGACTGCTGCCCACATTAGGATTTTCTGGTGTCTGCTGCCCACATTACGATTTTCTGGTCACTGCTGCCCACATTGCGATTTTCTGGTGTCTGCTGCCCACATTACGATTTTCAGGTGTCTGCTTCCCACATTACGATTTTCAGGTGTCTGCTGCCCACATTGCGATTTTCAGGTGTCTGCTGCCCACATTACGATTTTCTGGTGCCTGCTGCCCACATTACGATTTTCAGGTGTCTGCTGCCCACATTACGATTTTCAGGTGTCTGCTGCCCACATTACAATTTTCAGGTGTCTGCTGCCCATATTATGATTTTCTGGTGTCTGCTGCCCACATTACGATTTTCAGGTGTCTGCTGCCCACATTGCGATTTTCTGGTGTCTGCTGCCCACATTACGATTTTCTGGTGTATGCTGCCCACATTAGGATTTTCTGGTGACTGCTGCCCACATTGCGATTTTCTGGTGACTGTTGCCCACATTGCGATTTTCTGGTGACTGCTGCCCACATTAGGATTTTCTGGTGACTGCTGCCCACATTAGGATTTTCTGGTGTGTGCTGCCCACATTATGATATTCTGGTGACTGACTGCTGCCCACATTAGGATTTTCTGGTGACTGCAGCCCACATTATGATATTCTGGTGACTGCTGCCCACATTAGGATTTTCTGGTGACTGATGCCCACATTGCGATTTTCTGGTGACTGCTGCCCACATGGCGATTTTCTGGTGACTGCTGCCCACATGTCGATTTTCTGGTGACTGCTGCCCACATTGCGATTTTCTGGTGAACTCTGCCCACATTACGATTTTCTGTCCCACATTACGATATTCTGGTGAACGCTGCCCACATTACGATTGTCTGGTGAATGCTGTCCACGTTACAATTTTCTGGTGACTGCTGCTCACGTTACAATTTTCTGGTGACTGGTGCCCACATTACGATTTTCTGGTGAACTCTGCCCACATTATGATTTTCTGGTGAACTCTGCCCACATTATGATTTTCTGGTGAACGCTGCCCACATTACGATTGTCTGGTGAATGCTGTCCACGTTACAATTTTCTGGTGACTGGTGCCCACATTACGATTTTCTGGTGAACTCTGCCCACATTATGATTTTCTAAAGGCCCACATTACGATTTTCTGGTGAACTCTGCCCACATTACGATTTTCTGGCCCACATTACGATTGTCTGGTAAAATGCTGCCCACTTTACAATTAATTTACAGTGAAACGCTGCCCCATTACGATTATTTGGCACCTATGGGGGGGGGGGGGGCCCATCCAAATATTCGCAGGGGGGCCCAGTGATTTCTAGTTACGCCCCTGGCAGAAGCCATTATTGGCACTGAACTATCATCACTGGAACTTTTGTATAATACTCGCAGCGTGAGAAGGGCAAAAAACATTATCAAGGACAACACTCACCCTGGAAATGCCTTGTTTGAGCTCCTTCCATCAGGTAAACGTTTTAGATCAATCCGCACACACACAAACAGACTGAAAGACAGCTTTTTCCCATACGCCATAAACTTGATGAACTCTGAATCCTCTCTGAAATAATTAACACTGTGTACAAATTGTTTAAACATCTGTAATACCTGGCATACTTGTATAATTTCTTCTCTTCCTTGTTACTATCACTATGTTCCCTATATGCACCGTGGGGTTGTCATGAAAAGTAATTTCGTTGTGTTACACAATGACAATAAAGTGAATTGAATTGAATTGAATGGGTATTAGAAACCAGGACAAACTGCAAAAAAAACTGCTTGGATCCCTATAAGACATGGGTGAGGATTACTATTAGGCATCTTGTAGGGAAGGATCATGTTAAGGTGTGTATACACAATGCACAATAACTGTCACTAGGAGGACAGTTCCAGGCACGAGCATTACACAGACATGTTGCTCGGCTACGGTAGAGTAACATGCACTGTGCAATGCAGTGGGGAGGGGGATGAAGACACAGCTTTCAGCAGACGGGATAAGGAGGGGGACAATGCACTCTATTGTTGTTTAAAGATGCAGCATGTACCAAAAAAAGATGAAAAGCTAAACTTCAGTTAATCTGAGACAATTTATATTGAGTTTAATTCACAAGCAATAAAATAGAAACTACCCTCAAGAAAAAAACAAAACATAAGCATGACCCTCTAATAACTCCCCTACCCAAGCCATTAAATCTTTTTTTGTCCATGCAACCTGGAAATGTGAAGCCTACTGTAACAATACTAACCCACAAGGTCCATAACTTTAGAATGCAATCTTAAAAATGGGGTGGCAAAGCCTCGTCCAACATCATGGATACATGATTTTAATTTCTATGTTTTTTGTCTGTAGCAATTCTCTTCTATTTTAATTTGTTTTTAGAGACTTTCCCTTTGCGTGTTACCATTCTGGAGGAGATCAAGAATTTTTTGACTTGCTTCCTTCCCCTCTTTTCCCAGCTATTCTTGGCATGCCCTGGTTGAGGACACATAATCCCACAATTAATTGGAGTACTGGAGAAGTCTGTTTTTGCTCAGATTACTGTCTACGTTTCTGCTTTCCTCATGCTGGTAGCTTGTTTTGTTTAGAGTGTGAGAAGGGAAACATTATTCCTGCTGCTTACCACGACTTCTTAGATGTCTTTGATAAGAAGGGGGCTGATGTCCTTCCACCTCATCGCATCTATGACTGCCCTATTGATCTGCAGCAGGGTGCTGCCATCCCCTTCGGAAGGATTTATCCGCTTTCTGAACCAGAATCCAAAGTGTTAAAAGACTATATTGATGAGAATCTTAGTGTTTCATCCGGCCTTCTACTTCTCCTGTTGGAGCAGGAATCTTCTTTGTTTTATCCCCCTATACACTCCTAGTGGTGTGGGTCACCCCGAGCTGCTTGGTTACTCTGTTGTTGAAAAGAAGGACAGTTCTCTTTGACCATACATTGATTACCGGGAGATGAATAAAATTACAATCAAGAACTGTTACCCTTTCCCCTTATGCTAGACTTATTTCAGAGACTTCACACAGCCAACATCTTCTCTAAATTGGATCTCCGTGGAGCTTATAATCTTGTCAGAGTTCGAGCGGAGGACAAATGGAAGACTGCTTTCCGCTCCCGTTTCGGACATTTCGAACATCTGGTGATGCTTTTTGGACTGTGCAACACCCCACAACCTTCCAACACTTCATTAATATCTTTTGGGACTTAATTGATGTGTTCATGGTAGTCTACCTTGACGATATACTTATCTTCTCAACTTCTCAAGAGGAACACCGAGTACACGTCAGAAAAATTCACGCCCGTCTTCGCACTCATGGACTGTATGCAAACCAGAGAAATGTGAGTTTGATAAAGAAAGTATTCACTACCTGGGCCATAAGATCTCGTCTAAGGGTATAGAAATGGATCCCCAGAAAGTCTCTGCCACTCTGGAATGGCCCATACCCACTGACCGGAAGGCTGTTCAGAGGTTTATTGGCTTTGCCAATTTCTACAGAAAGTTTATAAAGAACTTTTCCCGTATTGTGGCTCCTATTACTCAACTAACTAGTACAAGCCAATCTTTCTGCTGGACTCCAGAAGCTCAGTCCGCTTTTGAAAAGTTGAAAACTTGTTTCACTACTTCACCTATCCTGAAACATGCTGAATACTCCAAGTCATTTGTGTTGGAAGTAGACGCCTCTGAGATTGCCATTGGGGCAATTTTGTCTCAACACTTTGGCCCCAAGTCCACTCTCCATCCTATAGCTTTTTTCTCCAGGAAGCTTACTGTGTCGGAGCGGAATTATGATGTAGCAGATCGGGAACTCCTTGCAATGAAGGCTGCTTTGGAGAAATGGCACTATCTGCTTGAGGGAGCTGAACAACCTATTCTTATCTTTACTGACCATAGGAACCTTGAATAACTCTGTATGGCCAAAAGACTTAAACCTCGACAGGCAAGATGGTCCCTCTTCTTTTCTAGGTTCAATTTCCACTTAATCTTCTGCCCTGGGTTTAAGAACGTCAAACCTGATGCCTTATCCCATATGTTTCAGATGGAATGTGTTCCTGATCATGTTTCAGAGAATATTCTCTCTCCTTAGAATTTCCTTTTGCTTCAACCCAGCCTCCTTGATCTGATTAAACAGTCTTCTGGATCGAACTTTCCCTCAGTCTTGATCTTTATGAACAAACTCTATTATTACCTCGATAAAGTTTTTGTCCCACCCCCGATGTTCGTCTCCATGTCCTTGAGCCTGTTACGATAATAAGATGGCTGGCCACTGGAGTAGCAAAGACTCTCAAACTTTTACAAAAAACTTTTTGGTGGCCTGTGATGGTAAAGGATTGTGATCAGTATGTTCTGTCTTGTGAGGTTTGTGCTCACTCTAAGAATATTCGAAGTAAGCCTTGGGGCCTTCTCAACCCATTACCAATCCCAACTCGTCCTTGGGAAAACATCACTTTGGATTTCATAGTCAACCTTCCTCCCTCTGAAGGGTTCACTACCATCCTAGTAGTTGTGGATCGTTTTACAAAGATGGCCCATTTCCTTTCTGTCAAAGGTATTCCCGCTGCAGCTGAAACTGTTGGGATTTTTCTCAAAGAGATTGTTAGACTCCATGGACTGCCTTCAGATATTGTCTCCGATTGTGGGGTTAATTTTACCTCTTGATTTTGGCAGGAACTCTGTAAGAGTCTGGAAATTCACGTCTCTTTATCCTCTGGGAACCATCTGCAATCAATTGGTCAAACGGAGAGAACCAATCAGACTCTTGAGCAATATCTCCAGTGCTTCACTTCTGATTCACAGGATGACTGGTCATCTCTTTTAGCCACTGCCGAGTTTGCCTATAATAACACCATTCACTCTGCCACTAATCAGTCTCCTTTCTATGCAAACTATGGGTTCCATCCATCCTTCAAACCTGGTCTCAGACCCAGCTCTATCGTGCCCTGGGTTCAAGAAATAATCTCCAGGATAACTAGTAATTTTAAGAGACTGCAAGATACTCTGAAACAGTCCCAAATCAGAGGGAAAAGGTTTGCTGATAGGCTTCGAAGAAGTGGGCCAGATTTTGCTCCTGGGGAGTTGGTGTGGCTGTACACGGTAAGCTTAAAGCTTTGCTGTCCCTTCAAGAAGTTGGGTCCCAAGTTCATTGGCCCTTTACCAATAGAAAAACAGATAAACCCAGTGGCTTAGAAGTTGTCTCTTCCAGATTCTCTTCGGGTTCACTCTATCTTTCATATATCCTGTTTGAAGAAGTTTGTACCCAGTAATTTCTCTGGTCATTCTACTAATACTCCTTCTCCAAATCTTGTTGATGGTAATGAAGAATATGAGGTTGAAAGGATTCTCGACAGTAAAAGGTGGGCAGCTTCCATTAAATACTTAATTAAATAGAAGGGTTTCGGTATGGAAGAGAATTCCTGGGAGCCATCTCAAAATATTCACGCTCCAAGATTAGACAGTTTCATCAAAAGTTTCCTGAAAAAACAGCTCCTAGAGGCACCCGAGGTTGCCTGGGGGGAGGGGGGAATCACACTCACTGCCCTGGCGTGCATCAGTGTTTCTGTGCACGTGTCCTTACACGCACGAAGGAACCCATTCATTGGCGTTTCCATTTGCCTACGGCATTATGCCATACACGCACTAATTGTTTTGCGCGCCTGCACAGAGACTAGTGCGCATAAATCCTTACATATGCGCATGCATAGAAACTTACGCTTCCCAGTGCGCAAGCATAATGTGTTAAGGTTGGCGCCAATCTTGATTAGAGCAAGTATATAAGCAGCACTGCCCTAAACTGCAGTGCTGCTCATTCTGACAGCTTGGCTAACCATTGTTGGTGAACCCTAGTACTACTTCTGATTGATTCCTGTTGTGATCTCGGCCTGTGACCTCGATCTCCGTAGATCTCTGCCTGCCCCGACCTTCGGCTTGTGACCCTGATCACTGTTGATCTCCGTCTGTCCTGACCTCTGGCTTGTGACCTCGACCTCTGCTGCCTGCCCTGACTCTAGGCTTGTCTACTCGATTACGGCTTTCTTTTCTTCCCAAGTACTGGACTACTCCACTCAGCAGCATCTCCTGTTCTCCTCGGTTACCGGTGGGGCAGTCACAGGGGTCGTGACCTGCGATCATCAGGCAAAAAAGCAGTCTGTTGCTCACTAGAAGTAGCGGCCCACTAACGCTTGCGGGGTGCTCTGGTGAAGAACCGTGGCCGTTTAGACTCCACGCCCTGGGAGAGTCCACGCCTACCACCGGTAGCTGGGTTAACAGAGCATGCTTCTAGACCAACCTCATAACAGAAACTTGCAATAATTCAACTATAAGTGAACATGTGTGGTTACCCACAATGCACCACTACTGAATATGAAAATTTTAGTAGGATGGTTTTTCGGTCTCTTTTGACCCCCTATACTTTTCTAGTGGTTTGGGTCACCCCGAGCTGCTTGGTTACTCTGTTGAATGAAACAACACCCCAAAAAGCAGCACAGAAGTGTGGTAAGTATCTTACCTACTTTAACCTCTTGAGAACCGCGGTCTTAAAAGGTCACTTAAGTCTGTGTAAAAAAAATGAGTTTTACTCACCTGGGGCTTCCAGCAGCCCCCTGCAGCTGTATCGTGCCCACGCCGACTCCATCAGATGCTCCTGGCCCCGCTGGCAGCCACTTCCAGTTTCAGCGACACGACAGAGGGCGCTATTGTGGCCAGGAACGCAAAAAATCACTCGCGTTCCCGGCCTGTCGGCTCCTGTCGCCGACACCGGAAGTGGCTGCCGGCAGGGCCAGTCTCTCTGTTGGTGGGCTGTTATTGCTCGCCATTGTTTCTTTTTTTCTTACAAATATTTATTTTAATAAAATAACAATAAATGTCTTCCTTTTTTTACTATTTAATTATCCCTCCCTCCCCCCCACCAGCCAATCAGTTTCAGTCTATGGCAGTGGATCACTTCCCTGCCTCCAGAGGGGACAGCCGTGTCATACAGCTGTCCCCAGTACAGCACTGCCTTAGATCGTATACACAATGTAGCATGTGGCACTTAGAGATTGGACTTCAGCGGTGGAACACAGGGGTATGCCTGTGTTCCTGCCGCCGCTGCTGCCACCTATTTAATGCAGAAGGGGAGTGCTAAGGGGACAGCCCGAGGTGAGGGAGGGGGGTGTGGCCCCTTCTCCCTGCCGATATGGGGACCAATGCTCTCCCCTCATGCTGCGACCCCTCCTGCCCCCAAAATGGCCCTGAGCAGGCCCTGGGGAGGGGAGGGGGGGGGGGTCCAAATTTTCACAGGGGGGTACAGTGATTTCTAGTTACACCCCTGGCTGGGAGCTAGATTTGTGTCTTTGAATATGTAAAAAGCAACTACATGAAATGTAAGATAAAAATGAAGTGAGGACAGATAAAGTTTAATAGGAAGAGTGTGGGGACAGATGAAGTCAAATTGGGAAAGGAGAAAAATCAGCAAGGACACGCAAACATGGATAAAAGCTGTGGACCAGGTAACGGTGAGGACAAGAATTTTTCCCTGCATACATCTCTAATACAATGTAAAATACCAAGCATGCCTTATAGTAGTAAACAAACTATAGCACAATATTTTACCAATGATCCTGCAACACTTTTCATACAAAAACTGTAATCTTCTTTTTAACATGCCCTTTATAGATGCAGCAGCACTGCCTATGATTGATGAGGGGATTGTGGTACATCACTCTCTAATAAGCCTCACAGGAACTCTACAAGGTTGCCTGCGGCTACATGTGTGGCCTATAATCAGTCATGCTGTATTCATAAGAGAAGCAAAGGTATTGTTTGAATATCATTCAATGACTTTGTTTATTGTTGTGCTGTTGGTATTCAATACCTTCATATTTGATTTGAAACTGAAATACCTCAAAGCCCTTCTTTCATGCAGGGAGACATTACCCCCTTGAATCTCCACAGAAAAATGTTGATTTCCTCTCTATAATGGACATGAAAAGTAATAACCATTGTGCCATGCTGCTTTATAGAAGAATAGTACACTGGAAGCATGGAGACAGATACATGATGGACAGTAATAGCCAAGTCTTTCAGAAAGCAATAACAGAAATGCTGAATGATATTGTATGTGTTTTTACTATGATAATGTGTGCCGGCATTTCTCCTCACAATATGTATGGAGCTTGTTTGTCCACTGTCATTGAAGCTTTTAGTGAAAGTGATAACTAAATCTTCCGTTATCAGATATAAAACTTTTCTTTTGCATATTTATTTGAAAAGTTCTTGACCTAAAAGACAACACCTTTATATAAAATACTATATGACAGCAACTATAATGCTTATGTACAGTACTGTACAGTGATATGGAAACGCATCTGCTTCTTCCTTTATTCCTCCTAGTATTAAATGCTTTCTGATCTTGAAGCACAATTCAAGAACAGGAAAGCAAGGAAAAACACAATGCAGTCTTTAACTTATTACATCAGTTGTGAAAAGGCAAAGAGGACTTAAAGTATACTTTCATGTAAAGCCTGGTTCTACAGATATACTGTAAATATTCCATCTGACTTAAAAAGCAGAGCTCCAAAATATTACCTATCTGTGATTAACAAGGATGCAACTGTTAAAATTCCCTATTTAATTATTTGGCCACATGAACTGAAGCAACCCAGCTATTAGAGTAAAAACCCATAGTTGCTGAAGAAATGTACTGCCCTGTGTTTATGTGTTTGATTACCCTGATCAAAGGGTCTTATTCGTTCTTATATGCAGCTGTGAATAGACTGCAGGAGCAAGACTGAGGCTTTATCTCCATACAGTAAACACAGGCTTAACCTCTTCAGTGTTCACTGCAGTACTTGAAGGTTTTTTTTAGGCTCTCCATAAATTGTAATGAATACCTTTTTGTCCATAAAGGCTATCATGCTGTGGATAATCTTTTAGAGCAGAGAGGAAAATCTGAGTTTAGGTCAACTTTAAGAATCTCTACTCTCCAGGTGCAGCGATGAGCCTTGGACATCCAATATGAGCCTGTCATCAGTTTACAGATTGTCCTTTCTTGGACCATGTTTGGTGTGTACTAACTGCTAGATAATGGGAACACTCAACAAAAACTCCCATTTTGGAGATGCTCTAACTAGTGCTGCTGGGATACCCATTTTCAAAATCTGGATTGGATCCGGATCCGGATACCCAGATATCCGATCCGGGTCTGATATCCGAGTTTAAAATTTTCCAATCCTAATCGGATGTCTGATCCAGCAGCAGCCGCAGCAGGTGTAACGTCTGCCAGGAGCATGCCGGACGTGGCACTTGGCACATGGCACGTGGCACTTTGCACGTGCCACCTGCCACCTGACACGTGCAAAGTGCCACGTGCAAAGTGCCACATCATGTGCAAAGTGCCACGTGCAAAGTGCAAAGTCACGTGCAAAGTGCCACGTGCTAAGTGCCACGTGCAAAGTGCCACGTCACGTGCAAAGTGCCATGTGCAAAGTCACGTTCAAAGTGCCACGTGCAAAGTCACGTGCAAAGTGCAATGTGCCACATGCAAAGTGGCACTTTGCACGTGTTTACACGTGGCACTTCGCACATGTTTGCACGTGGCACTTTGCATATGGCACTTTGTACGCGTTTGCACATGGCACTTTGCACTTGGCAGTTTGCACGTGGCACTTTGAACTTTGCACGTGTTTGCATGTGGCACGTGGCACTTTGCACTCGGCAAGTGCCATGTGCCGAGTGACAGTCAGACAGCAGAGGGGAGAACACTAATTGTCACACTGGCACCGCTCAGCAGCACAGCAGTTCTGTAGTAAGCTAACACAGTAGTACTACTACTCTAACAACTACTAGCACTGACTGCAGTACTACAGTACTAACTAGTAGTAACTACACAATTACACAGTAATACTATTCCCTAATCCCTAACCTAACCTAAACTGTAGATAGCTAAGGTTAATAGCTGGCCAGCAGGAAGCAGCTGGCCTGGTCTGTGCACAGCACACAAGCACTCCTGCCTATAGCTGCTTGGTGATTCTATTCCCTGCCATCAGGATTGTGCGATATGCGTTTGCTAGGTCATACGTAGTTTCTGTCACTTTTTCCTGCTCCTGCCATGTGTTGCCTACAGGATATATAGAAAGTGCTTATACAGTGGCCTGATGAAGGGCATTATTTGCCCGAAACGAGCGTGTCGTTGCCAACTGATTTTTTACTGAGAGCCTTTTTTCACTACAAAATATTGAAATTCCTGTGATTATCCATGCAAATAAGGAGCATCCTGCAGAGACCTCCTTTTTTTAAGGATTTTTTGTATCTATGTCAATAAAGATTTTTGATATTTTTGTACCACAAGATTTGTAAGACTTTGTATTTTATGCTCATCATACTATAGTTCTTTCTACTAATACAGTGAACTGTTTTGAGGTGAAGTGGATCACATCAAAAAGGACTTAATGGTTTTTTAGTCTTTTTCCTAGATAAATTAAAAAGACATCCTCCCAATTACAATATTACTGTGCACAGCACACACACAGACACATAGCAGCTGCAGCAGCACTGGAGCTCACACTCTGACTGTCTGTCACACAATGTAATCAAGCTAATTAACGATTTAACTATAGTGTAGTGATAGTGAAGGGGTTAATCACTGAACAGCTTTAGGTTTATAACTGTGTACAGGCAGCCCTTGCTACTAGGCCATCAGCACTGGAGCATGTCTCTCAGTGAGCATTCAGCAAGCTAGGACGATCTGTCTCATCATGGCAGCCCTCATTATTGTACAGGGGGGCTGGCCAGTGTTCCTTTCTGTGATTGGGTGCCACAGTGTAGGCTGGTAGCCCTCTGATTGGCTCAATGAGGTCAGGTGGGGCTGGCCAAGGTTCCCTTCTGTGATTGGTTGCTAGGGCTTCTGCAGGGAGCCCTCTGATTGGCTCCAGGACGTCATCTCCTTAGTTACAGTGTTTCAGATCCGGATATCTGCCTAATATCCGCTGATATCCGGGTTATGTGCCCAACTATCCGCAGATAGCTATCCGGATTTGGGCCCAACTATCTGGAATCCGAATCCGGTCGGATAGCTGAAAAAACGTCAGATATCCGGGTTACCCGGATATCCGGAATCTGGATGAGCAGCCCTGGCTCTAACCCACTTGTCTAGCCATCACAATTTGGCCCTTGTTAGTGTCATCATTTTAATGAGATCATCAGTGTATTTCATTACCAGTTCAGAAATTATGATGTTATGATTAATCACTGTGTATTATTATCATTATTATTACTGTAATTTTCACATTTTGTTAGGTATTTCTAGTTTCCAAAGTAACTATCACTAGACATTTAACAGTTTGTAATTTATTTGAAGACTGTATTATAATAGTAACCAAGACACTAATGAGTTCTTTTACAAGCACTAATTACTGTATCCAGAAGAAATATAGTGCTAGTTCTAATGAAGGCAAGAAAAGTCAGAAGACCAAAATGTGCAGAAATTCCATTGAGAAACCATCCCTAAAGGCCACCAGCAAATAAGGTGACAGGTCAAAGTTTAATGTTTTAGGCTCAAGAAGAGGACCTTACATAGCATGCCGGACAAGATAAAAAAATGTTACCAAAATGCCTTAAACTCTAAACAAGCATGCAGATAAAAGCGTTGGGGTTGTTTAGACCGGAGAAAGCGGGAAACTCTCATCATGTGAAAGACACAATGAGGATGAATGGTAACCATTCCATACTGAAACACTGTGCCATTATTTTTGGCTTATAACCGATGCCAACTTTATACTCCAGCAAGATAACAATACGAAACATACTTGCAGAATGGAAGAAAAGAATCTGAAGCCTTGTCTGTCACAGAATGATCAATAAAAAATGACCTCTCTTGAAAACTACTGAATCCCAATCACTTAATGGACAAATATAAAAAATTGTAAAGTTTAAAATACATACGTATTCGTTGCAATACGTCCCAAAGTAAAATGCACTATAAATGTATTTTCTCGCATGTAGCTGTTACTTACAGCACCTAGTAAATATATGACATATCAGAGACATTTTCAATACTTTCTTCATTCTTTTCAAAACGACTCTCTTGAAAAGACTTTTACAATGGTGCTGCAAAGCCAGTGTCCTCCTGTGCATACTATTGTAGTGGTTGAAGTGTGTCACTGCCATCCAGGAAGTGCTTTTGAAATTAAAGGAATTTCTGAGAATCCCCTGTGAGGAGATGGATAAATCCAAAATCTGTCGGATCTGTAAAATTTCAACATTCTACTGTAAGTGACACAAACGCAGGAAAAAGGTAATTTATAGTGCATTTTACTCTATAACAAATGTACTATAATACAGGTATATTTTAAATTTTACAAATTCGAGATAGTGGTCCTTTAACTTGAATCCTTTTGGATAATAATGTTCAAACAAATTGCAAACAAGATTTTTTTTTCAACAATACACAGAAAAGAATTTCTGCTGTTGAAATGGTTCAACCTCTTGAGGACCCGAGGTGTACACCCCCTAGTGACCAGGCCATTTTTTTACAATTTAGCACTGTGCAGCTTTAACGGTTTATTGCGCAGTTATACAACTTAGAACCCAAATTAATTTTACCTCCTTTTCTTCCCCCTAATAGAGCTATCTTTTGGTGGTTTCTCATTGCTGCTGCGATTGTCATTTTAAAAAAATGTTCAAACAATAAGCGTTTTTAATTTATTTTTTTCATTTTCCCTTCCTCATTTAACTACTTTTGCCTCCTGGACGTAGAAGCTACGTCCAGGAGGCCATGTGCGCTTAGAGTGACGTCATGTAAACAAACCTAAGGTTGCCATCTTGTGGCCAAAAAGTAAAACTACATCTACATTAAAAAAAAACATATATTTACATTACAAAAATTAATATTTACATCCCATCCTCCCAAAAATACCCAAATAAAATGTTTAATAATTAAAAAAAAAAAAAAAAAAACATTACAATAAAAAAACACAAATATTTACCTAAGGGTCTAAACTTTTTAAATATCTATGTAAAGATGAAATATTTCTATATATTTTTTTATTATAAGCTTGTAAATAGTGATGGATGCAAAACGGAAAAAATGCAAAAAATGCACTTTTATTTCCAAATAAAATATTGTCACCATACATTGTGATAGGAAAATATTTTAAATGGTGAAAAAAAACGGGACAAATGGGCAAATACAATACGTGGGTTTTAATTATGGAGGCATGTATTATTTTAAAACTATAATGGCCGAAAACTGAGAGATAATGAATTTTTTCCGTTTTTTTTCTTATTCTTACAGTTAAAATGCATTTACAGTAATGTAGCTCTTAGCTCTTAGCAAAATGTACCACCCAAAGAAAGCCTAATTAGTGGTGGAAAAAACAAGATATAGATCAGTTCATTGTGATAAGTAGTGATAAAGTTATAGGCTAATGAATGGGAGGTGAACATTGCTTGGATGCATAAAGTGAAAACGACTGAGGGCTGAAGTGGTTAAACAAATACCACTAATCAAAAACCCTCTTTGGACTCTACAGCTCTCTCCAAATCCAGTCTCACTTCTTCCCTTTGCTTCCAAACTGCTGGAACACCACATGTATTCAGAGATGTCTGACTTTCTCTCTGCCAGCTCCTTGTTGGACTGTCTCCAGGTCTGGCTTCCGCTCTTATCATTTCACAGAAACCTAAGGTTGCAAACAACCCCCTCATTGCCAAATCCATTGGCCAATTGTCTAGACATTTTCTCTGCCTTTGGCATTGTTGATTATTCTCTGTTTGTCAAGACCCTCTTGTCACTAGTGATCAATGGCCTAGCTCCTTGTTGGATCCACTCTTAACTGTCTGGATGTTGCATCACTGTCTCCTACCCCAATACTAACTCATCCTTATGTCTACTGTATGTTGGAGTATCACAAGGCTCCATCCTTGGATTTCTACTCTTCTCCATTTCTACTCATGGCCTGGGACAATTAATAAGCTCTTTTGGTTTTCATTATCATCTCTATGCTGATGATACCCAAATCTATTTCTCAGCTCCTGACCTCTCTACACTATGATCTTGAGTCTTTTACTGTCTATCTGCTGTCTCTACATTCATGTCATCTCCTTAAACTAAACCCAACCAAAATGGTAGATTGTGATATTTCCACCTTCTCTCTATGCTTCCCCACCCATAGTGACCATCAATGTAGAAAATACCCCAATAAGCTGAACTCCATAAGCTTGTTGTCTGGGAGTAACTTTGGACTCTGCATACTCATTTGGACCATTTTTTAAGACATTAACTATCTCCTGCTACTTCCATCTAAAAAAATGTTTAAAATGTGTCCCTTTCACAAGAGATTACTAATATGCTTGTACATGCTCTAATCATATCCCATCCCGTCTCCACTACTGTAACACCCTACTTTGTGGTCTTCCAAAAACCAGACTGGCACCTCTCCAGTTCCTCCTGAACTCTGCTGCCCGCCTTATCCACCTGTTCTTCTAAACTGATGCAGCCCCCTTCTGCCAATCTCTCCATTGGATGGCTACACGTTACCCAAAGGATCCAGTTTAAACTCTTCATCCTATCATAAAAAGCTATAAATAAGTGGTTACCTCTTTAAATTTCTCACTAATCACCATCCCACCCAGAACCTACGCTCCTCCCAGGAGACCCTCTTTTCCTCTAACTTAGTCATCTACTCTCACTACCGCATCAAGGACATCTCGTGAGCATCACCCTCTCCTTTGGAATACACTCCCACAGCCTGTCCATCATGCTTCGAGCCTGGAAACCTTCAAAAATACCCTCAGGATACACTTGTTCAAACAGGCCTATAATTTGCTATAGGTACTAGGTAGCACTGAAGGTTTACTGCCTCCTTACTTTAAACAGCCTATACGTGCCTCATTCACTGGCACGTACTGATGGCATGTTACATGGCACCGCTGTGGCCATGGAGACCCGACACTGAAAGCAATGATTAGATGAGTTAACCCACTCGATAACATCTGCTTGCAACTCTATAGGGAGGGATGAAAGAGAGGAATCTGTCCGTCCAGCGGTGGGTCAGATTAACAGCACATATGGGCCAGATACAGTCCGCAGGCCGTAGTTTGCCTAGCGCTGAGCTAAGCCCTGTGTCTCCTTCCCTAATGTCTCCAATTCACTATTCTCTAGATTCTAAGCTTGCAAGGACATGGACCTCCTCCTAGTGTTTCTGCTTCTGATGTAATTTATTATATCAACATGCACCAGTGTTGGTGAAGTTTCAAACTGCACATGAACCATGTACCGTATATACTCGCAAGCAAGCCAACCCGCATATAAGCTGACCCCCCAACTTTTGCCTGGAAAAACAGGAAAAAATGATTGACCCTCATATAAGCCGGGGGTAGGAAATGCTTGCCGCATGATCCCCCCCAGTGTGTCCCAGTATAGCTAGTATAGTGCCCAGTATGGGAAGGTAGTGCCTCAGTAAGTTAGTAAAGTGCCCAGGATAGCTAGTATAGTGACCAGGATAGCTAGTATAGTGCCCAGGATAGCTAGTATCATACCCAGGATAGCTAGTATCGTGCCCAGGATAGCTAGTATCATGCCCAGGGTAGTGCCCAGGATAGCTAGTATAGTGCCCAGGATAGCTAATATAGTGGACAGGATAGCTAGTATCGTGCCCAGGGTAGTGCCCAGGATAGCTAGTATAGTGCCCAGGATAGCTAGTATTGTGCCCAGGATAGCTTGTAAAGTGCCAAGGATAGCTAGTATAGTGTCCAGGATAGCTAGTATCATACCCAGGATAGCTAGTATCGTGCCCAGGATAGCTAGTATCATGCCCAGGGTAGTGCCCAGGATAGCTAGTATAGTGCCCAGGATAGCTAGTATAGTGCCCAGGATAGCTAGTATCATGCCCAGTATAGCTTGTAAAGTGCCAAGGATAGCTAGTATAGTGTCCAGGATAGCTAGTATCGTGCCCAGGATAGCTAGTATCGTGCCCAGGATAGCTAGTATAGTGCCCAGGATAGCTAGTATAGTGCCCAGGATAGCTAGTATCGTGCCCAGGATAGCTAGTATCGTGCCCAGGATAGCTAGTATAGTGCCCAGGATAGCTAGTATAGTGCCCAGGATAGCTAGTATCGTGCCCAGGATAGCTAGTATAGTGCCCAGGATAGCTAGTATCGTGTCTAGGATAGCTAGTATAGTGCCCAGGATAGCTAGTATCGTGCCCAGGATAGCTAGTATCGTGCCCAGGATAGCTAGTATCGTGTCTAGGATAGCTAGTATAGTGCCCAGGATAGCTAGTATCGTGCTCAGTATAGCTAGTATAGTGCCACAGTATAGCTAGTATCGTGCCCAGGATAGCTAGTATAGTGCCCAGGATAGCTAGTATAGTGCCCAGGATAGCTAGTATCGTGCCCAGGATAGCTAGTATCGTGCCCAGGATAGCTAGTATCGTGCCCAGGATAGCTAGTATAGTGCCCAGGATAGCTAGTATAGTGCCCAGGATAGCTAGTATCGTGTCCAGGATAGCTAGTATCGTGCGCAGGATAGCTAGTATAGTGCCCAGGATAGCTAGTATCATGCCCAGTATAGCTAGTATAGTGCCCGGGATAGCTAGTATCGTGTCTAGGATAGCTAGTATAGTGCCCAGGATAGCTAGTATCGTGCCCAGGATAGCTAGTATCGTGCCCAGGATAGCTAGTATCGTGTCTAGGATAGCTAGTATAGTGCCCAGGATAGCTAGTATCGTGCTCAGTATAGCTAGTATAGTGCCACAGTATAGCTAGTATCGTGCCCAGGATAGCTAGTATAGTGCCCAGGATAGCTAGTATCGTGCCCAGGATAGCTAGTATAGTGCCCAGGATAGCTAGTATCGTGCCTAGGATAGCTAGTATAGTGCCCAGGATAGCAAGTTTAAGGCCTCCCCCACCCCCCCTCGCTCCCCCCACGGCCGCTGCTATTACCTTAGCTCCGCGGCTTCCTATTCCCCTGTCCTGCTCTTAACAGCAGCTCTGCCCCACGGTGGCTGCTGCGTGATGACGGAGGAAGTCGCAGAGAGCGGCTTCCTGGTTACTATGGGAACTTCTCTCTGCACTTCCTCCGTCATCACGCAGCAGCCACTGTGGGGCGAGCTGCTGTTTAATTACGAGCAGGACAGGGAGTAGGAAGCCGCGGAGCTAAGGTAATAGCAGCGGCCGCGGGGGGAGCGGGTGGGAGAGGGCAGGGGGAGCGGGGGACAGGCACCTCACTCGCAAGCAAGCCGACCCCCCAACTTTTGACTCACTTTTTGTGGGTCCAAAATTCGGCTTGCTTGCGAGTATATACGGTATGTATTTTTTATTGCTGAATGTCCTAATTGTATGTGTATACTTGTTCCCCACTATTTGTCTTGTACTATGTACTGCACTATGGAAGATGTTGGCACTATATAAATAAAAAAAAATATAATATATACATCCCACATCCCAAAAACATACAGATCAGTTAATTGGCTTTCCCCTAAATTGGCCCTAGACTACAATAGACATATGACTACGGTACAGATTTGATTGTAAGCCCCTCTGAGGGACAGTTCGTGACAAGACTATATATACTGTGTAAAGCGATGTGTTAGATGTTGGCGCTATATAAATACTACAGTAATAATAATATAATGTTCTCTCAGAGCATGTCTAAGTGACCTCACTTTTCTCCATTGCCCTGTAGCAATGCATCATCTAGTCACAGCCAATCTCAGCTTGCTGGATGAACATCTCTGCACCAAGTTGCTACTGTCACCTTCATCAGACAAGTTTTTAGCTTTAAACTGACTATGCTGTGCAATGGGGTAGAACCTGGTTAATTCACCCTGTTGACCCGCCTTCTAGCAGCTTGAGTCCTATTATATGATAGCAATGCGCTAAGAGAAAGATGCAAGTAATTATATTTGAAACAGTGCATTTAATACATTTTAATGAATATGTACTCACTGGATCTAATACTGGATTAATTTTTATTAAATTCATAAGTAACGGAATATCACCTTTAATGATCAATTTCACAAAACTGAAATAAGTGACCTTGCTTGTTAATATTCAGATGCAATAAAGCACTTTGAACCATGAAGTCATTCATTATGGTTTTCTATAAGCAATAGGCAGTAGCTCCAACAGATTAATCCAGTATTAATCTCAACTCAATGCTCTCATTCTCAGAAGAAAAACAGAGGCAGCCGTAGCCAGAGACATTAGTGTACTGCTAGAGCCAGAGACATTAGTGTACTGCTGTTCTGGCCTGTTATACACTGACTTTCCCATTAGACTTGCAGCTGAAGGATTACTGTACATTGCCTTGGAGGAATCTACCTTATTATCACATAGCTGCTTTCTAAGGAAGTGTTTATCAAGCCACAGATAAGCAGGACATTTATAGGACAAAATTGCAACATTCTTAGAAATTATATATTAAGGGCAGAGTTTGACATGTTGGAATCAAAACGCTATATATAGCTCCGTAAGCTACATAGTAAAAAGCAAATGGTTCAGTAGAGCAATAACAAAATCCTCCATGATAAGCACACTAAACTAAATATATCACATGCATATTAAAGCAGCAGTACTTTGGCCCGTGAAAATATTTTGCTGCAAAGATGGGCAAAGCAGCAAAGATGCAAAGCAGCAAAGATGGGCATTGAAGGATAAATTGAGAATTCAGCTGTACATGACTAGAGATGTCGCGAACCTTCGATTTTCGGTTCGCGAACCCGATTCGCGAACCTTCGCGGAAGGTTCGGTTCGTGGAAAAGTTTGTGAACCGCAAAAGACTTCAATGGGGATGCGAACTTTGAAAAATAGAATAAATTATGCTGGCCACAAAAGTGATGGAAAAGATGTTTCAAGGGGTCTAACACCTGGAGGGGGGCATGGCGGAGTGGGATACATGCCCAAAGTCCCGGGGAAAAATCTGGATTTGACGCAAAGCAGCGTTTTAAGGGCAGAAATCACATTGAATGCTAAATTGCCGGCCTAACGTGCTTTCAAACATCTTGCATGGGTATACATCAGTCAGGGAGTTCTGCTTCACACTGACACACCAAACTCACTGTGTAACGCACCGCAAACAGCTGTTTGCGTAGTGACGACCGTGCTGGACTGGTGCGCACCGTGGCCAGAGTGCAGGCCGTGGCGTTTTTCAAGCCCATATGGTCGCCGGGCTGTGGTAGCTCAATGATAGAACAACAGTGACTGTCCAGCTGATCAAATTTGGTCTGACCACAATGAAGCAACGACCTTATTATCTTTTGTGTGCCACCCCCACCCGAGACACTCAAATAGCCGGCGGTCATTGCTTCATTGTGATACGCAAGCCCCTTCACCGTGGCAAGGTAATGATCACGAAGGGGGATGGACACATGTACATGCCTTTTGTTTTTTTGTTGCAGCCGCCTGCAGTGCAGCCAGAAAAATTAGGCAGACATGTACACGCACCAGAAAAATTAGTGTAACGGCGCTGCTAGCAGCGGCCTTAAAAATTCAGGAATCCGCCTAGAGTCCTGGACCCTGTTGGTGGTGGCGGCCTGCAGGCAGAAATGCTGTGTGTGGGGACTGACTTAGTCTTCAGTCGTGCAGTAGCCCTCCGGGATCCATTCCTCATTCATTTTGATAAAGGTCAGGTACTGAACACTGTCGTGACTTAGGCGACTTCTCTTCTCAGTAACTATGCCTCCAGCTGCACTGCAGGTCCTTTCTGACAGGACGCTTGCGGCAGGGCAAGAGAGAAGTTGTATGGCAAATTGGGACAGCTCTGGCCACAGGTCAAGCCTGCGCAACCAGTAGTCCAAGGGTTCATCGTCGCTTTTCGCAGTGTCTACATCCACACTCAAGGCCAGGTAGTCGGCTACCTGCCGATCCAGGCGTTGGTGGAGGGTGGATCTGGAAGGACTATGGCGAGGAGTTGGACTAAAGAACGTCCGCATGTCCGACATCACCCTGAGATCGCTGGAGCGTCCTGTCCTTGCCTGCGTGGACTTGGGAGGAGGAGGGTTACTGCCACTGGTACCTTGATTGCGTTGTGCAGCCACATCACCCTTAAACGCATTGTAAAGCATCATCGACAGCTTGTTCTGCAAGTGCTGCATCCTTTCCACCTTGTGTTGAGTTGTTAACAGGTCCGCCACTTTGTGCCTGTACCGAGGGTCTAGTAGCGTGGCCACCCAGTACAGGTCATTCGCCTTGAGTTTTTTGATACGGGGGTCCCTCAACAGGCTGGACAACATGAAAGAGGACATCTGCACAAAGCTGGATGCAGACGTACTCTCCATCTCCTCTTGCTCTTCCTCAGTGACGGGATGCAACTCCTCTTTCTCCCCCAGCCACGAACAATACCACGGGAACGTGGAGCAGCAGAAGCCTCCTGTGACGGCTGCCGCGGTTGTTCTTTTTCCGCCGCCTCTTCCTCCTCCACAGAAACACCTTCCTCATCATCACCATCATCAGAGTCTGACTCCTCTCCTTCCCCACATGACTCCTCTTCTTCCTCCTCCTCCTCCCCCCTCTGTGCTGCCACAGGTGTTGTGGGAACATCGGGTTCGGGTGTAAATGGCTCCCACGACTCCTGCTGCCGTAACTCTTCTCGTTCACGCTCCTCCACAGCTTTATCCACCACTCTACGCACGGCACGCTTCAGGAAGTAGGCGTAGGGGATCAAGTCGCTGATGGTGCCCTCATCACGACTCACCAGTTTGGTCACCTCCTCAAAGGGCTCCATGACCCTGCATGCATTTCGCATCAGTGTCCAGTTGTTGGGCCACAACATCCCCATCCTCCCAGATTGTGTCCTTGTACTGTAATGATACAGGTACTGGGTGACGGCTTTCTCCTGGTCTAGCAGGCGAGAGAACATCAGCAGGGTGGAATTCCAGCGAGTCGGGCTATCGCAAATCAGGCGTCTCACCGGCAAGTTGTTTCTACGCTGAATGTCCGCAAAGCGTGCCATGGCCTTGTAAGAGCGCCCGAAATGCCCACTCAACTTCCTGGCCTGCTTCAGGACATCCTCTAAGCCTGGGTACTTGGACACAAATCTTTGCACGACCAGATTCAGCACATGTGCCATGCAGGGTATGTGTGTCAGCTTTCCCAAATTCAACGCAGCAATTAGATTGCTGCCGTTGTCACACACCACGTTGCCGATCTCAAGCTTGTGCGGGGTCAGCCATTGCTCCACCTGTTTGTTAAGAGCAGTCAGGAGAGCTGCTCCAGTGTGACTCTCCGCTTTCAGGCAAGACATGTCTAACACTGCGTGACACCGTCGTACCTGTCATGCTGCATAGGACCTGGGGTGCTGGGGCTGTGTAGCTGGAGAGGAGATTGCGGCACCAGCCAAGGAGGAGGAGGAGGATGACGACAGCGAAGCGGTGGTAGCAGGTGGAGAGGAGGTGGCTGGAGGCCTGCCTGCAAGCCGTGGAGGTGTGACAAGTCGGTCCACTGCGCAGCCATGTACTCCCTGCTTGCTGCCATCGGTCACCAGGTTGACCCAATGGGCTGTGTATGTAATGTAGTGGCCCTGCCCTTGCTTGGCAGACCAGGCATCCGTGGTCAGGTGGACCTTTGACCCAACGCTGTGTGCCAGAGATGACACCACTTGCCTCTCAACTGCACGGTACAGTTTGGGTATGGCCTTTTGTGAAAAATAATTGCGGCCTGGTATCTTCCACTGCGGTGTACCAATGGCCACAAACTTACGGAAAGCCTCCGACTCCACCAGCTTGTATAGTAATAGCTGGCGAGCTAAAAGTTCCGCCACGCCAGCTGTCAGACGCCGGGCAAGAGGGTGACTGGCAGACATTTGCTTCTTACGCTCAAATACTTCCTTCACGGACAGCTGGGTACTGCTGTGGGCAAAGGAGAAGGAACCGCTCAAGGGAAGAGGCGGTGTGGAGGAGGGTGGCTGTGAAGGTGCAAGGGAGAAAGTGGATGAAGACGATACACCTGAAGGAGGAAGAGGAGAAGGAGGGTGGCTTGTCTTTTGAGGGGTGCTGCTTTTCCTCAGGTGTTCTTGCCATAGCTGTTTGTGCCTTCTCTCCAGGTGCCTTCGTAAGGCACTTGTCCCTACATGAGAGTTGGCCTTTCCACGGCTCAATTTTTGCTGGCAGAGACAACAGATGGCTTTGCTTCGATCTGAGACACACACGTGAAAAAATTTCCAAACCACTGAGCCCCCTGAAGTGATGGCGCTACGGTGGCATCAGCAGCTGATGTTGAAGGGCATGTTGGCTGGCTGGCCATAGGTGGCGATACATGGCACCAGACACTGCCCCCAGCTGTTTCTGAGGACGAGCTCCCTCTGCTTCTATCATGGAGTCGTCTCCTCCTACTCCTCTCTGACTCCTCCTCTGAACTGTCCCCCTGGTCATCTCCTCTACCGGGAACATATGTGGTATCCGTATAATCATCATCATAATCCTGGCCAGCTGCGCTTTCCTCAGACACCTCCTCAGTCCTCAACTGCACCAACTTCAGGTGGTTCATCATCCCCCTCCTCCATATTATCGCCACCTAACTCAGACATATGAGGTGGTGTACCTGCGCCTTCTTGTTGTTGTTGCAGTAGTGGCTGGGAATCAGTGATTTCACCACCACCACCAAATAACTCCTGCGAAGTGTAAAATGCAGCGGATGTGGTGCTTGTTGTAGCACTGGTGGCTGCGGGAGATGAGGTGTTCTGTGTTAAATACTCAAGCACCTCCTCACGATTTTGGGAAGTGATGGCACGTGCCTTCTTCTGAGCACTGTATTTTGGGCCAGGTCCGCACGAAATCACAGCAACACCACCTCACACAGCCACAGACCTGCCGGTGCCTGGTGGCCTTCCTCTGGGTCTGCCTCTACCTCTTCCTCTACCTGGTTTGTCCATTTTGTCCATCTCGGGGGGATGCTAGGTATATGCAGTGAGGTGGGTTCACTCAACACAACAGCTAGTTAGATGCAGTGAGCTGAGTTCACTGAACAGTAAAGGTACTTAAGATGCAATGAGGTGGGTTCTGACTCAACACAACAGGTAGTTAGATGAAGTGAGCTTGGTTCACTGAACAGTAAAGGTACTTAAGATGCAGTGAGGTGGGTTCTCACTCAACACAACAGGTAGTTAGATGCAGTGAGCTGGGTTCACTGAACAGTAAAGGTACTTAAGATGCAGTGAGGTGGGGTCTCACTCAACACAACAGGTAGTTAGAAGCAGTGAGGTGGACAGGTGGGTTTACTCAACACAGCAGGTAGTTAGATGCAGTGAGCTGGGTTCACTCAACACAAAGCTAGGTATATGCAGTGATGAGGTGGGTTAAGTAAACACAACAGGTACTGGGTAGTTAGATGCAGTGAGCTGGGTTCACTGAACAGTAAAGGTACTTAAGATGCAGTGAGGTGGGTTCTCACTCAACGCAACAGGTAGTTAGATGCAGTGAGCTGGGTTCACTCAACACTAAAGGTACTTAAGATGCAGTGAGGTGGGTTCTCACTCAACACAACAGGTAGTAAGATGCAGTGAGCTGGGTTCACTGAACAGTAAAGGTACTTAAGATGCAGTGAGGTGGGTTCTCACTCAACACAACAGGTAGTAAGATGCAGTGAGCTGGGTTCACTGAACAGTAACGCTACTTAAGATGCAGTGAGGTGGGTTCTCACTCAACACAACAGGTAGTTAGATGCAGTGAGCTGGGTTCACTCAACACTAAAGCTACTTAAGATGCAGTGAGGTGGGTTCTCACTCAACACAACAGGTAGTAAGATGCAGTGAGCTGGGTTCACTGAACAGTAAAGGTACTTAAGATGCAGTGAGGTGGGTTCTCACTCAACACAACAGGTAGTTAGATGCAGTGAGGTGGCCAGGTGGGTTCACTCAACACAACAGGTAGTTAGATGCAGTGAGCTGGGTTCACTCAACACAAAGCTAGGTATATGCAGTGATTAAGTGGGTTAAGTAAACACAACAGGTACTGGGCTGGGCTGCTGGCAGTGGCACACACACTATCAATTAGCAAGGCTGTGCATGCAACAAAAGTGTCAGTTTGACACACAGAAAAAAAAAATATGTACAGGATGAGCTCTGAAAAGAACTGTTGTTGTTGATCGGTGCTTTAAAAGCAATAATAATCAGTCAGGAGCAAGCAAAGCAGCCTAGAACCTAACTAATCTGTCCCTAGGAGAACAAGTCTGCAGCAGCTGTCCCTTTCCTCTCTCTAGCAGGCACACGAGTGAGTGTAATGGCCGCCGGACCCTGCCTTATATAAGGGGGGTGGGGGTGGGGCTCCAGGGCTTAGTGTAGCCTGAATGGCTACAATGTGCCTGCTGACTGTGATGCAGAGGGTCAAAGTTGACCCTAATAGTGCATTATGGGGCGAATCGAACTTCCGAAAAAGTTCGCCTGGTGCAGGCGAAAGCGAACCCCTAACGTTCGCCTAGAGCCGTTCACCGGCGAACCGTTCGCTACATCTCTATACATGACATAGTATTATCTAATCTGTATAGCTTTCCCATAATTAAATGAAGAATTATTTGGAAAAAAGGCTAGATAAGAAGCATTATAGGATGGATATTCAAAGGTAAAGTAGCAAATCAAAACAGTTACCACCTGTTTATTTTAACCCATATCTAGGCATGAGCAGAATCATTGGAAAAGTTCAAAACTAAAAACACATGTTGTGGGGGACACTTCACTCACTAAAAGCTATAGAAAATCCACTGCCCCTAACAGTAGCCCCCTCTTCTACAAAAGATTGAATCTACATCACGTCAACAGATCTCTACCATATAGCCAATCGTTACAGATGTAGTGTACAGGGGTTGGACAAAATAATGGAAACACCTTGAAAATCAACAAAATATATTTTAATATGGTGTAGATCCACCTTTTGTAGCAATTACTTCCTCAATTCTCCAAGGTATTGATTCATACAAATTGTGAATTGTTTCCCAAGGAATTTTAGCCCATTCTTCAGTTAAAACACCCTCCAGTTCTTTTAGAGACAATGGCGGCAGAAATCGACTTCTTAAGTGAATCTCTAAAAGCGACCATAAATGCTCAGTAATGTTGAGGTCTGGGATTGTGGTGGCCAGATGAGATGCTCAACTAAATTAGAATGTTCCTCGTGCCATTCTTTAACAATTCTAGCTGTATGGATTGGGGCATTATCATCTTGAAAGATGGCATTCCCCTCCGGAAACAGTTCTTGAACCATAGGATGAATTTGGTCGCCCAAAATTCCTAAATAGTCTCGGCTGTTAATTCATCCATGAATGGAAATCATTGGCCTGGCGGATGTCCAAGAAATAGCACCCCAGATTATCACAGAACCCCCGCCATGTTTTACATTTGGGAGAAGGCAGTCTGGATCAAATGCTTCTTTCAGCTGTCTCCAAGTGTACACTTGGCCAGAGGTCGGAAATAAGGTAAACGATGATTCGTCAGAGAAAATCACATTTTTCCACTGGTCGAGGAACCAATTCTGGTGGTTTCTACACCACTGTAAATGTTTTGAAACATTTGTCTTTGAGAGCAGAGGTTTTCTAATTGCAGTTCTTCCATGGAATCCAGATTTGTGCAGCTCCCGACAGTTTTTGTGGAAACTGGGTTATGTAGGTGTTCATTCAGCTCTGTAGTGATTTTAGGAGCCGTGGTCTTGCAAGCTTTTCTAACAATTCAATTTAGAGTCCGACGGTCTCTCTCAGACAATTTCGACTTTCGGCCACAACTGTGCTTTCCTGAGGACGTTTTTCCTTCTCGTTCAAAGGCAGTCATTACTTTTGAGACATTATCTCTTGAAATGCCAAGCATTTGGGCAGTTTCTGTTACAGTAGTGCCTGCCAATACGAGCACCAACAATTTGGCCTCTTTGAAAGTCTGAGAGATCTGCCATTATTATAAATTATAACCACATTTTGTTTAAATATCTGTAAAAAAACAATTATTTTAATTAAACATATCAAATAACAAAAATAATAAACAGAAAAATGTTTACATATGTCAAATTTTGATTGCTTAAAACATGTTCAAAGATTATGATGCCAAAATGTTAGGTGTTTCTATTACTTTGTCCAACCCTTGTAACTATATGCAGCTAGGGTGTATGCATTGGTGCAGGAAATTTAGGTGCCCACAGCCGCTTGGAAACTTGGACATTGCATAGAGCACAATCGTAATTATGGCTATAATCTGTAAGGAATAGCGGAGATGCCGCCGCGGAGACAAGCGGCATGGCGGCTATCTCCGCGTATCAGCCGGCGGCCTCTGCCGCGCGGTTAAATGCTCAAGTTATGCCTGGTCCTTCCATTGCTCACAGGTTAAGGGCTACGCGTGCGCGAGCAGAGCGACAGGACCTTTATGCAGCTAAGAGGGGGGTCAGCTGATCCTGCGGTCAGCTGACTCCAGCTGGCATCCGGATTGGCTGAGGGATTGGGGCGGCGCTGTGGAGCTTGCTGAGCAGGCCTGGCAGTAGCTCCGTGTCTGCTGTTGCGTATGCTATATTGTGTTAGCGCTCAGACCGCAGTCAGTTCCCAAAGTGTGTTAGAACCAGCCGGAGCTGGGAATTCACACTTAGCTAGATTCTGTTGATAGCTTTAAAGTACTAGTGCATTGTTTATTTGTTATGACCTATTGCTTCCTCTGACTATTCTTCCGTTTGTCGATTCTGTACCTCACTCTATCTGATTCACGTTGCCGACCCTGCCTGTCCCTGACGTTGAATCAGTCTTCCGATTCTGTACTTTGTCTGTTCGCCCGTTGTGAACTCTGCCTGTCTGACCTCTCTACTCACACTAGTGGGTCCTGCCACTAGTGAGGGAAATCAGTTTCCTGCACCAATCTCCTAGGTGTAGGATACTGCCAATTAGTCGGGATACCTGCTCCTCGGGTATCCTAGGCTGCAGTACTGTCTGTGTCACTTGCTACTAGGCTGCAGTACTATCTGTGCTATTAGGCTGCAGTACTGTCTGTGTCACTTGCTACTAGGCTGCAGTACTATCTGTGCTATTTGGCTGCAGTACTATCTGTGTCACTCGCTACTTGGCTGCAGCACTGTCTGAAGTCTCCTGCTCCTTGGAAGACTTCTCCCTCTCTCTCTTACTGTTGCACCAAGCACTAACACGTTGGTAGTCCTGTATCTGGCTATACTGGTATTATTAGTGATTCTGCAGATCACACATAATCAGGTATAGCATCTGCATTATTGGTGATACTGCAGATCACCAATAATCAGAATATCTGTTAGCTGACACCAATCGTTACATAATCGTATCCAGTGGAGAATTTGGGTGCTGGAGGCATCAGATATAGCTGAAGTGCCTTGCTGTGGAGATTAAGTAAGTTATCGGATGTGAGTCTGTAGGTGTAGATTAATGTTAGCAGTAAGTCGGTAGGGGTAGATTAGTGTTAGGCTTACATAGTGGTAGGTTAGCATCTTTCAGCTTACAAAGTGGTAGATTAGCATTAGGAGTCGGCAAGAGGGGTTAGTGTAAGGCCTAGATAGCAGTAGGTTAGTTTTAGGAGTAGATAGAGTGAGGGTAAGTGTGAGTGGAAGGGTAGGTAAAGCAATGGCAGAATATCAGCAAATTTACCAATATTCTATTATCTTAATTATCATTCGCCCAACAGTAGAATATCGGCAGCATTTCCGATATTCTACTAGTACCTTCTCCCGGCCCCATTTTTTGATGTATGTTGATGACCTTATTAATGATCATGCGATATGGCCGAGAGTATTGCGAGGGATCCAGAAGGTGGAGGATGACAGCGAGGGAACGATCAGGGTGGCTGGAGGAAGCCCTGGGTATGTATGAATTTTTTTCTTTTATATCATCTGAGCTACACTTTAATTTTGGAAGTTGTCCCTTGTCGGGAATATAGTAAACCTCACTAATAAGCAAATTACAGCCATAAAAGTTTTCTTGGCAGAATACAACTTCTGAGAGCAGAAGGAGATAAAAAAGGCGAACAGTTCATGTATTTTAACTCTGGGACACTTAATAGGCTGCCACTAAACAGAGACAACAAAACATTCAATCTACTTTGTAAATATTGAAATATAAAATAAGACTTGGGGATATCTAGAAAAAGTAATTTTTATGAGTAGGAGGATATATACAATTGTTTATCATACTTTAGTATACTTCCAAGAGCATCCCCTGTGAATGTACACAAGTTTATGAAATGGGAGCACCTTATTTATGTTTTGAAGCGATTGCTGCACAGTAGGACAAGTGGTCCTCCAATGTAAAACCACAGTTTTACTGCCCATAAAAAACATTTCTCTAAGGAGTACTTTTTGGAATTTGTTGCCCATTGCCTCTTCCAGTATACCTGTAACGATAGGTTTCAGCTGAACAGATTTTCTGATTATTGGTGATCTGCAGTATCACCAATAATACAGATACTATACCTGATTATATGGTGATCTGCAGAATCACCAATAATACAAGTATAGCAAAGCACAGGGCAGCTAATGTAGTGTTTGGTGTAACAGTAATTAGGATGAGCGGGTTCACCCGAGGAGCGGGTGACCCAGACAGTACTGCAGCCGGTGCTCACCATTGGGCAGGTGAGTCAGACCGTGCTGCAGCCGAGAGTGTTGGAAGCACAAACGCAAGTAGAACATAATACAACCAGAGCTGAACAACTGATCACCTGTGGAGCAGGTGATTCAGGTAGTACTGCAGCTTAGTAGTGTTTGGTGCACAGCACAAGGAGGAGTAATACAATTAGTACTGCACAAACGATCCCCTGTGGAACAGGTGATACGAACTGTATTGCAGCCTAAGCGTAGTTGATACAGAAGATACTGCAGCCTAAGTGTAGGCAATACAGACAGTACTGCAGCCTAGGAGTAGATGATACAGAAAGTACTGCAGCTTAGGAGTTCGTAATACAGACAGTACTGTAGTCTAGGTGTGGATGATACAGACAGTACTGCAGCCTAGGAGTAGATGATACAGACAGTAATTTCCCTCACCAGTGGCTAGGCCCACTGGTGCGGGTAGCGAGGTCAGACAGGCAGAGTAGGCAGCGAACGGACAGGTACAGTACAGAAACGGAAGACTGATTCGGCGTCATTAACAAGCAGGGTCGGCAACGTGAATCAGATGGCTGAGGCACAGAATCGACAAACAGGATGATAATCAGAGGAAGCATAAAGTCATAACAAATAAACAATGCAATTAGTACTTTAAGCTATCAACAGAATCTGGCTAAGTGTGGATCCCCGGCTCCGACCAGTTCTAGCACACTTTGGGATCTGACTAGGGTCTGAGCGCTAACATGATAGCATTTGTAACAGCAGACGAGGAGCTACTGACAGGCCTGTCCTATATATACCCAGCCATGCTCCACAGTGCCGCCCCAGTCACTCAGCCAATCCGGACGCTGGCTGGAATCAGCTGACCGCGCATCAGCTGACTCCCCTCCTAGATGCATAAAATTCCTGTCGCTCGGCTCGAGCGCGCGTAGCCCTTAACCTGTGAGCAATAGAAGGAGCAGGCAAAGTCTCAGCATGTAACCGCGTGGCAGAGGCCGCTGGCTGATACGCGGAGATAGCCGCCATGCCGCTTGTCTCTGCGGCGGTATCTCCGCTATCTATTACAGTACCTAGCACACATACAGTAGGATGCAAACGTTTGGGCAACCTTGTTAATTGTCATGATTTTCTGTATAAATCGTTGGTTGTTACGTTAAAAAATGTTGGTTAAATATATAGTATAGGATAAACACACAGTGATATTTGAGAAGTGAAATGAAGTTTATTGGATTTACAGAAAGTGTGCAATAATCGTTTAAACAAAACAAAAGGTGCATACATTTTGGGCACCACAAAAGAAATGAAATAAATATTTAGTAGATCCTCCTTTTGCAGAAATTACAGCCTCTAAATGCTTCCTGTAGGTTCCAATGAGAGTCTGGATTCTGGTTGAAGGTATTTTGGACCATTCCTCTTTACAAAACATCTCGCGTTCATTCAGGTTTGATGGCTTCCGAGCATCGACAACTCTCTTTAACTCACACCACAGATTTTCAAATATATTCAGGTCTGGGGACTGAGATGGCCATTTCAGAACGCTGTACTTATTCCTCTACATGATTGCCTTAGTGGATTTTGAGCACTGTTTAGGGTCATTGTCTTGTTGAAAGATCGAGCCCCGGCACAGCTTCAGCTTTGTCACTGATCCCTGGACATTGGTCTCCAGAATCTGCTGATACTGAGTGGAATCCATGCGTCCCTCAACTTTCACAAGTTGCCCAGTCCCTGCACTGGCCACACAGCCCCATAGCATGATGTAACCACCACCATATTTTACTGTTGGTAGCAGGTGTTTTTCTTGGATAGAGATGGCCCGAACCTCCGATTTTCGGTTCATGAACCGCAAACGCGAACTTCTGCAAAAGTTTGCGAACATGCGAAATTCCTGAGAAGCGCAATAGACTTCAATGGGGAGGCGAACTTTGAAAACTAGAAACATTAATGCTAGCCACAAAAGTGATGGAAAAGATGTTTGAAGGGATCTAACACCTGGAGGGGGGCATGGCGGAGTGGGATAGATGCCAAAACTCAACAGAAAAATCCGGATTTGACGCACAGCAGCGTTTTAATGGCAGAAATCACATTGTATTGCTAAATTGGAGGCCTAAAGTGCTTTACAACATCTTGCATGTGTATACATCAATCAGGGAGTGTAGTTAGTGTACTGCTTCACACTGACAGAACAAACTCACTGTGTAACACACCGCAAAACAGCTGTTTGTGTAGTGACGGCCGTGCTGAATTGGTGCGCACCATGGCCAGAGTGCAGTGGATGGCGGTTTTCAAGCCCATATGGTCGGGCTGAGGTAGCTGAATAACAGAACAACAGTGACTGAGTGTCCAGGTGATCGAATTTGGTCTGTCCACAATGAAGCAACGACCTTATTATCTATCTTCTTGGGTCAGGTGTGCCCCCCAACCCCAATACACCATAGCCGGCGGTCATTGCTTCATTGTGATACACAAGCCCCTTCACCACAGCAAGGTAACGACGCGGCAAGTGACTGGTGGTATATTACACTGCTTGCGGTCATGTAGGTTCACTGAACAGGTTATAGGTATGCACTGTAGTAATTGGTATTACAAATGTGCAGCTGTCACACACAGGTACCGTGAACAGGTGCAGTGACTGGTGGTATATTACACTGCTTGCGGTCACATAGGTGCACTGAACAGGTTACAGGTATGCACTGCAGTGATTGGTATTACAAATGTGCAGCTGTCACACACACAGGTACCGTGAACAGGTGCAATGACTGGTGGTATTAACAATGCGTGCACTCACATAGGTAGGTAGGTAGGTAGGTAGGTAGGTGCACTGAACAGTGAACAGGTGCAGTGATTTGGATTACAAATGTGCAGCTGCCTGTCATACACACAGGTAGTCACTGAATGTGCTGGGCCTGGCAGTGGCACAGTAGGAATCACCACCAAGGGGCCAAAGGCCAGCTGTGACTGACTGACAGGGCTGTATACAATGCAAGTTGGCTACTAAAAAAAAAAAATAGATCACAAGAACAAGATTAACTCTCAAAAGAGCTTTTGAGGGGTGCTTTTTTAGCAAAAAGAATCAGCAAGGAGCAAGCTAACAAGCCTACAAGAGCCAAACTAAGCTTTCCCTATAGCTCTCTCTCTGCAGCAGCTCTCCCTTCTCTAATTACTGCAGGCTCACGAGTGAGTGAAATGCCTGACGCTGCCTGCCTTTTATAATGGGGGGGTGGGGCTCCAGGAGGGAGTGTAGCCTGATTGGCTACAATGTGCCTGCTGACTGTGATGTTGAGGGTCAAAGTTGATCCTAATGATGTAGTATAGGGGCCGACCGAACTTCTGAAAAAGTTTGCGGTTCTCTGCGAACGCCAATCACGGAAGTTCGAACCAATCAGGGAAGTTCGAACGGCAAACCGTTCGGGCCATCTCTATTCTTGGAATGCTGTGTTGTTTTTCTCCATGCATAACGCCCCTTGTTATGCCCAAATAACTCAATTTTAGTTTCATCAGTCCACAGCACCTTATTTCAAAATTAAGCTGGCTTGTCCAAATCTGCTTTAGCATACCTCAAGCGGCTCTGTTTGTACTGTGGGAGGAGAAAAGGCTTCCTCTACATCACTCTCACATACAGCATCTCCTTGTGTAAAGTGTGCCGAATGGTTGAACAATGCACAGTTACTCCATCTGCAGCAAGATGATGTTGCAGCTCTTTGGTGCTGATCTGTTTATCCAAGATTTTTCTTGGTCTGCAACTTTGAGCCTTAACTTGAACTGAGCTTGTGGTCTTCCATTTCCTCAATATGTTCCTAACTGTGGAAACAGGCAGCTGAAATCTCTGAGACAGCTTTCTGTATCCTTCCCCTAAACCATGATGGCGAACAATCTTTGTCTTCAGCTCATTTGAGAGTTTTTTGAGACCCCCATGTTGCTACGTTTCAGAGAAAATTAAAAGAGGAGGGAAACTTACAAGTGACCCCCTTAAATACTCGTTCTCATAATTGGATTCACCTGTGTATGTAGGTCAGGGGTCACTGAGCTTACCAAGCCATTTTGAGTTTTAATAATTAGTTCTAAAGGTTTTGGAATCAATAAAATGACAACAGTGCCCAAATTTATGCCCCTGCCTAATTGTATTTAAACATGTATTGCACACATTCTGTAAATCCAATAAACTTTATTTCACTTCTCAAATATCACTGTGTGTGTCTCCTATATGGTATATTTAACTGACATTTTTTATAGTAACAACCAACAATTTATACAGGAAAATCATGACGATTAAGAAAGTTGCCCAAACTTTCGCATCCCACTGTAGCTTTGGCGATGCACTTAGAGGTATGCCAGTCACATCTGAAGGTAGTTTCACCGCCTGTGTCCAGAAGTGCTATGTTGGAGCACACTCCCACAAAAGATGCCAGAAATCAAAACCTACTTATTTGCATTTAGGACATCCCACTATAGTTTGCCAGTAAAGTATAGAAAGTGTGTTAGAGGCAACACACTTTTTTAAAAAGGAAAGAAATATGTCAGCCTCCAAATGCCTCTCACTTTAGGTGTTCATGAAGCAGGCCCGGATTTAAATCACAGGAGCCTATAGGCACAGATGTCCTGGCACCCTAGACTTTGCCCTCCATTAATCTACAAACTGCCGCTGAATGCAGCACAAGTGTGCTGGCTGACCCAGCTGTCACTTCTCCTCTACTTCCCTTGCCCATCATACGTAGCAACAGATGTCCCTTAGCATTAGGTAGTCACAGGTACCCTCAGTATTAAGTATCTAGTGGTGCCCCCTACTGAATGGAGATCTCATCAGTGGGATTCCGAGAGCTGGGTGAGTAATCTCATTTTGCATCAGCTCAAGACCCTGCATAAGGAAGGAAGGAGGCACTAGGGAAGGGGGTTGAGCCGCCTTTCCATCATCAGGCGCCTGTAGGCACGTGCCTACAGTGCCTTATGGTAAATCCATCCCTAGCATGAAGCTTTTCCAAGGACTATTCCATAGTGTTTCTAATAAAGTGCTTTCTGATGTAATCCATTAACTACTTCCCGACCGCCGTATAGACAAATGGCGGCCGGGAAGCGGACGCCGCAAGGACCGCCGTATTGACAAAATGCGGCGGTCCTTGTTTGGGCATGGGCGGAGCGATCGCGTCATCCGTGACGCGATCCTCCGCCTCCGCCTGTCGCCGCTCACTCGCCGCAACATCCCGCCGGCCATACGGAAGCGCCGGCGGGATGTTAACCCGACGATCGCCGCATACAAAGTGTATAATACACTTTGTAATGTTTACAAAGTGTATTATACAGGCTGCCTCCTGCCCTGGTGGTCCCAGTGTCCGAGGGACCACCAGGGCAGGCTGCAGCCACCCTAGTCTGCACCAAGCACACTGATTTTCTCCCCCCCCCGCCCCAGATCGCCCACAGCACCCATCAGACCCCCCCCTGCCCACCCCCCAGACCCCTGTTTGCACCCAATCACCCCCCTAATCACCCATCAATCACTCCCTGTCACTATCTGTCAATGCTATTTTTTTTTAATACCCCCCCCCCTGCCCCCTGCTCCCTCCTGATCACCCCCCAACCCCCCAGATTCTCCCCAGACCCCCCCCCAGACCACCCCCCCCCAATGTACTGTATGCATCTATCCCCCCTGATCACCTGTCAATCACCTGTCAATCACCTGTCAATCACCCGTCAATCACCCGTCAATCACCCATCAATCACCCCCTGTCACTGCCACCCATCAATCAGCCCCTAACCTGCCCCTTGCGGGCAATCTGATCACCCCCCCACACCAATAGATCGCCCGCAGATCCGACATCAGATCACCTCCCAAATCCATTGTTTACATCTATTCTCTCCTCTAAACACACACTAATTACCCATCAATCACCCATCAATCACCCCCTATCACCACCTGTCACTTTTACCTATCAGATCAGACCCTAATCTGCCCCTTGCGGGCACCCAATCACCCGCCCACACGCTCAGATTGCCCTCAGACCCCCCCTTATCAATTCACCAGTGCATTCATTACATCTGTTCTTCCCTGTAATAACCCACTGATCACCTGTCAATCACCTGCCAATCACCTATCACCCATCAATCACCCCCTGTCACCCCCTGTCACTGCCACCCATCAATCAGCCCCTAACCTGCCCCTTGCGGGCAATCTGATCACCCACCCACACCATTAGATCGCCCGCAAACCCGCCGTCAGATTACCTCCCAAATGTATTGTTTACATCTGTTATCTTCTCTAAACACCCACTAATTACCCATCAATCACCCCCTATCACTGTTACCTATCAGATCAGACCCTAATCTGCCCCTTGCGGGCACCCAATCACCCGCCTACACGCTCAGATTACCCTCAGACCCCCCCTTATCAATTCGCCAGGGCATTATTTACATCTATCCTTCCCTGTAATAACCCACTGATCACCTGTCAATCACCTGCCAATCACCTATCACCCATCAATCACCCCCTGTCACCCCCTGTCACTGCCACCCAACAATCAGCCCCTAACCTGCCCCTTGCGGGCAATCTCATTACCCACCCACACCAATAGATCGCCCGCAGATGCGACATCAGATCACCACCCAAGCGCAGCGTTTACTCTCCTCTAAACACCCACTAATTTCCCATCAATCACCCATAAATCACCCCCTATCACCACCTGTCACTGTTACCCATCAGATCAGACCCTAATCTGCCCCTTGCGGGCACCCAATCACCCGCCTACTCGCTCAGATTACCCTCAGACCCCCCCTTATCAATTCGCCAGTGCAATATTTACATCTGTTCTCCCCTGTAATAACCCACTGATTACCTGTCAATCACCTATCAATCACCCATCAATCACCCCCTGTCACTGCCACCCATCAATCACCCGCTGTCACTGCCACCCATCAATCAGCCCCTAACCTGCCCCTTGCGGGCAATCTGATCACCCACCCACACCAATAGATCGCTCGCAGATCCGACGTCCGATCACCTCCCAAGTGCAGTGTTTACATCTGTTCTCTACCCTAAACACCCACTAATTACCCATCAATCACCCCCTGTCACTGCTACCTATCAGATTAGACCCCTATCTGCCCCTAGGGCACTCAATCACCCGCCCACACCCTCAGAATGCCCTCAGACCCCAGCCCTGATCACCTCGCCAGTGCATTGCTTGCATCTATTCCCCCCTCTAATCACACCTTGAGACACCCATCAATCACCTCCTGTCACCCCCTAGCACACCTACCCATCAGATCAGGCCCTAATTTGCCCCGTGTGGGCTCCTGATCACTCGGCCAAACCCTCAGATCCCCCTCAGACCCCCTTCCGATCACCTCCCCAGTGCATTGATTGCATCTATTTTCCCCTCTAACCACCCCCTGAGACACCCATCAATCACCTCCTGTCACCCCCCTAGCACTCCTATCCATCAGATCAGGCCCAATACAACCTGTCATCTAAAAGGCCACCCTGCTTATGACCGGTTCCACAAAATTCGCCCCCTCATAGACCACCTGTCATCAAAATTTGCAGATGCTTATACCCCTGAACAGTCATTTTGAGACATTTGGTTTCCAGACTACTCACGGTTTTGGGCCCGTAAAATGCCAGGGCGGTATAGGAACCCCACAAGTGACCCCATTTTAGAAAAAAAGACACCCCAAGGTATTCTGTTAGGTGTATGACGAGTTCATAGAAGATTTTATTTTTTGTCAAAAGTTAGCGGAAATTGATTTTTATTGGTTTTTTTCCACAAAGTGTCACTTTCCGCTAACTTTTGACAAAAAATAAAATCTTCTATGAACTCACCATACTCCTAACAGAATACCTTGGGGTGTCTTCTTTCTAAAATGGGGTCACTTGTGGGGTTCCTATACTGCCCTGGCATTTTAGGGGCCCTAAACCGCGAGGAGTAGTCTAGAAAACAAATGCCTCAAAATGACCTGTGAATAGGACGTTGGGCCCCTTAGCGCACCTAGGCTGCAAAAAAGTGTCACACATGTGGTACCGCCGTACTCAGGAAAAGTAGTATAATGTGTTTTGGGGTGTATTTTTACACATACCCATGCTGGGTGGGAGAAATTTCTATGTAAATGGACAATTGTGTGTAAAAAAATCAAACAATTGTCATTTACAGAGATATTTCTCCCACTTAGCATGGGTATGTGTAAAAATACACCCCAAAACGCATTATACTACTTCTCCTGAGTACGGCGGTACCACATGTGTGGCACTTTTTTACACCCTAAGTACGCTAAGGGGCCCAAAGTCCAATGAGTACCTTTAGGATTTCACAGGTCATTTTGCGACATTTGGTTTCTAGACTACTCCTCACGGTTTAGGGCCCCTAAAATGCCAGGGCAGTATAGGAACCCCACAAATGACCCCATTCTAGAAAGAAGACACCCCAAGGTATTCCGTACGGAGTATGGTGAGTTCATAGAAGATTTTATTTTTTGTCACAAGTTAGCGGAAAAAGACACTTTGTGAAAAAAAACTATTAAAATCAATTTCCGCTAACTTGTGACAAAAAAATAAAAACTTCTATGAACTCACCATACTCCTAACGGAATACCTTGGGGTGTCTTCTTTCTAAAATGGGGTCATTAGTGGGGTTCCTATACTGCCCTGGCATTTTAGGGGCCCTAAACCGCGAGGAGTAGTCTTGAAACAAAAATGACCTGTGAAATCCTAAAGGTACTCATTGCGCAGAAAAAGTGGGATCAGCGCATCACCAGGCCGCCCCTGAATGGCCTCAGCTCAGAGATGCGCTGAGCCCCCCCAGGAACTACGAACGCACCTTGAACCAAACAGAGGCTCTGCATATACACCAAAGAAACACTAACAAGTGGGAGCAGCTGACCAGAATTAAATCAAACACAGCAAAGAAATGAACAGCGCTACTTAAAAACAGATGAGTGCTTACCTGCAAAAAAGTGCACACCCCACTCATGGGATTCAAATACACAATGAGCACACACATGACCTGTCTACCACTTGGAGGATGTTAGTTTCACTAACAATTTGCAATTGTTAGGTACTTGTCCCTCCCACTGTCGTAGAAGTCTTTCCTCCATGGGAGGGTCTAACTAAACCTACCTGTGCATATGCATAGCCTGGGCGCGCTACCAGTAAAATTAAGAATTGCGCAGAAAAAGTGGGATCAGCGCATCACCAGGCCGCCCCTGAATGGCCTCAGCTCAGAGATGCGCTGAGCCCCCCCAGGAACTACGAACGCACCTTGAACCAAACAGAGGCTCTGCATATACACCAAAGAAACACTAACAAGTGGGAGCAGCTGACCAGAATTAAATCAAACACAGCAAAGAAATGAACAGCGCTACTTAAAAACAGATGAGTGCTTACCTGCAAAAAAGTGCACACCCCACTCATGGGATTCAAATACACAATGAGCACACACATGACCTGTCTACCACTTGGAGGATGTTAGTTTCACTAACAATTTGCAATTGTTAGGTACTTGTCCCTCCCACTGTCGTAGAAGTCTTTCCTCCATGGGAGGTACTCATTGGACTTTGGGCCCCTTAGTGCAGTTAGGGTGCAAAAAAGTGCCACACATGTGGTATCGCCGAAGTAGTATAATGTGTTTTGGGGTGTATTTTTACACATACCCATGCTGGGTGGGAGAAATACCTCTGTAAATGACAATCTTTTGATTTTTTTACACACAATTGTCCATTTACAGAGGTATTTCTCCCACCCAGCATGGGTATGTGTAAAAATACACCCCAAAACACATTGTACTACTTCTCCCGAGTATGGCGATACCACATGTGTGGCACTTTTTTGCACCCTAACTGCGCTAAAGGGCCCAAAGTCCAATGAGTACCTTTAGGATTTTTTCACATACCCATGCTGAGTGGGAGAAACATCTCTGTAAATGACAATTTTTTGATTTTTTTACACGCAATTGTCCATTTACAGAGATATTTCTCCCACTCAGCATGGGTATGTGTAAAAACACACCCCAAAACACATTATACTACTTCTCCTGAGTACGGCAATACCACATGTGTGGCACTTTTTTGCAGCCTAAGTGCGCTAAGGGGCCCAAAGTCCAACGAGTACCTTTAGGATTTCACAGGTCATTTTGCGACATTTGGTTTCAAGACTACTCCTTACGGTTTAGGGCCCCTAAAATGCCAGGGCAGTATAGGAACCCCACAAATGACCCCATTTTAGAAGGAAGACACCCCAAGGTATTCCGTTAGGAGTATGGTGAGTTCATAGAAGATTTTATTTTTTGTCACAAGTTAGCGGAAATTGATTTTAATTTTTTTTTTTTTCACAAAGTGTCATTTTCCGCTAACTTGTGACAAAACATAAAATCTTCTATGAACTCACCATACTCCTAACGGAATACCTTTGGGTGTCTTCTTTCTAAAATGGAGTCATTTGTGGGGTTCCTATACTGCCCTGGCATTTTAGGGGCCCTAAACCATGAGGAGTAGTCTTGAAACCAAATGCCGCAAAATGACCTGTGAAATCCTAAAGGTACTCATTGGACTTTGGGCCCCTTAGCGCACTTAGGGTGCAGAAAAGTGCCACATGTGGTACCGCCGTACTCAGGAGAAGTAGTATAATGTGTTTTGTGGTGTATTTTTACACATACCCATGCTGGGTGGGAGAAATATCTCTGTAAATGAAAATGTTTTTTTGTTTTTTTTACACACAATTATCCATTTCTCCCACCCAGCATGGGTATGTGTAAAAATACACCCCAAAACACATTATACTACTTCTTCTGAGTACGGCGATACCACATGTGACACTTTTTTGCAACCTAGGTGCGCTAAGGGGCCTAACGTCCTATTCACAGGTCATTTTGAGGCATTTGGATTCTAGACTACTCCTCACGGTTTAGGGCCCCTAAAATGCCAGGGCAGTATAGGAACCCCACAAGTGACCCCATTTTAGAAAGAAGACACCCCAAAGTATTCTGTTAGATGTATGATGAGTTCATAGAAGATTTTATTTTTTGTCACAAGTTAGTGAAAAATGACACTTTGTGAAAAAAACAATAAAAATCAATTTCCGCTAACTTGTGACAAAAAATAAAATCTTCTATGAACTTCTATGAACTTGTCATACACCTAACAGAATACCTTGGGGTGTCTTCTTTCTAAAATGGGGTCACTTGTGGGGTTCCTATACTGCCCTGGCATTTTAGGAGCCCTAAACCGTGAGGAGTAGACTTGAAACCAAATGTCGCAAAATGACCTGTGAAATCCTAAAGGTACTCATTGGACTTTGGGCCCCTTAGCGCAGTTAGGCTGCAAAAAAGTGCCACACATGTGGTACTGCCATGCTCAGAAGAAGTAGTGTAATGTGTTTTGTGGTGTATTTTTACATATACCCATGCTGGGTGGGAGAAATATCTCTGTAAATGACAAATTTTTGATTTTTTTTACACACAATTGTCCATTTACAGAGGTATTTCTCCCACCCAGCATGGGTATGTGTAAAAATACACCCCAAAACACATTGTACTACTTCTCCCGAGTATGGCGATACCACATGTGTGGCACTTTTTTGCACCCTAACTGCGCTAAAGGGCCCAAAGTCCAATGAGTACCTTTAGGATTTTACAGGTCATTTTGAGAAATTTCGTTTCAAGACTACTCCTCACGGTTTAGGGCCCCTAAAATGCCAGGGCAGTATAGGAACCCCACAAATGACCCCATTTTAGAAAGAAGACACCCCAAGGTATTCCGTTAGTAGTATGGCGAGTTCATAGAAGATTTTATTTTTTGTCACAAGTTAGCGGAAATTGATTTTAATTGTGTTTTTTCACAAAGTGTCATTTTCCGCTAACTTTTGACAAAAAATAAAATCTTCTATGAACTCACCATACTCCTAACGGAATACCTTGGGGTGTCTTCTTTCTAAAATAGGGTCATTTGTGGGGTTCCTATACTGCCCTGGCATTTTAGGGGCCCTAAACCGCGAGGAGTAGTCTTGAAACGAAATTTCTCAAAATGACCTGTGAAATCCTAAAGGTACTCATTGGACTTTGGACCCTTTAGCGCAGTTAGGGTGCAAAAAAGTGCCACACATGTGGTATCGCCGTACTCAGGAGAAGTAGTATAATGTGTTTTGTGGTGTATTTTTACACATACCCATGCTGAGTGGGAGAAAGATCTCTGTAAATGGACAATTGTGTGTAAAAAAAATTAACAAATTGTCATTTACAGAGATATTTCTCCCACCCAGCATGGGTATGTGTAAAAATACACCCCAAAACACATTATACTACTTCTCCTGAGTACGGCAATACCACATGTGTGGCACTTTTTTGCAGCCTAACTGCGCTAAGGGGTCCAAAGTCCAATGAGCACCTTTAGGCTTTACAGGGGTGCTTACAATTTAGCACCCCCCAAAATGTCAGGACAGTAAACACACCCCACAAATGACCCATTTTGGAAAGTAGACCCTTCAAGGTATTCAGAGAGGGGCATGGTGAGTCCGTGGCAGATTTCATTTTTTTTTGTCGCAAGTTAGAAGAAATGGAAACTTTTTTTTTTTTTTTTTTTTCTCACAAAGTGTCATTTTCCGCTTACTTGTGACAAAAAATAATATCTTCTATGAACTCACTATGCCTCTCAGTGAATACTTTGGGATGTCTTCTTTCCAAAATGGGGTCATTTGGGGGGTATTTATACTATCCTGGAATTCTAGCCCCTCATGAAACATGACAGGGGGTCAGAAAAGTCAGAGATGCTTGAAAATGGGAAAATTCACTTTTTGCACCATAGTTTGTAAACGCTATAACTTTTACCCAAACCAATAAATATACACTGAATGGGTTTTTTTTTATCAAAAACATGTTTGTCCACATTTTTCGCGCTGCATGTATACAGAAATTTTACTTTATTTGAAAAATGTCAGCACAGAAAGTTAAAAAAATCATTTTTTTGCCAAAATTCATGTCTTTTTTGATGAATATAATAAAAAGTAAAAATCGCAGGAGCAATCAAATAGCATCAAAAGAAAGCTTTATTAGTGACAAGAAAAGGAGCCAAAATTCATTTACGTGGTAGGTTGTATGAGCGAGCAATAAACCGTGAAAGCTGCAGTGGTCTGAATGGAAAAAAAGTGGCCGGTCCTTAAGGGGTAGAAAGCCCTAGGTCCTCAAGTGGTTAATATGGGCACGTTACTTTTGAAATGAAACAGATCAGTATACGCAGAGTTCCCCAACCCTGTCCTCAAGGCCCACCAACAGTGCATGTTTTGCAGGAAACCACAAACATGCACAGGTGGGGTAATTAGTGTCTCAGCAGAGCTGATTAACTACCTCTGTGGATTTCCACAAAACATGTAGTGTTAGTGGGCCTTGAGGACAGGGTTGGGGAACACTGGTAAAGCCTATACTACAGATTATTTACAATACCACAGTATTTTGTATCATCGGCTGTAAAGACTGAAGGATAGTGAGGAATAGGTATGGTCGAAAATGCCCCCAAAAAAATGGAAAATCAGTCTTGTGATTGGTCTAAAATTAAAATTTTGCTGAAAAATTCTGAATTCTCTGATTGGTCCAATGCTTCCGAGTTGTGGTAAATCGGATTTCTGTGGAACTCTGATATCCGATTTCCTTTTTCCGAATTCCGATCGGAAATGCGGATTTCTGATTAGAAATGCAGAAATTTCAATCCTGCAGAATCAGAATGAGGAAATAAAACCCCATTGGCAGTACTATCTGATTCTAAAAATAATGGAACTAATGCCTCGCCTCAGCTTGTCATTTCTATGCTTATCTCTGATATATTCTTTTCCTCAAGGGTATAAAAATCCATATTTCAGTTTAACGAGATAACTCTTATCTTGAAATAACATTTCTTCGTCAATTCTTACCAGGTGTTACTGCTTGTGATCTTGCTATTCTCTCCAGTGTTTTATATCTTACACTCTATAGAGCTAGAGAAATTCCTTATGATTATGAAGCAGCATGCAGAGTCTAAAGGTGGCCATACACTTATAGATGGCCACCAGATTGGCCATCGGATAGATCCTTCTCTGATTGATTCTGATCAGAGAGGGATCTATTGGCTGCCCACACACTGCACACAGATTTTGAAACTATTTCAGCATGATGTGGAAGAGAAGAGGGATACACGTAGGAGGAGACCCATCGGAAGAAGTTATTTCTACTGGCCTCAGAACAGAGAGTAAACAAACATTCCACAGAGATGTACCTGACAGCACTAATGATGTCGCCACCTGCGATAAACTGAATGTAAATTAGGGTTAGGAAAGATTTTCCAGTGCGCAGACATTGACTAAACACTAACTAATCCTCTGGATTATAAAGTCGTAAGGGCAGGGACCTCCACCTATTGTTTCTTACAGTGGCGTAGCTGAAAACCTCGGGGCCCCGATGTGGAATTTGGACCCGGGTGCCCCCCCCCCTACATTAAATAGCCAGGAGTCGGTGCCTCCAGTATAGGTAGCCAGGAATAGGTACCTCACTTACTATAGATAGTCAGAAATAGGCACCTCAGTATAGATAGCCAGGATTAGATGCCTCAGTATAGATAGTCAGAAATAGGTACCTCAGTATAGATAGCCAGGGATAGATGCCTCAGTATAGATAGCCAGGGATAGATGCCTCAGTATAGATAGTAAGGAATAGGTACCTCAGTATAGATAGCCAGGAATAGGCACCTCAGTATAGATAGTCAGAAATAGGTACCTCAGTATAGATAGCCAGGGATAGATGCCTCAGTATAGATAGCCAGGATTAGATGCCTGAGTATATATTGTCAGGAATAGGTACCTCAGTATAGATAGCCAGGGATAAATGCCTCAGTATAGATAGTAAGGAATAGGTACCTCAGTATAGATAGCCAGGAATAGGCACCTCAGTATAGATAGCCAGGGATAGATGCCTCAGTATAGATAGTCAGGAATAGGTACCTCAGTATAGATAGCCAGGATTAGATGCCTGAGTATATATTGTCAGGAATAGGTACCTCAGTATAGATAACCAGGGATAGATGCCTCAGTATAGATAGTAAGGAATAGGTACCTCAGTATAGATAGCCAGGAATAGGTACCTCAGTATAGATAGCCAGGATTAGATGCCTGAGTATATATTGTCAGGAATAGGTACCTCAGTATAGATAACCAGGGATAGATGCCTCAGTATAGATAGTAAGGAATAGGTACCTCAGTATAGATAGCCAGGAATAGGCACCTCAGTATAGATAGCCAGGGATAGATGCCTCAGTATAGATAGTCAGGAATAGGTACCTCAGTATAGATAGCCAGGAATAGGCACCTCAGTATAGATAGCCAGGGATAGATGCCTCAGTATAGATAGTCAGGAATAGGCACCTCACAGTATAGATAGCCAGGATTAGATGCCTGAGTATATATTGTCAGGAATAGGTACCTCAGTATAGATAGCCAGGGATAGATGCCTCAGTATAGATAGTAAGGAATAGGTACCTCAGTATAGATAGCCAGCATTAGATGCCTGAGTATATATTGTCAGGAATAGGTACCTCAGTTTAGATAGCCAGGGATAGATGCCTCAGTGTAGATGGTCAGGAATAGGACCTCAGTACAGATAGCCAGGGTTAGATGCCTCAGTATAGATAGTCAGGAATATGCACCTCACTATAGATAGCCAGAGATAGATGTGTCAGTATAGCTAGCCAGGATTAGATGCCTCAGTATAGATAGACAGGAATAGTTACCTCAGTATAGATAGGTAGGATTAGATGCCTCAGTATAGGTAGCCAGGATTAGATGCCTCAGTATAGGTAGCCAGGATTAGATGCCTCAGTATAGGTAGCCAGGATTAGATGCATCTCACAGGTGACTGCTGTGACCGTGGCCCCTATGCCCCTGGTTTCTTATTTTGCTGTAGTTTACCACATGAATGTGTACCAACTTCAGTGTTATCTCAATCCACACATTTACTATGTATGTATGTATTTGTACTTATATTGCTGGATGTCATGATTGTACAATGTCTTGAGCTTCTCATGTATATATATTCCCCAATATTTATTTTGTGACGCTGCCGCTATATAAAAAACAATAATTTATAAAGTAATATTGTAACAAATATGCAATTGTATTCAGTATGTTATTTTTAGTACAGCTCCTCTAATTACTTAATATTTATGCTTGCAGATTTGGCTCTCTCACTGCCTTTTGCCTCTGCTCTTCTTAATCGCTGAGTTCCTAAACATAAGTAATAAGCTGTTGCATATTTCTGCTGACTGCTAGCTCCTTCCCTGCTGTCAAATAGGATTCTTACAGTCAAAACTTTCAATGTTTTATAAACTCTTTTCAGGTGTCGGGGAGAGAATAAGCAATAGGTAGTGCTGCAAACCTTTTTAGTCCATCTGCAGAGAGGTTTGGATTTATAACTCCAAGATAGTAAAGATAACTTCTGGTGTGAAAGACAGAGCCTGTTAAGCAGAGCTGGGACAAGGTCCTCCAGCACCCAAGGCTGAGACACCAAAGTGCGCCCCTCCATCCCTCCCACCGCAACCATCATACACTGATTGCTATTAGACTAAAGGTGGCCACACACGATACAATAAAATGATCCGATTTTACGGTAATTCGATAAAAACGATCGGATCTCCCGAAAAAATCGAAAGCTTTTTTTTTCATTCGACTGAAAAATCCGATCGGATTTCCCGTTTTCTTCTATTTTAATTGATACGGACTGCCAGATATTTTTCTTCAATCTTTCTAAAGATTGTATGGTGTGGGTTGGATTGTCAATTTATTAATATACACACCCTAGCAATTTTTTCAGAGTTTCCAATCATTTTTATGATAATTGGGGGAAAAATTGAACATACGTGTGTGGTACATTGGTCATATTTTTGAAATGTTGCAATCAGTCAGAAAAATTGATTGCAATTCTTAAATTGAACAGATATTTAAAAAAATGTATGGTGTGTGGCCACCTTAAGAAGCGCCACAGGGCCCACAACCTCCCCAACACCTTAATATCTAGTTATCTGGCTTGCAGTCACTGCCATGTATCCCCTTTTCTTATTTCTTTCTGCTTTAAACACAATTAGGAATAAAAGCTGAGTAAATTGTGCGCCCCCTCCTACACTGCGCCGTGAGGCTGGAGCCTCTCCAGCCTATGACTCGGCCCGGCCCTGCTGTTAAGTCAGGCTTTGTCTTAATTCTGCCTGGATCTGAGGGTCTCAGGGTTAATAACTCACGCTCTGGCATTAGACAGGTGATGCTCCGCCAATCTCGTAAAAGTTGCCCGTGGGCAGCGCATTCTTTTCAAAAATCTCCTAAAGCTCTGGCCACCCCTACCTGCATTGCCACACCCTAACCCAAGCTCTGCAACCTAATTGGTGGGTGCTGAGCTGAGGGCAGGTCACGGCAACGCTGGTGGGGGTAGCCACAGAGCAATGAAAAACTTTGGAAAAATGGCCGCAACTGTCTTGCGAGGAGGGGGCGGAGCTTCACATGTCTAATGAACTACAGGCGATCAGGTAAGTTATTAACTCTGAGACCCCCCGATCCTGCATTAAGACAAAGCCTGACATGCTCATAGCTCCCAACTGTCCCTCTTTTGGAGGGACAGTCCCTCTTAGGGGACCCTGTCCCTCATTTGTCCCTCTTTCATAGTGGTGTCGGTCTCGGGAACTTGTTTCTAAAAGGGAGCAAAGGTCCCGATTCCTGAAGGAAAAGGGGAGACCAGGAGCCCGATGGTGCAGTATCGTTAGACACAAATGATGTACATATGTCTAGAGAGTATATACTCACAAAGATGGTTTGCAGTCCTGCAACAACCATGTAGGCCTGCGGGAAAATACTGTTCCCGCTCGGTGTCCTGGACCTGCTGGATCTGGGTGGTCTCTCTCCTCCTATGGTCCTTTCCACTGGTCGATCACGTCAACAAGTGGGAAGGGGGGACACCTCTTTGAAGTGTGAGGGTACACTAACTGTATTGTTTGGGGAGCCGCCCAACGAAAAGTGGGATATATGAGCTATTATACTCTAGTGTATAGGATTAGGAGGTGCCTTACCTCCAATGAAGACTCACCACGGTGTACAGGAAAGTCTTCATTGTACACACTGTTTTACTGTAGACAACGCATTTCACAGGTCTCAGCCCGCTTCCTCAGCTCAATACAAACAGTAAACCTTGGGTTTAGCCATGCTGTGCATGGGCGCCTATTAGATCTAATGTAATGTATGATGTAAAGATCTATGTAAATATGTTTTTTTTCTACTGAAAAAATGTGTGTAATTGACTCTAAACTTTATTCCCATCCTTTAAATTGATATATTGAACCAGAATAGAAAGAACCAGTGTGGTTTGAATAAAAAAAACAAAACAAACAAACAAACATATTTTTCTTACAAAATCTTTATGGCATGCATGACTGGAGGCATCCGGGGGTGTGACTAGGGGTGTGCAGGGGCATGACTTCACTTAAGTGTCCCTCTTTCCTTTCACAAAAAGTTGGACATGCTCTGCCTATTTTACTGGAGGTACTCGTTAACCCTCAAAACTATAACAAGAAAAAAGGTAAAGTGAGAGATGTCCAACTATAATTAATACAATATATACAAGTATATATCATCCTGTTACATATCACTTCAGGGTCACTTTAAGAGACTGCCTGAGGGCTCTTTAACTGTCTCCGAATGTGCTGGATTGATCCCTGGAGTTTTGCTAGAAAATGATATTCTGGGAAGAACCATACATTATACAATGTCATTATTTGAGTGGGCTGCAGGACATAGCACAAGGCCTCAAGGGTGAACGTATTTTATAATGTATGAGTATAAAAGTATTTATCACAAGGATATATGATTTGGGATTAAGTACAAATCCCGATGTACACGAAGCATAAAACAGCTCTCACAGATCAATCTGCAGTAATGGAAGAGGTGATTGTCACTAATGAGCTATTCCAGCATCAGTGAGAACAGATCAAAATAAAGCCAAATCCTCCAGATGTTTGAAAGCAAGCAAATGCAATAGAGTTTGACACATAAAGGAATAAGAGGAATCCATAGAACGTGTTACCACTACTAAAGTGAGGCTTTCATAAATGGGGACTCAAAAAACAATTAGATTTGGATAGTTTTCTTCTTTTTTGTTGTTGTTGTTGTTGTTGTTGTGGTCTATGCACTTTGAAAAGAAATTTCCACATAAGATAGGATATTTTATTATTATTAACAATATTAATATTATAGATGCCATTATTTGAAAACCACTGCCTCTTATTACAAACAATATCTGCAGTACTTATATTTCATTCTATAAACATTTTGATTTCAGTATGCAAAACGTTTATTATTATATGTGTATTGCATGACTGGATCACACCTCTGTAGTGCATACAGTATGTTTATTTTAGCTGTATTTACATTGGGCATGAGATATTACCGATATCCGTAATATCTCAACACCTAACACTAACCTACCTCTCCATGCTTAGCACTTACCTCTGTCTCCAAGCCTAACCCCTAACACTAACCTTCCTCTCCATGCCTAGCTCTTACCTCTGTCTCCAAGCCTAACTCCTAACACTAACCTTCCTCTCCATGCCTAGCTCTTACCTCTGTCTTCAAGCCTAACTCCTAACACTAACCTCCCTCTCCATGCCTAGCACTTACTTCTGTCTCCAAGCCTACCTCCTAACACTAACCTTCCTCTCCATGCCTAGCTCTTACCTCTGTCTTCAAGCCTAACTCCTAACACTAACCTCCCTCTCCATGCCTAGCACTTACTTCTGTCTCCAAGCCTACCTCCTAACACTAACCTTCCTCTCCATGCCTAGCTCTTACCTCTGTCTCCAAGCCTAACTCCTAACACTAACCTTCCTCTCCATGCCTAGCTCTTACCTCTGTCTCCAAGCCTAACTCCTAACACTAACCTTCCTCTCCATGCCTAGCTCTTACCTCTGTCTTCAAGCCTAACTCCTAACACTAACCTCCCTCTCCATGCCTAGCACTTACCTCTGCCTCTAAGCCTAACCCCTAACACTAACCTCCCTCTCTGTGCCCAGTGCTAACCACTGTCTCCAAGCCTACCTCCTAACACTAACCTCCCTCTTCATGCCTAGCTCTTACTTCTGTCTCCAAGCCTACCTCCTAACACTAACCTTCCTCTCCATGCCTAGCTCTTACCTCTGTCTCCAAGCCTAACTCCTAACACTAACCTTCCTCTCCATGCCTAGCTCTTACCTCTGTCTCCAAGCCTAACTCCTAACACTAACCTTCCTCTCCATGCCTAGCTCTTACCTCTGTCTTCAAGCCTAACTCCTAACACTAACCTCCCTCTCCATGCCTAGCACTTACCTCTGCCTCTAAGCCTAACCCCTAACACTAACCTCCCTCTCTGTGCCCAGTGGTAACCTCTGTCTCCAAGTCTACCTCCAAACACTAACCTCCCTCTCCATGCCTAACACTTACTTCTGTCTCAAAGCCTAACCCTTAGCACTAACCTTCCTCTCCATGCCCAGTGCCATTTCTAACCTTCGTCTCCAAGCCTAACAATCAACACTATTAACCTCCCTCTCCATGTCCAGTGCTAACCTCTGTCTCCAAGCCTAACAGTCAACACTAACCTCCCTCTCCATGCATAGCACTTACCTCTGTCTCCAAGCCTAACTCCTAACACTAACCTTCCTCTCCATGCCTAGCATTTACCTCTGCTTCCAAGCCTAACCTCTAACACTAACCTCCCTCTCCATGCCCAGTGCTAACCACTGTCTCCAAGCCTACCTCCTAACACTAACCTCCCTCTTCATGCCTAGCTCTTACTTCTGTCTCCAAGCCTAACTCCTAACACTAACCTTCTTCTTCCTCTCCATGCCTAGAACGTACCTCTGTCTCCAAGCTCCTAACACTAAGCTCCATCTCCATGCCTAGCATTTACCTATTTCTCCAAGCCTAACTCCTAACACTAACCTCCATCTCCATGCCTGGCACTTAACTTTGTCTCCAAGCCAAACTCCTAACACTAACCTTCCTCTCCATGCCTGGCACTTACCTCTGTCTCCAAGCCTAACTCCTAACACTAACCTTCCTCCCCATGCCTAGCACTTACTTCTGTCTCCAAGTCTAACTCCTAACACTAACCTCCCTCTCCATGCCTAGCACTTACCTCTGTCTCCAAGCCTAACTCCTAACACAAACCTTCTTCTCCATGCCTAGCACTTACCTCTGTCACCAAGCCTAACTCCTAACACTCCTAACACTAACCCCCCTCTTCATGCCCAACACTAACCTCTGTCTCCAAGCCTAACACTAACCTTACTTTCCATGCCCAACAGTAACTTCTGTCTCCAAGCCTAACTCCTAACAGTAAGCTTAAAAGAGCCAAAACGAGACTAAGCATTATATTTTACCAGTACACAGTAGGTACACAGTACCTACACTAATAATATTTTATATTTATAAATATACTTTTATTACTTAATGTAAAAAATCATGATGTGTAGGTTTTGAGAGGGAGAATGAGCAGGGGCACCAGAAAGTGGCCTTGTGAGGAAACGCGGAAAAGCCGCCGCCAGTAATCAAAGAAGGGCGGCTGATTCCGCGTTCAACATGGCAGCGGGCGCAGTCGGAGCGCGGAGAAACCGCCGCATGCACAGACAACAGGGCGGCGGATTCCGCGTCCGACGCGGCAGGTAACATGCATAGGCCTACTCTTGTCAGTAATACGGAATGCGGAGAAAACGCCGCACGCACGGACAGCGGTGTGGCGGATTCCGCATTCAACAAAGCAGAAACATTACAACACATGTCTGGTGTGGCTGGGACTGATAGTCCACACTGGTTCAGGAGGACGCGCGTGCGCGCAGAGAGGCAGGGCTTTTGTAACAGTCAGCTGACAAATTCAGCAACTTCCATTGGTCCAGCACTTAGGGGAGGCGCTAGAGAGCGCTGGTGTATATATACTGGGTGCTGGTCATTTCTCTGGTGTCTGGCGTTGCGATCACTACGTGGTAGCACTCAGACCTTGTCAGTATCTGTGTTATTAGACAGTTTCGTAGGTGTTGATGATCACGGAGCTCACACCTTAGTCTAGGAATTCTGTTATTATCTGTGTTATTATCTAGACCAGTTTCCAAGGTGTTGATGATCAAGGAACTCACACCTTAGTCTAGGAATCCGGTACCACCTGTATTATTATTGTCATCTAGTCTAGTTCCAGGAGTGTTGAGAATCTTGGAGCTCACACTCAAACCTAGGCATTGTTGTTTATCTGTTATAACCCTCTGCTTTCCTGACCATTCTTCTGATCTCTGATTTTGTACCTTTGTCATTCTGATACTCTGTTGCTGAACTCGGCTAGTCTCTGGAATCTGTATCTGCCTCCTGTCTCTGTACCTGATCTGTCTGTCTGTTGCCGACCTGGCCTGTCCGACCTCGAGAACTATCTTCCCTGTTTGGAGATAGTTCACAGACCTGTCAGTGACACTTCACCATTGGTGTCACTCACGTTCTGTCCTTCCCACTCTCAGCCTTGTTCCGCCCCTTGGGGAGCTTCAGACCTGTGGAAGGAACCTGATCTCAAGCAGTATCTCTTACTGCTTAGCACCCTTCTTCCGGGTGCTCTCCTCAAAGTATATTGTTGCACCAAACACTCTCATCACTCAGGTGTCCAGAGGTTAGAGATATATCTGATTATCGGTGATACTGCAGATCATCAATAATCGGGTATATATCTGCATTCTCGGTGATACTGCAGATCACCGGTAATCAGACCCTCTCTGTGTTACACCGATCGTTACAGGCCTCAACCAGTAAGAGGCCCTGGAGACTGAGCCCTTAACATGGAGGAATGTTAGAGCTGGCAGGGCTCTGGGTGCATGAGCATTATTCCATGCAGGGGTAGATGTGGGCAAAGCATTGAGAGTCATTTGCAGGTTAAGTAGGGGAAAGTTCAGTGGGACTCTCCCAAGTGAGCACAGCAAGGCCTTGTGGGTGTTTGGAGTGAGTAGGTTGAAGCAGATGAGGAATGAGTGAGAGCTTTCATAGTTGGGCCCTGGAAGTCAGGTGAGGAAGTAAGTGGAGGACAGAAGAATAGGGTAAGTTGGGCCCTGGATGATTTGTGTGTGTGTCGAGGGGGGAGGGGGGGGAGGCACATTATTGGGAAACAGTAAAAATATGCCCATATAATATGCACTTAAAGAGAACCCGAGGTGTGTTTAAAGAATGTTATCTGCATACAGAGGCTGGATCTGCCTATACAGCCCAGCCTCTGTTGCTATCCCAAACCCCACTAAGGTTCCCCTGCACTCTGCAATCCCTCATAAATCTCAGCCGTGCTGTGAGGCTGTGTTTACATCTGTAGTGTCAGTCTTAGCTGCTCCCCCGCCTCCTGCATAGCTTCGGTCCCTGCCCCCGTCCCTTCCCTCCAATCAGCAGGGAGGGAAGGGATGCAGGCGGGGACTGGAGTTCTGCAGGAGGCGGGGAGAGCAGCAGACTGACACTATAGAGATAAACACAGCCAGCTCTGACAAGCTGTTTGTCAGCAGCGTGGCTGTGATTTATGAGGGATTGCAGAGTGCAGGGGGACCTTAGGGGGGTTTGGGATAGCAACAGAGGCTGGGCTGTATAGGCAGATCCAGCCTCTGTATGCAGATAATATTCTTCAAACTCACCTCGGGTTCTCTTTAATGGTAGAGAAGGTAAATGATCAATACATTTGAGCTATTGACGTGCAATCACTTTATACTGTTAAGTATTAGACAAGATATCAGTAGTGATGTCGCGAACCTCCGATTTTCGGTTCACGAACCTCTGCGGAAGGTTCGGTTCACGAAAAAGTTCACGAACCACAATAGACTTCAATGGGGAGGCGAACTTCAAAATTTTGAAAAATTTCTACTGGCTGGAAAAATGATAGAAAACATGTTTCAAGGGTTCTAATACCTGGAGGACCTCCATCCTCCTTCCTCCACCCTCCTCCCTCCACGCTCCACCCTCCTCCCTCCACGCTCCACCCTCCTCCCTTCTACCCTCCTACCCTCCACCCTTCACCCTCTACCCTTCTACCTCCACCTTCTACCCTTCTACCCTCCTCCCTTCTACTCTTCTACCCTCCTCCCTCCACCCTTCTACCCTTCTACCCTCCTACCCTCCTCCCTCCACCCTTCTACCCTTCTACCTCTACCCTCCACCTTCTACCCTCCTCCCTTCTACCCTCCTACCTCCACTCTTCTACCCTCCTCCCTCCTCCCTTCTACCCTCCTCCCTCCTACCCTTCTACCCTCCACCCTTTCTACCCTCCTCCCTTCTACCTCCACCCTTCACCCTTCTACCCTCCTCCCATTCTCCCTCCACCCTCCTACCGGAGGGAGGAGGGTCTCATCTGCCAGGGAATTATAGTATTTCAAAAGCCAGCTTACATACCGTAGCTGGGAATTGCACCCAGGCTTAGTGTATGGTAGGTAACTAACATATCCATTATACCACCAACACTACTAGCTGAAACTAGCTGAAACTAGCCTAGCATGTACTATTTATGCTCAATCCAAGAGAAAAATTAGACAAGACAAATAACATTTATATCACACATTTCTCCTGGCAGACTCAAAGCACCAGAGCTGCAGCCACTAGGGCACGCTCTATAGGCAGTAGCAGCATTAGGAAGACTTGCCTAAGGTCTCCTACTGAATAGGTGCTGGCTTACTGAACAGACAGAGCCGAGATTTGAACGCTGGTCTCCTGTGTCAGAGGCAGAGCCCTTAACCATTACACCATCCAGCCACTGCTTAAGGATTTGTAGCCAGGCATGGCCTTGCCTTGTGTGTTCAACAGTTGTCAAGAGAAAAATTAGACAAGACAAATAACATTTATAATGTGCTTTTCTCCTGGCGGACTCAAAGCGCCAGAGCTGCAGCCACTAGGGCACGCTCTATAGGCAGTAACAGTGTTAGGAAGACTTGCCTAAGGTCTCCTACTGAATAGGTGCTGGCTTACTGAACAGACAGAGCCGAGATTTGAACCCTGGTCTCCTGTGTCAGAGGCAGGGCCCTTAACCATTATACCAGAGAGAGAGAGAGAGAGAGAGAGATGAATCTAACTGGCTATCTGGGGTTCTCTTTGGACAACTGTTGAACACAAAAGGCAAGGTCATGCCTGGCTACAAATCCTTAAGCAGTGGCTGGATGGTAAAATGGTTAAGGGCTCTGCCTCCGACACAGGAGACCAGGGTTTGAATCTCGGCTCTGTCTGTTCAGTAAGCCAGCACCTATTCAGTATGAGACCTTAGGCAAGTCTTCCTAACACTGCTACTGCCTATAGAGCGTGCCCTAGTGGCTGCAGCTCTGGCGCTTTGAGTCCGCCAGGAGAAAAGCGTGGTATAAATGTTATTTGTCTTGTCTAATTTTTCTTTTGGATTGAGCATAAATGGTACATGCTAGGCTAGCTTCAGCTAGTAGTGTTGGTGGTATAATGGATATGTTAGTTACCTACCATACACTGAGACCTGGGTTCAATTCCCAGCCATGGTATGTAAGCTGGCTTTTGAAAGACTGTAATTCCCTGGCAGATGAGACCCTCCTCCCTCCAGTAGGAGGGAGGAGAGAATGGTAGGAGGGTGGAGGCTAATTAAACTCTCCCTAGCAGAGTGAGTGTAGCAGCTGTCCCTTAAAGGGAACCTTAACCGGCGGGGAAAAATAAATTCACTTACCTGGGGGCTTTCCCAAGCCTCCTGTGCCCGCGCCGGTCCTTCGGTGCCCTCCGGTCTCCCTCCGCCGCTAAGTTTCATTTTCGGCCGACCGCCAGTCGTCCTCCGGCAAAGCGTCCTCTTCTTCCGCATTCCTCGTCGTAAAGAGCCGTAAAGCGTGTCCGCATGACGCCAAACGCGTCATGCGGACGCGCTTTACGGCTCTTTACGACGAGGAATACGGAAGAAGAGGACGCTTTGCCGGAGGACGACTGGCGGTCGGCCGAAAACGAAACTTAGCGGCGGAGGGAGACCGGAGGGCACCGAAGGACCGGTGCGGGCACAGGACGGCTGCAGGAGGCTTGGGAAAGCCCCCAGGTAAGTGAATTTATTTTTCCCCGCCGGTTAAGGTTCCCTTTAACTAATTAGTGTAGGCAGACGAGTGAGTCAAATGGCACAAGGACCTTGCCTTGTATAAGAGGGGGTAGGGCTGCAGCAGTGAGTGCAGTCTGATTGGCAACAATGTGCCTGCTGACTGTGATGTAGGAGAGTCAAAGTTTTGCTCAATAGAGCATTAAGGGGCGAATCGAACTTCCGGGAAAGTTCGCCTTTGGCAGGCGAACGCGAACCACCGAAGTTCGCCGGGAACCGTTCGGGACATCTCTAGATATCAGCCCACAGTGGAGCTAGATATGTGCAGGGCGGGGGAGGTGCATCGCTGCCCGGCCATACATATATAGGGGAGGGGTTAGGGGGAGGGGGAGGGAGGGAGCCCACCAGGGAACCCACCTACCCCACAACTCTGTACGCTCTGACTGGTCAGTATGGTGCTATCGCAGAGAGTAGGGTGCTGTCTGAGTGTGGTAAGGGCCTGAGCCCACTGCTGCGTTTTTAAAAACGCATAGAAACGCATACGTTTTTTAAGCATTTTGAAATGCGCTTTTAAATCGTTTGAAGGCATTTTGACTTTGACAAACTTGAAGCAAAAAACCAAAACAAACGTATGATATAATGAATTGTATGTGTAGTATGGATAAGGAATAGAACATTAGTAGCAAAGCAAAGAGTCTCATATTTGTATTTTCAGTTATATAGCTTTTTATAGCTATATAGGTTTGTTTGTTTTTATAGCATTGCATCATACTGTCCCAGTTGTAGTTTTTGTCTTTTAAACTATAAAACAATGCAGAAATAATTACCTTTTGAACTTTCCTGCAGTAAAACATCGTTTTAAGCTGCCTCTCGCTGTTTCTTTGTTGTTTAAGTGCTTCAGAAAACAGGACTGTCTTCCACCCAGTGGGTGGAAGAGCTCAGAGAAGCTCTTTTTCATATATAACAACTGAAGTGTTTTTTTTTTAACTCTTCCTGTACTGGAAAATACGAGATTCTTTTCTTTGCATTCGAATTTTCTATTTCTTAGCTGGACTACACAATCAATTTATTATCGCACACGTTTATTTTCACTTCAGATTTGCTTTAAATAAGCGAATCCAGGTTTGCTGGATCATTATCCCCACTGGAGTTGCTGTACTAAATCAGGCTCAATTAATGTGTGAATGGACACTAACAATATACAGAGAAGACAGCTTTAGCATGATTACACAAAAGGTTTCCTTTCCGCACACAAACTGACCTCCATGCACACTTATCATCCATTGTAATCGCTATCCATGCATGCAAAGCACAAAGTGTGGCAGATTACATGCGGAAAAAGTGATCTGGCTCATAATAAATGGATAACTGAAATTCTGAAATGTGTCAAAAAGATGCAGTCACATTGAGGTAGGAGATTAAATTGGCTTTGGTATATTTTTACATCTACAGTAATTAAAAACAAAACAAAACAAAAAAAAACCTTGGAAATTGCAGAATAAGTCTCAGACCGTGACATTGTCTAATGAAGCACTTGGCCTGTGTCTGATGGTATCCAGGGTGAAGGTCTCATTCATACCCCGTTCCCATATTCTTTCAAGGCTATACAACAGCTAATGATCTATTACCGACAGCAATATAACATTATAAGAGAACAAAAGTGGAACATTATTTTTTATCTTTGCTTACAATTATAGTAAATGTGTGTGGCTTTCTTTAAAGGGAATCTGAAGTGTAAATAAACTTATGAGATAATGAATTGTATGTGTATTGCAGCTGAGAAATAGAATTAGTAGCACAGAAAAGAGTCTCATATTGTTTCCAGTACAGGAAGATTAAAGAAACTTCACTTGCTATCTATGCAAAAGAGCCTCCCTGAGCTCTCCGACCCAACTTGGGTCAGAGACAGTCCTATTTTCTAAAGCACTTATACATGAAAAGAAACCGTGAGAGCAGATATTTGTTATCGGCTGGACAATGGTCTATTGCCTTTAAATGGAAAACATCGACTCTAGATATTGACCTGGTAAAGCATTGTTTACATATGATTTCTTTGATGGACAGCGGATTGGTTTAATAAGATTTGGGAAGCATGGTTTTCCTATCGAGGACATCAATGAATGGGAAGAAAAATCTCTTTTGGTATTCTTACAGATTTACATTATCTGGGCCGGGGGGTGTTTTGGGGGGCTGGCATGATCATACACATGGTTGAAGTTTTTGTTTTGTTTTTCTTTAATTGCTCAGCTGATATATTCTGAAGTTTCTGTATGTGATCTGCTGACAACGTACATTTCCATTCTGACAAGTTTTGTATACGGTTTATTGGTACTTTTGTACTTTTTGTGAGTATTTTGTACTTGCCAGCTTTTCATTGCACTCATGTTTGTGACCTGTTTTGTCATTCATTTCAATAAACTCCGTCTATATAAAATAAGAAACAGTGAGAGACAGCTTCAGATAGGGTTTTACTGCAGTGGAGTTCAAAGGGTTGTTAGCTCTGCTCTGTTTCATAGTTTAAGATACAAAATGTGGTTTATAAATTGCAAATATGACAGAATGATGCAATGTTATAAAAAAAGGCTTTATAACTGAAAATAAAAATATGATACTCTTTTCTTTGTTACTACTGTTCTATTCATTATCCGTACTACACACACAATTCTTTGGGCCATATGCAATTCACTTTTTCACCTGAGTTTTTTTCCTAGGAGATAATTTTTCATCCTCTGTTTAAAATAACTTTTCAGTATTCGGCAACTGAAAAAGTATCAAAAGTAGGTGAAAAATTACTGTGAAAATGATAGTATTTTCTTGCTTGCTGGTGGCTTAAAAGGTATTTTATCTCTAAGATGTGAAAATATGACCTAGGAGAAAACTTAGGAGAAAAAGTGAATTGCATATGGGCCATTACATCATAAGGTGTTTTTTTTTTGTTTGTGTGTTTTTTTGCTTCAGTTCTTTTGCTTTAAGTGTAGCATATTTTCCATTTATGTGACAGAATAGCACTTGCAATGGTATCACGCATCTATTGAATGAAATGTCTTCTTGTGCTGAAAGTTATCAGACAGGAGGTTCAATGTCAGAATATGTAATGCAAAGTGCTTTCCTTGCATTTCATCCGAGAATCTGGAAGAGCAATAAACTCTACTAATAGAAAATACTGGAGTGACTTTTTCCTTTTTCTGTGAGAAGGGCAGGTAAACAGGATTGTTTATTTGTAGAAAGTAAACAAACATTCATTTGCTAAGGATTATGGATAAACAATAAAGATATTGAGCCTGGTGCTAGAAAGTGAGAATTTTTCACTTTGAGCAAATACCCAAGCACAGAGATTCATTATAGTATAGAGATTCATGACAGCACAGAAATTCATGACAGCACAGAAATTCATGACAGCACAGAGATTTGTGACAGCACAAAGATTCATGACAGTACTGAGATTCATGATAACACAGAGATATTCATAACAGCAGAGAAATTCATGACAGCACAGTTTATGGCAGTTCAGAGATGAGATTTATGACAGCAGAGACATTCATGGCCATCCAGAGATTCATGACTGCAGAGATGTCATGAGAGCAAAGAGATTCATGACAGCAGAAAGATTTGTGACAGCACTAAGATTTATGACAGCAGAGAGATCTGTGACAGCACTAAGATTTATGACAGCACAGGGATATGTGCTGCTCCACTTCTAGGGACGTGCGAGGTGTGCCAGTGCCATCAGCCTGAGCACTGAGGGAGGGGGGGCGCCGTGATGGAGGGGGGAGCCGCGGCCACACTGAGACGCAGCCACTGGAGGGGAGCTCCACTTCTCCCTCCCATCCTCTCCCTGGGCTCTCCTCCGTGCTCTCCTCTCTTTGCAGACTTAGCGCAGGGAAGCCTGTATTAGTAACTCACCTCCCTGCTCATTCCAATCGCCGCCGCTCACTTGCCGCTGGTCCCCTCCTCTGCATAGCCAAGCATACACACTCTACTTTCTGATTATCAGGAAGTAGAGCGTGTATCAGTGTAGACGGAAAAGAGGTTAACTAATCCAGTAATTCAGTAGTCTGGTTTTCTATTTTACAAAATGTGGTGTTTATAATGACGTTTTCTCAACCATGACGTGAAGTCTTCCGTAAGCAGATTACAGTATAGCTTCATGTAAAAATGCTAGCAGAATGAATAACCAGGTTTTATTTAACTGATTAAATAGCTCAAGTACTGTATATCATGACAAAGGCAAAGGCTTTTGACACTGTTACCCACAATAGCCTGGCGCAGAAGCTGGGTATGCGGGGACTAGGAAAAAATGTGTGTATGTGGATAGAGAACTGGTTAAGGGATAGAGTTGTGGTAAAGGCAAAGAGTGGTGGTAAAGGGAACATACTCAAAATGGGAAACTGTTAGCAATGGGGTACCGCAATGGTCAGTGCTTGTTCCAATTATTTTCAATGTACTGTATTTATGAATGATTTAGTAGACGAAATACAGAGTAATGTAGCCATCTTTGCAGATGATAAAATATTATGCAGCATTATCAACACTAAGTCAGATAGGGTCTGATTCAATTCACTTTTTCCCTCTAGGTTTTATTCTAGGGAATAATTTTCTTTTTCTGTTTAAAATAATTTTTTAACTTTTAACTTTTTTCTTGCTTGCTGGTGGCTTAAAAAACATTTTATTGGTAAGATGTGAAAAGGAGAAAACTAAGGAGAAAAAGTGAGTTACATTGGGACCGTATTTATCTATTTATATAGCGCCAAAATATTACGCAGAGCTGTGCAGATTTATATACATTGTCTTGTCACTAACTGTACCTCAGAGGGGCTCACAATCTAGTCCCTACCATAGTCATATCTCTATGTATGTATCGGGTAGTGCATGTATCATAGTCTAGGAGGAAGCCAATTAACTTTTTTGTATGTTGTGGGATGTGGCAGGAAACCTGGAGTGCCCGGAGGAAGCCCACGCAGACAAGGGGAGAACATACATACTCCTTGCAGATGTTGACCTGGCTGGGATTCGAGCCGGGAACCCAGCGCTGCAAGGCAAGAGCGCTAACCACTAAGCCACCATGCTGCCCATAGTGTCCTATTACAACGGGATCTTAACAACATGGACATATGGGCAGGCACATGGCAGATGAAATTTAATGTTGATAAATGTAAAGTGGTAGATCACCATATAAAATAAATGGCAAACAGCTGGGAACATCAGACTTGGAGTAGGATTTGGGAATACTAATTGATAACAAGTTAAAGTGGACGCAAATTAAACGAGATTTCAGAAATAAAATCTATTTTCTAAATTATAATAATAAATAGTAGCCTTTTTTTGGCTGCATGAAGACAAATATAAAATATTTTACATGTATTGGAGGAACCCCTCCCTTCCTTTCATATTGCCGGGACAGAATCCGGCTAACTGGTTTAGTAGATGGTCTCCAGCAAAGCAGGAATTGCTAATGGCTGCCACTTGTATACCCCTAGTTATGAAAAGAGAAGGGTGAAAGGTATGCACTGAAATGCTCATAGGCTTGAAGGAGTGTCTATTTATCTTTGTATGTGTCAGAGTGGTGCAACTAAATATTTTGAATTAAAAAAAATTTTGGTTTGAGTCCGCTTTAAATAATTGTACTGTATACAATGCCAAGCAGTGGTAGCTAAAACAAACAAAATTCTGAGAGGCATTAAATGGGAAATAAAACCACAAGATTCTAGTATACGACTCCCTCTGTATAAATCACTTGTGAGTCTACATCTGGAGTATGTGATACAGTTTTGGGCACCACACTAGAGAAAAGACATTGACCTTCTAGAACAGGTAAAAGACAAGCAACTACCGTATATACTCGTCTATAAGTCGAGAAATTTAGGACTGATCTACTGCACTGAAGTAGGGGGGAGGGGGGGAACAAACTGGATTTATTAAGCTTGGAAAAAAAGGCAGAAGAGAGGCGACCTTATTAACATGAATAACTACATTTCAGGACAATTGAATAGCTTGGCAGATGAGCTTTTTGTCCCTAGGGTTGTACAAACGACAAGTGGACATGATCTGCGTATAAAGGAAAAAAGTTTTTGCCATCTATTTAGAAAGGCGTCCTTCACAGTAAGAGTAGTTAAATCTGGAATATATTATGGCAAGCTATATATTTGCATTTAAAGAGGACTTGGATGCTTTCCTTGCATTGAAGGGCATCCATGGCTTTAATTACTAGATAAATCCCTGGAGAGTTGAACCAGTGATTTATCTGACTGCCATCTGGAGTTAGAAAGGATTTTTTTCCTTTTTAAGGTGCCCATACACTCGTCAGATTGGCAGCAGACAGATAAGAAATGCATCTGATGATCTATCTGATGCGTTTTAGAACATTTTTTTACCAGGATAGAATTCCAATAGATTTCAGTTTGAAATCTGTTGAAATTCGATCTGATGGCATTTTTTTGCCATCAGATTTCCATTAAGGCCAATGCAAACTGATAAGCAATCACATCAGATCGACCTAAATTTTCCACCCTGCTAGTTCGATGGAAATCCATCGAAATCGATCGAAATCGGCCGTCGATCGTCGATTGGCCAACCGATTTGCGATCGATCGATCGATCGATCGATCGCGATCGATCGGTCGGCCAGAAAATCGGCTGAGTGTATGGGCTGCTTAAGACTATTTGGCCTTGTAAGGTTTTTTGTCTTCCCCTGGATCTACTGGGACAAGTGCAGGTTCAGGACAGTGTTTTTTTTTTCCTGGTTGAACTGGATGGACAGAAATTTTTTTTAAGCTAAACTATGACCTCAATTCACGAAGCTTTATCAAACACTTTATCAAACGTTTGATAATTTACCTCATGGGTAAATCTAATTTGGAATTTACTAAGGTGTTATAGATTTATTGAATGTTTTATCGATGAAAAGATCAATAAATCTATAACACCTTAGTGAATTCAAAATTAGATTTTACCCATGAGGAAAATTATCAAACGCTTGATAAAGTGTTTGATAAAGCTCTGTGAATTGAGGCCATTCATAATCCGTTTCAGCTTTAGTCCTTAAAGTAAACCAGAGATCAGACAATACAAGAATCAATACTTACCCGGGGCTTCCTTCAGCCCTGTAAACACGTGTCATTCCCATGCCATCCTCCCGCGGTCTGCCGTTCAGCCGCAATCAGTAACTGCTTCAGTTGCGTCAGTCTGGGTCTTTTGCGCATGTGCAGGAGGTCTTCGCATATGCAGAAGACCCAGACTGGACCCGACTGAGCCAGTTACCGGGACTGTTTGCCGCTGAACGGCAAACTGCGGGAGGACTGCGAGGGAGGGACTCGCACGTGTTTTTGGGTTGGAGGAAGCCCTGGGGTAAGTATAAATCTTTGTATTGTCTGATCTCTGGTACACTTTAAGACATGCAGCAATTAGAGATGTCGCGAACCTCCGATTTTCGGTCGCGAACCCTGTTCGCGAACCTCCGCGAAAGGTTCGGTTTGCGAAAAAGTTCGCGAACCGCAATACACTTCAATGGGGAGGCGAACTTTGTAAAAAGAAAAAATTCTGACACCTAGAAAAATGATGGAAAACATGTTTCAAAGGCTCTAATACCTGGAGGCAGACATGATTGAGTGAAATACACATCAAATGTCCCAGCTAACATCTAGGTTTCACCCAGACCCCTATTTTAGACCTCCCTCCACCCTCCTACCTATTCCCTCCTACCGGAGGGAGGAGGGTCTCATCTGCCAGGGAATTCCAGTATTTCAAAAACCAGCTTATATACCATGATAGGGATTTGAACCCAGGCCTCAGTGATGGTAGGCAACTAACATATCCATTGTACCACCAACACAAGTAGCTGAAAGTAGCCTAGCATGTACCATTTATGCTTAATGCAAGAGAAAAATTAGACAAGACAAATAACATTTATATCACACTTTTCTCCTGGCAGACTCAAAGCACCAGAGCTGCAGCCACTAGGGCACACTCTATATAGGCAGTAGCACAGATATGTAGCCAGACATGGCCTTGTATGTTGTGTTCAACAGTTGTCAAGAGAAAAATTAGACAAGATAGCAGTGTTAGGAAGACTTGCCTAAGGTCTCCTACTGAATAGGTGCTGGCTTACTGAACAGACAAGATTCAAACTCTGGTCTCCTGTGTCAAAGGCAGAGCCATTCACCATTACACCATGCAGCCACTGCTTACAGACATGTAGCCAGACATGGCCTTGTATTTTGTGTTCAACAGTTGTCCAAAGAGAACCCCAGATAGCGAGGTAGATTCATCTCTCTCTCTCTCTCACTCTCGAATCTCGTCTCTGTCTGTTCAGTAAGCCAGCCCCTATTCAGTAGGAGACCTTAGGCAAGTCTTCCTAACACTGCTATCTTGTCTAATTTTCCTCTTGACAACTGTTGAACACAAAATGCAAGGCCATGTCTGGCTACATATCTGTGCTACTGCCTATAGAGTGTGCCTAGTGGCTGCAGCTCTGGTGCTTTGAGTTTGCCAGGAGAAAAGTGTGATATAAATGTCATTTGTCTTGTCTAATTTTTCTCTTGCATTAAGCATAAATGGTACATGCTAGGCTACTTTCAGCTACTTTCAGCTAGTAGTGTGGTGGTACAATGGATATGTTCTCTCTCTCTCTCTCAGCATGTAGTGTTAGAGAGAGAGAGAGAGAGAGAGAGAGAGAGAGAGAGAGAGAGAGAGAGAGAGAGAGAGAGAGAGAGAGGAGAGAGAGAGAGAGAGAGAGAGAGAGAGAGAGAGAGAGAGAGAGAGAGAGAGAGAGAGAGAGAGAGAGAGAGAGAGAGAGAGAGAGAGAGAGAGAGAGAGAGAGAGAGAGAGAGAGAGGAGAGAGAGAGAGAGAGAGAGAGAGAGAGAGAGAGAGAGAGAGAGAGAGAGAGAGATGAATCTACCTGGCTATCTGGGGTTCTCTTTGGACAACTGTTGAACACAAAATACAAGGCCATGTCTGGCTACATGTATGTAAGCAGTGGCTGCATGGTGTAATGGTGAAGGGCTCTGCCTCTGACACAGGAGACCAGAGTTCGAATCTCGTCTCTGTCTGTTCAGTAAGCCAGCACCTATTCAGTAGGAGACCTTAGGCAAGTCTTCCTAACACTGCTATCTTGTCTAATTTTTCTCTTGACAACTGTTGAACACAAAATACAAGGCCATGTCTGGCTTACATGTCTGTAAGCAGTGGCTGCAATGTGTAATGGTGAAGGCTCTGCCTCTGACACAGGAGACCAGAGTTTGAATCTCGTCTCTGTCTGTTCAGTAAGCCAGCACCTATTCAGTAGGAGACCTTAGGCAAGTCTTCCTAACACTGCTATCTTGTCTAATTTTTCTCTTGACAACTGTTGAACACAAAATACAAGGCCATGTCTGGCTACATATCTGTGCTACTGCCTATAGAGTGTGCCCTAGTGACTGCAGCTCTGGTGCTTTGAGTCTGCCAGGAGAAAAGTGTGATATAAATGTTATTTGTCTTATCTAATTTTTCTCTTGCATTAAGCATCAATGGTACATGCTAGGCTACTTTCAGCTACTTTCAGCTACTTTCAGCTACTTTCAGCTACTTTCAGCTACTAGTGTTGGTGGTACAATGGATATGTTAGTTGCCTACCATACATTGAGGCCTGGGTTTCAAATCCCTATCATGGTATATAAGCTGGTTTTTGAAATACTGGAATTCCCTGGCAGATGAGATCCTCCTGAGGGAGAAGGGAGGGACCCACAAACAGGCTAATTAAAATCTCCCTAGCAGAGTGCGTAGCAGCTGTCCCCTTAACTAATTAGTGTAGGCAGTATAAGGACCTTACTTGGACGGGGGGGGGGGGGCCCTCCAGCATTGAGAGCAGTGTGTATGGCAATAATGTGTCTGCTGGCTGTACTATAAAGAGTCAAAGTTTTGCTTTATGGGGCGAATCGAACTTCCGGGAAAGTTCGCGTTTGGTAGGCGAACGCGAACCCCCGAAGTTGGCCTGGAACCGTTCGCCGGCGAACAGTTTGCGACATCTCTAGCAGCAATGTCCAAATAATTCCCAACTCCATCTAGAATAGTGATCAGTTTAGGGATGCAAACAAAGGTAAATAGGGGTACATTCACTAAATCGCATGAAACAGAATAATGTGCGTAAAGTCTTAAAGGACCACTATCGTGAGATTCATAACATTTTAAACACATAAAAATAAAAAGTACATTTCTTCCATAGTAAAATGAGCCATAAATTACTTTTCTCCTATGTTGCTTTCACTTACAGCAGGTAGTAGAAATCTGACATTACCGACAGGTTTTGGACTAGCCCATCTCCTCATGGGGTATTCTCATGGTTTTGTTTAGTTTCAAAAGCATTTAGCGATGGGAAGTTGCTTAGTCCAACTACCAAAAAAGTGTGCAGCATGCCTGCAGGCTGGCCAGCATTTTTTTTAATAAATCTTTTTCTAGGAGTGTCTTTATAAAGGATAAAGGCCATGCTGAAAATCCCCTAAGGAGAGATGGACTAGCTCAAAACCTGTCAGTAATGTTAGATTTTTACTACCTGCTGTAAGTGACAGCAACATGGGAGAAAAGTAATTCATGGCTCATTTTACTCTGGAAGAAATGTTCTTCTTATTTGTATAATTTTACATGTATTTTAAATTTTACGATTATCGTGATAGTGGTCCTTTAAGCGTGATGGGTAGAGCATAATGCATGGCATGTAATGTACTGAATTATGCTCTATGCATCATGTTGCAATACTTAACACACATTATTCTGCTTCTGCTTAAAGTGTAGGCAAGGCAACGTGACATAATGAGATAAAAATGTGTATGTACAGTGCCAAACATATTAACCTCCTGAGCGTTACGCCGCTCAGGAGGTTTGTTAGTTTTTGCCCCCAACATTAAATACTTTGCTCACATGGTTGTAAAACCTTTAGCTAGCACTAGGCTAGTCCAGCACCGCTCGATCCCCCGATCCTCCGATCCAGCAAGTTTATACATTACCCAGCCTAGATCCAGCAATCGGCGCAGCCTCCCCACACAGCTCCGGTCTTCACTATGGGGAGGTTCACACATGACATCATGACGTCGCCAACGTCATGACGTCATGCACCAACCCGATCCTCCCCATAGAGAGATCGGAGCAGTGCAGGGAGACTGCGCGATCGCTGTATCCAGGCTGGGTAATGTATAAACTGGACTAGTGCTAGCTAAAGGTTTTACAAACATGTGAGCAAAGTATTTAATTATGGGGGACTCCTGAGGACAGAGAGCGATATGCCCGACACAGTGTCGGGCACACCGTTATGGAGGTTAATAACCAGCTGTTTTACTTGTTTTATTTTGCTATCTGAAAAAGTTAATTTTTAGACATGGAAGTGACAGCTTCTGTCTGGTCGGTACCTTGTTGGGAATATAGTACAAAACACTGGTAAGCAAAATTGCAGCCATAAAAGTATTCCAGGAAGAATACAACTTCTGAGAGCAGAGGGAGATAAAAAAAAGGTCAATAGTTCATACACTTTCATTTAGGATACTTAGGGCTTGATTCACTGACCGGCGGTAAGTGTTAGTGCCGGAGTAAAAAAGAGTTTTCCGGCGCTAAGCCGGTTAGTGTGCCTTATCTGAGGTTAGTGTGCCTTATCTGAGGTTAGTGTGCCTTATCTGAACTTAGTGCCCCTTAAGTAGCTTTGTGCACACTAAAAGATGCACAAAGCTACATCGCACACTGCAGATAAGGCACACTAACCTCAGATAAGGCACACTAACTCAGATAAGGCACACTAACCTCAGATAAGGTTAGCGCTGTAGTTTGTGCCCCCTAAGTGATAAGACACACTAACCGGCTTTGCGCCGGTTAGTGAATCAAGCCCTTAATAGACTGCCACTGAGGAGAGACGACAAAACATTCTTTGTACTTTGTAAATGTGTACATATAAAATAAAACCACGGGATAACTAAAAAAGCGCCATTTTTAGGAGTGGGAAGATAAATACAATTGTTTATCTCGTCAATTATTTTCACCTTAGGTTCACTTTAAGGCAGTTTAGTGGATATACCCTCTAGAGAGAAATGTTTTATAACTCAGTACTATTCACAGGGTTGGGTGTAATAGGAAGTTTTGGAAAATTTTAGCTGGAAAGAGGCCAAAACTGAAAGATAATGAGAAATAAATTGAAAAATAAAAAGTGATTATATCGCAATTTAACAAAACTGGACTCCCAATTTTATTCTATAGAAATCTCCAACTGCTTTGTAGCCGGGAGTTAAAAGAAAGCACAGGGCATTGCAGCAATGAGATACAAGTGATCAGAATCTAGAAAACCATTAATCAGTATACCATGCATGATGTCATGTGCAGTCACAATCCTCCCCATAGAGAAGACCGGAGCTGTGCGGGGAGGCTGCGGCAATCACTGGAACCAGGCAGGGTAATGTATAAGCGACTAGATGGGGGGATCGGGAGCAATCAGGGGGTGCTGGCCACCTATACTAGCTAGCCTAGTGCTAGCTAAACATTTTCCAGCCATTAAATCTAATAGTAGTAGCAGTAGGGTATTGTACCGTGTTAGCCATCAGTAAAAGCAAGACGTTTTAAATCAGGATGATACCATTTATTGGCTAACTACAAATGAATAAGAATAAACAAGCTTTCGGCCTTGCAGCCTTCGTCAGGTTTACATCCTGTTAGTTTGCAAGCTGGTGGTACAGACAGCTTATATACATGCAACTAGAGATGAGCCGAAATTTTCGAAATTTCGAACTGCTTTTATTACGAATGCGAAATTTAACATTACGACCCAAATTCGTAATTTCGTAATTAATTTTCAAATCGTAATTTACAATTTCGTAATCGAAATTTCACTCCCGTAATGACGAATTTCGTGTCTCCAACCGAAATTTTACTTTTTCAGGTTTGTAAGGGTTTCTATCCCTCTAGATGCCTAAAATGAATAGCACAGCCAGCCAGCCAACCGCCTCCTCCTCCTCCTCCTCCTCCTCCTCCTCCTCCTCCTCCTCCCTCTCTCTCCAGAGATCTGTAGTATTTCAAAACCATACTCACATTCATGACATGTCCAGGGATCAAACCCAGGCCAACCACATGGAAGACAGCTATGCTCACCACCATACCACCAAACACACACTAAATAGACTGCTAACCTAAATCTTACTTGTAGACAGTCATATGAGACACATGCTGGGTGCAGGGCTTTGTGATTGGACCATGGACCATGCGATAGAGTGAGGTGCAAAAATGAAATCATGCCTAGCAGAGGATGGTTTCACAATGCTAAATGCTAGGCTGGCTGTGGTGCAATTGGTTAGTGCGTCTGGCTGGTAACAGCAAGGTTACAGGTTCGATTCCATCCAGGCATGTCTTTTCCTTTTGCGTTCAACAGTTGTCCAAACAGAGCCAACAGAGCCCCAGATAGCCATGTAGAGTTAGGTCACAGCTAGCCTGGCTGTGGTGCAATTGGTTAGTGTGTCTGGCTGGTAACAGCAAGGTTACAGGTTCGATTCCATCCAGGCATGTCTTTTCCTTTTGAGTTCAACAGTTGTCCAAACACCGAGCACAAAGTTTTGCATGCGTAAAGTTTTACGCACGCAAAATACCCCATGGGGTTCAATGGCGCAGCGCGCGCACGCAAAAGGAAAAGACATGCCTGGATGGAATCAAACCTGTAACCTTGCTGTTACCAGCCAGACACACTAACCAATTGCACCACAGCCAGGCTAGCTGTGACCTAACTCTACATGGCTATCTGGGGCTCTGTTGGCTCTGTTTGGACAACTGTTGAACGCAAAAGGAAAAGACATGCCTGGATGGAATTGAACCTGTAACCTTGCTGTTACCAGCCAGACACACTAACCAATTGCACCACAGCCAGCCTAGCATTTAGCACTGTGAAACCATCCTCTGCTAGGCATGATTTCATTTTTGCACCTCACTCTATCGCATGGTCCAATCACAAAGCCCTGCACCCAGCATGTGTCTCATATGACTGTCTACAAGTAAGATTTAGGTTAGCAGTCTATTTAGTGTGTGTTTGGTGGTATGGTGGTGAGCATAGCTGTCTTCCATGTGGTTGGCCTGGGTTTGATCCCTGGACATGTCATGAATGTGAGTATGGTTTTGAAATACTACAAATCTCTGGAGAGAGAGAGAGAGAGAGAGAGAGAGAGAGAGAGAGAGAGAGAGAGAGAGAGAGAGAGAGAGAGAGGGAGGAGGAGAGGGAGGAGGAGGAGGAGGAGGAGGAGGAGGGTTGGTTATTCATTTTAGGCATCTAGAGGGATAGAAACCATTGCAAACTTTAAAATACTAAATTTCGTAATTACGAAAATTTGCGTAATTTGCGAAAATTACGAAATTTCGATTACTGCTAAAATCGTAATTGTAGTAATTTCGCGAAATTTCGGAAATTCGTAATTAGGTCATTACGCTCATCCCTACATGCAACATCAAAAGGGAAAACAGATATTTTTTTCAAGCATAAATACATCATTAAGATGCCTTAATACAAACAGACCATCTAAATGGGGTAAGATAAGGATCCTTGTTTACTTTATTGCTCTGTGAGCAATAAAGCAATAAAGTAAACAAGTAAACAAGTAAAAGTAAACAAGGATCCTTATCTTACCCCATTTAGATGGTCTGTTTGTATTAAGGCATCTTAATGATGTATTTATGCTTGAAAAAAATATCTGTTTTCCCTTTTGATGTTGCATGTATATAAGCTGTCTGTACCACCAGCTTGCAAACTAACAGGATGTAAACCTGACGAAGGCTGCAAGGCCGAAAGCTTGTTTATTCTTATTCATTTGTAGTTAGCCAATAAATGGTATCATCCTGATTTAAAACGTCTTGCTAAATCTAATAGATTATTCCTGGGGGACTCCTAAGGCTAGTGAGCGGCATGCCAGACAGTGTCAGGCATACAGCTCAGGACAGGTTAAAGAAAACACAGGTCTGAATGCCATGGTCACATTAATAAGGAAAGTAGAGGGGAGAGATACTGGGCTGCAGTGCTTACTATGGAGGGGGAGTGAATGGCTGCTGCACTTGGGAACCTGGAGGAGTAATTGGCTGCACTTAAAGGGACTCTGAGCGGACCCTTAAAATGAAAATCTGCACTTACCTGGGGATTTACATTTTAAGGGTCTGCTCAGGGTCCTCTAAGGGCCAGGAGGGGTCAATAACTGCAATACTTTATGCAGTGCAATCATTAACCCCTCCAGGTCCCCAAATGCATCCATTAACTGGGTAAACTTATCCTTCAGTAAATAAATCCTTCCAGTTTAAGAGGGTCAAATTCAACTTTTATAAAAGATCAACTTTTATTCGATGATACATGGGTGTATCAATTTAAATGATAGAAATTTAGAGTACATTAAACACATGAAAGAGGGACAAATGAGAGAAGAAAGAGGGACAGGGGGATTTAGTTCCCAATGAGGGACCGTCCCTCTAAAAAGGGACAGTTAGGAGCTAAGATATAGCAAGCTTTGAGTGGGCGGGGTAAGGAGGGGCACAATGCACTAGGTCCCAGTAGGATGCCCTGGCCGAGAATCTTCTAGTGTGTGTACAAAAGCCTCCTGGATCCTCCAGTAGAAGGGTCAATAGTGGGAACATAACAAAAAAAAGTTTTGTGCACTTTTTTTTTTTTTTTTTAAAGAAGACCTTGTAGCTTTTGAGAACATTGATTTAAACATGTTTTTAGTAAAATTTGCAGTTTAAACCCTGTGCAACTTTGGATTGGAGCAACTTTGGTCTCAATATCTGGTTCGCATTCTACGTTTTTTAAAGTGTACGCGAGCCGAAGTTCAGGGACAGAATGAGATACATATTGTAACTAAAGTATTATATAATATGTGGAAAGCTACACAGTGGCCTCAATTCACGGAGCTTTATCAAACACTTTATCAAACGTTTGATAATTTTCCTCACGGGTAAAATCTAATTTTGAATTCATGAAGGTGTTATAGATTTACTGATCATTTCATCAATAAAACATTCGATACATCTGTAACACCTTAGTGAATTCAAAATTAGATTATACCCATGAGGAAAACTATCAAACGTTTGATAAAGTGTTTGATAAAGCTCTGTGAATTGAGGCCTTAGAAAGCATTTCTAATTTCCTCACTGGGCATATACCGGGTGGGCCATTTATATGGATACACCATAATAAAATGGGAATGGTTGGTGATATTAACTTCCTGTTTGTGGCACATTACTATATGTGATGGGGGAAACTTTTCAAGATGGGTGGTGACCATGGTGGCCATTTTGAAGTTGGCCATTTTGAATCCAACTTATGTTTTTCAATAGTAAGAGGGTCGTGTGACACATCAAACTTATTGGGAATTTCACAAGAAAAACAATGGTGTTTTTAACATAACTTTATTCTTTCATGAGTTATTTACAAGTTTCTGACTAGTGTTGGGCGAAAATCTGGATGTTCGGGATCGGTGTGGTTCGGCCGAACATGCCCCTAATGTTCGGCATGTTCGAGCCGAACCCCGAATCCCAACCCGAACATGTCCCTTTGGGGCCCCTATAGGGTCCCAGCATAAAAGGAGAGCATGCCCCGAACGCGGGGGGGGGGGGGGGGGGCGGAAATGCCCCCCACCCCTCCCCGCTAAGCTCTCCCTTCTGCCGGTACCCTATAATTAAATTTAAGTGCCCAAAAGTACCTGAGGAGGAGGAGGGCAGGAAGAGGGAAGCTGGAGTTCTTGGGCACTAGTACCATCTGGTGCTTCCGCCCTCTCTTGACGCACTTCCTGTTTACATTTGAAGTCGCATCAAGAGGGCGCAGAAGTACCGCGATGACGTGAACGAGGGTACGCGTCATCTACATGATGACACGTACCCTCGTACGCGTCATCGCGGTACTTCTGGGGGTACCGAACCGAACCCGAACAGGCCAAAATCCGGGCGAACCCGAACAGTGGCGAACACTGTTCGCCCATCACTATTTCTGACCACTTATAAAATGTGTTCAATGTGCTGCCCATTGTGTGAAACCTTGGGGGCCATTCAACTGGCCCATGACGGCTAATCCACTTTCAAGGAAACTATTCATCTAGGAATTCTCGGACCTGACACCCATAATGTGGTGGTGTACCATCTTCCTGGAAAAAACTCAGGAAATGTGCCAGCTTCAGTGCATAAAGAGGGAAACACATCATCATGTAGCAATTTCGCTGGCCCCCAAGGTCTTCCGATCTGACGCCCTTAGATCTGAAGGCAATTCAGACAGTCTCCTAGCGGTGATCGCCGCTGGGAGGCTGATGCGCACGCAATCTTCTGCAAAACACGCCCACAGGACTTTACGCCGATCTGCATTAGGCAGTCCTGGGGTGATGCGGTCCTGAAGAAGTTAAAGGGACACTAAGCAGACACCGTGGGTATGCATATAAGCATACCCACAGCTATGAGGAGACACTCACCGGCCCCTTATGTAAGCGCTCCTGCTCCTGAGCTGGCCGCTATAAATTACATTGTACCTGGCGACTCTGACATAAAGTCGTGCTGTGACCCGGAATAGGAAGCCTGTGGGTCCTTTCTCTGCATACGGAGGCTTCCTGGCTTCCACCTCCCTTCCATGCATGAAATGCAATATGACGCATTGCAGAGGGAGGGGGAAGAAGCCAGGAAACCTGTGCATGCACAGTGAGGACTCACAGGCTTCCTGTTCCAGGTCACAGCACGACTTTATGTCAGAGTCGCCGGTTACAATGTAATTTATAGCGGCCAGCCCGGGAGCAGGAGCGCTTACATAAGGGGCCGGTGAGTGTCTCCTTTTTACCAAATAGCTGTGGGTATGCTTATGCATGTATACCTACAGCGCCTGCTCAGGGTCCCTTTAAGGCAATACTGACTCCTTACATCACTGCACTGGTCAATCAATAATGCTGGGGGAGATGGTGCCAGCCTCTATGCTGAGGTCATTAATAACTTTGATCCCATAGCAGGGAAAAGATCCCTTGATCCTGCAGAGATAAAGAAAATGAATTGTTGTCAAAAGTACCATAGTGCTAATATTTATAAGAAAGAACATTTTTGCAGACACATATTCTGATCAAAGGCATCATATGCAAATAATATGCAAATTATGTTGATTCCAAGTGTACTGATTGCAACTTTGCAAGACAATGAGTTTTAATTAGCAACCCAGGGAGATCAGAAGTCAGGGGGACTGAAAGGCTAAACCATGAGTTCATTTAAATGATAGGATATAATAAATTATGAAGCTGCCTGTTATGCTCAGATCATTTTCAGTCTAATAAGTGTGTGAGCAAAGTAACATTTATCCATTTTTATTATGTGAAATTTTGTATCTTTTTTATGAAACTTAAAGTTAATATGGGAAAGGATTTATAATTATTATTATTTTATTATACTGTTATAATATTAAACATTAATTATATAAACAATACATTCCAACTTACAAGTGAACAAAGTGACAAGCTGAAGGCAAATGTATATGTACGGTATATACTCGCATACAAGCGGACCCGCGTATAAGCCGACGCCCCCAACTTTTACCTGAAAAAAAAAAAAAACAAAACACAGGAAAATGATTGACTCGCATATAAGCCGGAGTAATGCAGTGGCCACACTTACGGTATTATCTATACCTTTAGTTCTCATTGTGTCACAACACTGGGCTGATAGCAGGCACTACAAGTGGCCATTAATGATACAATATTTGATCATTTGTATGATCGATCAGAAAGAATCGTTAGTGGACACTAATGGATGAAAATATCCTAACCAATCCAATCAGGTTGACGGGATCGATACCATCAATCTGATTACCATAGACTGGTTAGGATGTTTTCGTCCACTGGTGGTCCTGAACGCTCATTTCTGTACGATCATACAAATGATCTGAAACAAATGATCACTATGTGAATTGCATGGCTAGTGGCTACCTTACAACTCCACTCAATATTAACAATCTTACTGTACTATACAATAGGGAAGTGAATGACACTGGGCTGATCAGGCAGAGCTTATTGTAAATACAGTAAATCACCAGTACAATCTGGAAGTCGGCTGTATGCAGGACTTGTATATGTGCTCACTGTTAATATTACAATAAGCACATGTACAAGTAATGCATACATTGACTTCAGGATTGTACTGAGGATTTACTCTGCCTAACAACCTCTGCCTGCCATCAGCCCAGTTATCTCCCTCAGCTAGCATTTTTATCTGTTTACCGCTGGTATTTGCAGTGCACTTGGTAGTCCAGGAGCCCTCTTTTGCCTCGCTGCTTCACGTCACACATGCTGCACTCCGGGCCGCAGAGCTGCGCACCACGTGTCTCATCTGCCTCCAATCAGCGCTGAAGCATCGCTGTGGGTCCCGGTGTGCCTGCGAAGCCTGCCCGCTCTGTGTCCACTGACTCTCACGTCACGCACGCTGCTTCTGCAGCTTCGGGCTGCAGAGCTGCGCACCTGGCTTCTCTGCTCAGCGCTGAAAATCCGCCTGTTCTGCCTCCAATCAGCGCTGAAGCATCGATGTGGGTCCCGGTGTGCCTGCCCGCTCTGTGTCCTAGTGATGCGAATTCCGGCTCTTCTTAGAGAATCGGCTCTTCTGAATCGGCTTCCATTAAAGAACCGGCTCTTACGGCTCTGAATCGGCTCTTAATTAAATATCACTAGACACCACTCAGAATCGGATTAAAAGCCCCGCCCCCGTCTCCATGCCAACTCCAGACTACTTCTCTGACTGAGGCAATCCCTCCTGCTACTGCTCTGCTCTGCCCCAAACACTTCTACAAGCTGCAAGAGGAGGACTACATCTCCCAGAATGCCTCAGCGCCCTTTATTACGGAGCAAAGCGGAGCTAAAAGGGGCGGCTGAGGCATCGGCTCTTCTCAGAGTGAGCATCGGCTCCTCTGATTCACTTCAAAGAGCCGGCTCTTAGAGCCGGCTCGTTCGCAAACGACCCATCACTACTGTGTCCGCTCATGTCGCCCGCTTATTGCTGCAAAAGTAGGCAGCGTTGCACATGCTGCCACTTGTGCCTGTAAAGCCCGCCCACTGTCCTATTCCACCCACTCATCTGTTCCACGGACTGCAATGCCTGACATACCACTCCACCCGCTCATCCTGGCCGCTCATTGCATCCTCAGGCTGACATTTACTCCCCTCTGTTGGCTGCACGCTGCACTCGGGTCCTTGCAGAAGGGGAGTCTGCACACTTGCAAATTTATGACTCGCATATAGGCCGAGGGGGGGACATTTTTGTGCTCAAAAATTCATCTTATATGCGAGTATATACGGTATGTCAGTAGGCATAGGTAGTGTTCCTTCAATATTTGGGTATTTATTTTGCCATTTGAGGGTCAGTGCACCAGTGGCGTTCCTACAATAGGGCGGCAGGGGGCGCCCCGCACCGGGTGTCGGGCGCCCCAGGGGGTGTCATCAAGGCCTCCCACAGAGGCCTGTGCCAGACAGGAGGGGGGACGCAGCACAGAATAGAGGGGTGGCAGGGAAAGCGGCGGGGAGGGGGGCCGGACCCCCCACCTCCCTCACCTGGGTCCCCTCCTTCTGGCGCTTCCCCCTCCTAATTAGTAGCAGCGACCGGGCAGGAGCGGGCGGAGAGGACTTACTCACCTCCTTCCTGCGTTCCAGGCGATGGCGCACAGGCAACTTTACTAGCTATTCTGGGGGCAACTTTACTAGCTATTCTGGGGGCAACTTTACAAGCTATTCTTGGGGCAACTTTACTAGCTATTCTGGGGGCAACTTTACAAGCTATTCTTGGGGCAACTTTACTAGCTACTCTGGGGGCAACTTTACTAGCTACTCTGGGGGCAACTATATTACCTACTCTGGGGGCAACTATATTACCTAAACTGGGGGCAACTATATTACCTAAACTGGGGGCAACTATATTACCTAAACTGGGGGCAACTATATTACCTAAACTGGGGGCAACTATACTAGCTATTCTGGGGGCAACTATTATACCTACACTGGGGGCAACTATTATACCTACACTGGGGGCAACTGTTATACCTACACTGGGGGCAACTATTATACCTACACTGGGGGCAACTATTATACCTACACTGGGGGCAACTATATTACCTACACTGGGGGCAACTATATTACCTACACTGGGGGCAACTATATTACCTAAACTGGGGGCAACTATATTACCTAAACTGGGGGCAACTATATTACCTAAACTGGGGGCAACTATATTACCTAAACTGGGGGCAACTATACTAGCTATTCTGGGGGCAACTTTACTAGCTATTCTGGGGGCAACTTTACTAGCTATTCTGGGGGCAACTATATTACCTACTCTGGGGGCAACTATATTACCTACTCTGGGGGCAACTATATTATCTAAACTGGGGGCAACTATACTAGCTATTCTGGGGGCAACTATTATACCTACACTGGGGGCAACTATTATACCTACACTGGGGGCAACTATTATACCTACACTGGGGGCAACTATATTACCTACACTGGGGGCAACTATATTACCTACTCTGGGGGCAACTATATTACCTAAACTGGGGGAAACTATACTAGCTATTCTGGGGGTAACTATACTAGCTACTCTGGGGGCAACTATATTACCTACACTGGGGGCAACTATATTACCTACACTGGGGGCAACTATATTACCTACACTGGGGGCAACTATATTACCTACACTGGGGCAACTATATTACCTACACTGGGGGCAACTATATTACCTACACTGGGGGCAACTATATTACCTACACTGGGGGCAACTATATTACCTACACTGGGGCAACTATATTACCTACACTGGGGGCAACTATATTACCTACACTGGGGGCAACTGTATTACCTACACTGGGGGCAACTGTATTACCTACACTGGGGGCAACTATATTAACTAAACTGGGGGCAACTATACTAGCTATTCTGTATCAACTGTCCTGGCCAGGTCTGCTACATGATTGAAGTGTTTTCTGGCCAGGTTGGCCACATGATTGCATGTATTTTCTGGTCAAATCTTCCACAAGATTGCATGTATTTTCTGGGCAAAGCTGCCGACACGATTGCACGTATTTTCTGGGCAAAGCTGCCGACACGATTGCACATATTTTCTGGGCAAAGCTGCCGACACGATTGCACGTATTTTCTGGGCAAAGCTGCCGACATGATTGCACGTATTTTCTGGGCAAAGCTGCCGACATGATTGCACGTATTTTCTGGGCAAAGCTGTCGACATGATTGCACGTGTTTTTTAGTCAAATCTGCCGACACGATTGAACGTGTTTTCTGGTCAAATCTGCTCACATTACGTGTATTTTCTTGAGAAAACCTGCACAATTATGTGAATTTTCTGGGGAAAGGGTCACCAAAACTTGGGCCCACTGTCCCGAGGTGAGAATAATATTGAGGCTGCCATATTTATCTCCTTTTAAGCAATACCAGTTGCCTGGCTGCCATGCTGGTCCTTTGCCTCTAATTCTTTCAACCATAGACCCTGAACAAGCATGCAGCAGGTCAGTGGTTTCTGACAATATTGTCAGAACTGACAAGATTAGCTTCATGCTTGTTTCTGGTGTAATTCAGTTCTACTGCAGCTAAATAGATCAGCTGGGCTGCCTATTGTTTAAAAGGAAATACATATGGCAGCCTCCATATCACTCTCATCCCGGGTTCACTTTAAATTAGTTAGCTCAACCCTCATCCGGTCATTGCCATGCCCGCTTAGCGCAGCAGGTTATAACCACACCCATTTTTTGTTAGCTACCTATATTGAGGCCAACTTTAGGGGAGGGAGCCTACACCTGGCATTACCCGCCGTGTCTCGTTTAGCATGCCACAGTCGCTTTTTCTTTATGGCGGGGGGGGGGGGTGTCTTTTAATACCCAGCACCGGGTGTAAAATGCCCTAGGTACGCCACTGCAGTGCACACCAAAAAGCGCTATTGGAGCTGGAACTGAACAGCTTCTGTAACAAAAACGCTTGGAAAATCGCTCTGATCTAGCGTTTTTCAGAGCCATTTTCCACTTTCCTATACTTAACATTAAGGCTAAATTGCCTCAGAAATGCTGCAGGACCCATGTTTGCGTTTGGAAAAAAAATGCTATTGCTCTGATGTGATCCATCCCATTCAAATACATTAGCCAAGCGCTTTTTAAAAGTGCTCAGAAGTGCTCTTGGTGTGCACTAGCCCTTATAGAACATGGAAGGGAGATGAGAAAAAGAAAAGGATTCCGTGATATGAGCCGGCTGCCAATCCCCCCTCATCACACAATATCATTAGGTGTCCATCATATGTCCCCTAAAAAGCATTTTTGGGGTCTCCATTATTCACCACCTTCTTTTACTATACAAAGTAAACACACAGCATCCCCACTTGCATGGGTCACCATAGCTGGAGGGAAGGAGGGGCACCTTGGGGGGCCCCACAGACTGTGGGGCAATTGCCCCCTCTGCCTCTATGAAAGCGCTGGCCCTGTCTCCATCCATTATATCCTCTCCATTCTCCCTATATTTGAACCTCAATTGGCTGTTAAACTTCTGGTTGAATTCAAGGGGCTTGATTCACAAAAGAGTGCTAACTGATAGCACCGGCGTTTTCGCATGAATTTTCGCATTTCCGTGATCATTTTCGCGCAAAAAATCGTGTTTGCACACAAAAACGTTATCGTTTTGCGTGAAAATTCACGATCACGCAAAACGCAACAATTCACGCGAAAACGGCGGTGCTATCAGTTAGCACTCTTTTGTGAATCAAGCCTCTTGAATTCAACCAGAAGTTTAACAGCCAATTGAGGTTCAAATATAATTTTCGCGTTTCCGCGATTGCGAATTTTTTCGCACAAAACGATAACGTTTCCGCGCGCTAACGTGAATTTTTGCACGCAAATAATATCGTTTCACGTGAAAAATTCACGTTTGCATGATTGTTTCGCGTGAAAATTCGCGAGCGCCCAAATGCGAAAATTCATGCGAAAACGGCCTTGCTATCACTTAGCACTCTTTTGTGAATCAAGCCCTATGGATGTATGTCTTTTTTTAACCCCGTATCAATATATGGACTGTGCGCCCAATATATGGACTGTGCGCCCTTAGTTTAAATGCAGGAAAGTTAAGTGTTGCACAGACTGAGTACATATAAAAGGGACTGCACTGCACCTCCCACCAGTGGTCATCACACTGAGGAAGCGTGAGGTAGGCAGACGCAATGCGTCTATGGGCATGACAATCACTGCCAGCATGGAATAGCTCTTCCCATCTAGTAATCAAAATACAAAAAATGTAGTATTCAACATCATGTGAAATAAAAGGAAAATGTATTATCCAATCACACCATCATTATATTCCTACAATGCAGGGGATACCCCACTCTAAGAGCATGAATTGTGGGGGGCGCAACCTAATGGCTAAGCCCTACAATGAAGACCGCTCTCACACACACCACACAGACAGATTACACAACACAAGCTGGGAATGCATACTGCGCGGCATGGTGGGGATGAGGTGGAACCTCCTGGACCTCGCGACCAATGCCGATGCGTCCACATCATCACTCGACTAGTTTTGTCACTCTTGCTACTCTTCAAGAGTATACCTGACACAGCCATATTTAAATTTATACCCCCATCTCCTTTCCCTCCCCTTGCACCTCAGATTCCCACGTGATCCTCAGCATTGTCACCGGTAAGCCAGACCTTGGTTTGAGGCAGCACTGTACTTGACAGCTGGGAGGCCATCACTTGGGGTAGAGCCCATAAAAATACTGGCCGCTATGTTATTGCTGTTACATGTAAGTGCGCATTAAATTTTATAATAGGGTTTTAAGTAGAGATGGCCCGAACGGTTCGACCGCGAACCGATTCACGCAAATACTGAATGGCAGACCGAACCCAAATGGACGCACTGTATAGCCATGTTGAAGTCCTGACCACCGCGGTAAACCAACTTTCCGCGGCAGTTTTGAACCAACAGACCCAGATATGTCAGATATTTGGGGCTATTCAGGAACTTCAATCAGTGCAATCTCCTCTTAGCACAGACATACGCATGCCTGTACCTGAAAGGTTTTCTGGCGACAGATCTGACTTTCGGAACTTTAGAAATAGAGTGTTATCATACTTTGAGTTAAGGCCTAACTCGTCTGGAACCGTGGCACAGAGAATTACATTTATTAAGACTCTGTTGTCAGGGGATTCCCAGACCTGGGCATATGGTCTTCCAATTGGGCATCAGGCCCTGACCTCTGTGGATGAATTTTTTGAGGCTATGGCTATGATTTACGATGACCCGGACATTGCCTCGACTTCTGAATGGAAGCTCAAGCTTCTGCGTCAAGGTAAAGGTCCGGTAGTGCATTATGCTGTGGAGTTCAGGAGGTGGGCAGTCTAGGCTAGATGGGACGCATTCGCCCTCCTGGACTGTTTTTTGGCCGGATTGTCAGATACTATTCATGAGGTAATGATAGGTCATCCTGAGCCCGAATCATTGGATGAGGCAATTTCTTTGGCTATACAGATAGATCGCCGTTTGCGCCACCAGAGACAGGTTCATGGTAGAGTGGCCAGAAGGTCTATCTTACGCGACTCTTCTCGGTCTCCCTCACCCCCAGGCGAACCTACTGTATGCAAATTGGGTACACAAGGCTGAGTCTGGGGAAGAGGAGTCACAGGAGCCCAAAGAAGAACACTTTATGTGGGTCCTCTAGACCAGACAAATGCTACCACCTGGGGGGAGTCAATACCATAGGTGAGCTGGGTTCATCTCTGAACGATGGTCGGCTGATCCTTCCTTGTTCGGTTACGTGGGAAGGTCGGACCAAGTCCGCAGAAGCCATGGTGGACTCGGGTTCAGCAGCGAACCTCATAGATTACGATTTTGCTAAAAGCTTGGGGATATCTTTATCCGCACCCGACCGGCAGATTTCGGTTACCGCGGTGGATGACTCTCCATTGCGCAGTGCCCAGTTTCTTTCCCAACCCCCCCTACTGTCATGTTGTTTAGGGGCAGTGCATGAAGAGAGTTTACAGTTCCTGGTCCTGCCGATGAAGAGCTCTGCTGTTGTTCTCAGTATGCCCTGGTTACGGCTTCACTCACCGCTGATTGACTGGGCTTCAGGACAGCTACTGAACTGGTCAGCCCATTGTCAGGAGCACTGTTAAAAGAGGGGTGAGGCGGATAATACCAAGATACAGGTCGCAGGAAAGACAGGACAGTGTACAGATATTTTTAATGGATCCTGTTCCTCACAGTTACCTCTCATGCATGAATCAGATAGCAAAAGCCCCAAAGCAGACGCTTTAGACAGGGGTTTTGGGTCCAAAATCTTTCTATCACCGAAAGAACAAGCTGACAAGAAATCAGACGTCCCTGCTCAAGCCAGCAGTGCATGTGGATTCCACTCCCTCCCACCCTGTGTTGATTGATGACCGGCCTAAGTATGAGATAAAAAGGGAATTCTCTAACCTACATCCTGGAAAGTCAGGAAGGAGATGTCCGGAGTCCACTCCTCTGGGGGCACGCGTCTGGTAGTGTGGCAGAACGCGGAAAAGCCGCCGCATGTTCTAACAGCAAAGCGGCTGTTTCCGCGTCCAGAGTGGCGGTTTGTACGGAGCAGTGTGCCTTTGGAGTGGCTGGGTCTGTTAGTCCACATAGATGGATGAAGAGCTACGCGCGCGCGGGCCAGAAGTCAGGACCTTTATACCAGCAGGGGAAGTGTCAGCTGATCAGGACGATCGGCTGATTCCTGCTGAACTCATGATTGGCTGAGTGGCTCGGGCGGGGCAGCAGAGTTCAGCTACTATATATTCTGCTTGCTTGTCAGTTGCTGGTTGTCTGCCATTGCAAACACTTTGTGGAAGCATTCAGACCATAGTCAGATCCTTACAGTGTGTTTGAACCAGGTTTGACCTGGGAAGTCACACTGAGCCAGATTACCTTGTACTGTTAATATTTGTTAGACCAGTTCCAGGGTGTTGAGATCAAGGCCCTCACACCCCAGACTAGAAATACTGTGTATCTTCTGTGTATTCTCTAGCATAGTTCCAGGGTGTTGAGATTAAGGCCCTCACACCCAAGACTATGGAACTGTATTGTCTTTGTGTTATATTCCAGACTAGTTCCAGGGTGTTGATGATCACGGACCTCACACCCAAGACTAGGGAATTGTATTATTATTTATGTTATGCTCCAAACTAGTTCCAGGGTGTTGTGACTACGGACCTCACACCCCAGACTAGGATTGTGCTATTACTGTATTACGTTAGCCCAGTTCAGGGCAAAACATTCATATTAGCTGCAGGGCTTCCTGCAACCCAGCCTCGGTCCCTCGCCCAGGGGTCCACAGGCTGCAGGAATATCACCCACAGTCAGGGATGAATTCCTCAGGAGTCTTAGGTCGCCAGCTCCTCTGGTGGTCTCCACTCAAAGTATTACTGTTGCACCAAACACTCATAACACTCTCACTATTCTGGTGTCCAGAGGTTAGTAATACATCTGTATTATCGCTGATTCTGCAGATCATCGATAATCAGGCGTATATCTGCATTTTTGGTGGTACTGCTGATCGCCATTAATCAGATTCTCTCTGCGTGCTGACACCAATCGTTACAAATACTAGTCATTGCATAATTGTTCACAGTACCTGTGTGACCGCACGCTGTGTAATATATCAGTCCATGCATACCTGTTAACTGCACCTGTGTGACAGCTGCACATTGTATTGTAATACCAGTCACTGCATACATTTCACTGCACCTGTGTGACTGCACATTGTATTAGTCAAGTCAGTGCATACCTTTCACTTCATCCCCTCGATATGGACAAAACAACAGGCAGAGGCAGAGCCGGAGGCAGACCCAGAGGCAGGCCACCCGGCAGGTCTGTTCGAGGTCGTGCTGACGTGATTTCGTGCGGCCCTGGACCAAAGTATAGTGCTCAGAAGAAGGCATGTCCCATCAACTCCCAAGATTGTCAGGACGTGGTTGACTATTTAACACAGAACACCTCATCTTCCGCAGCCACCAGCGCTACTACAAGCACCACATCCACTGCATTTGACACTTCGCAGGAGTTATTTGGTGGGGAATTCACTGATTCACAGCCATTATTGTTACAACAAGATGAAGGCGCTAAGCAAGTTACACCACCTCATATGTCTGAGTTAGGAGACACTATACACGTAAGGTGTGAGGAGGAGGATGATGAAGTACCTGCTGTTGGTGCAGTTTTGGAGGTGTCTGATGCAAGCGAAGCTGGGGAGGATGATTATGATGATACTTCCATGGATGCCACGTGTTATCCTAATAGACAAGATGACCAAGGGGACAGTTCAGAGGTGGAGTCAGAGAGGAGTAGGAGGAGACTAGTTGCTGAAAGAAGCAGGGGGAGCTCGTCATCAGAAACAGCTGGTGGCAGTGTCCGGCACCATGTATTGCCACCTATGGACAGCCAGCCAACATATCCTTCAACGTCAGCTGCTGACGCCACCATAGTGCCAACACCCCTGGGCTCAGCAGTGTGGACATTTTTTTGTGTGTCTGCCTCAGATCAGAGCAATGCCATCTGTTCTCTCTGCCACCAAAAATTGAGCTGTGGAAAGGCCAACACCCGTGTAGGGACAACTGCCTTACGAAGGCACATGGAGAAAAGGCACAAACTCCAATGGCAAGACCACCTGAGGAAAAGCAGCATACAAAAGCAAAGCCACCCTCCTTCAACTCTTCCTCCTTCAGGTACATCATCTTCAGCCGCTTTCTCCCTAGCACCTTCACAATCACAGCCACCCTCCTCCACTCCGCCTCTCACCTTGAGCGGTTCCTGCTCCTCTGCCCACAGCAGCAGCCAGATGTCCGTAAGGGAAATCTTTGAGCTGAAGAAGCCAATGTCTGCCAGTCACCCCCTTGCCCAGCATCTGACAGCTGGCTTGGCGGAACTGTTAGCTCGCCAGCTGTTACCATACCAGCTGAGGCCTTCCAAAAATTTGTGGCCATTGGGACACTGCAGTGGAAGATACCAGGCCGCAAATAATTCTCCAAAAAGGTGATACTCAAACTGTACCGTGAAGTTGAAAGGCAAGTGCTGTCATTTCTGGCACACAGCTTTGGGTCAAGGGTCCATCTGACCATGGATGCCTGGTCTGCCAAGCACAGTCAGGGCAGGTACATTCCTTACACAGCCCATTGGTTCAACCTGGTGACCGCTGGCAAGCAGGGAGTATGTGGCTGTGCAGCGGACCTAGTTGTGACACCTCCACGGCTTGCACGCAGGCCTGCTGCCACCTCCTCTCCTTCTCCTCCTACTCCTCCTGCTACATCCTGTTCGCTGTCGTCCTCCTCCTCCTCCTTGGATGAGTGGCAGTGCAACTCTACTGGTGCTGCGATCTCCTCTCCAGCTACACAGCCCCAGCTCCCCAGGGCCTATGCTGCATGCCAGGTACGATGGTGTCATATCTTAGACATGTCTTGCCTCAAAGCGGAGAGTCACACTGGAGCAGCTCTCCTGGCTGCTCTTAACCTGCTGGGCGTTCTGATTCCCACGGTCACGGGAGGATTTTTTACGGCCAAATTTTTTTTTATCATGTAGCTAGCCTATCGCTAGCTACATGATTCCCCCCCTCCCTGCTCCCTCCCTTCCACCTTTCCGATCACCGCCGGCAATCATGCCCATCAGGAAATTCTGTTCTGAACGGGATTTCCTTCAGGGCTTACCACATCGCCATGGCGACGAACGGAGTGACGTCACCTACATCATGATGTCACAGGGAGTCCCGATCCACCCCATAGCGCAGTCTGGCAGTGATTGGTCAGGCTGCGCAAGGGGTCTGCGGGGGGGGGCCTCTTTCGCGGCTGGTAGCGGCGGGTAGCGGCAGATCGACGGTGAACGCCGGCGATTGAAAAACAAATTGTGCAAATCGGCCCACCAGGGCCGGAGCGGTGCACATCGGCATTACTGGACGAGCTCAGGTCGTCCAGAATGCTAGGGAGGTTAATAAACAGGTGGCTCAGTGGCTGACCCTGCACCAACTGGAGATCGGCAACATGGTGTGTGACAACGGCAGCAATCTCATTTCGGTTTTGAATTTGGGAAAGTTGATACATGTACCCTGCATGGCACATGTGCTGAATTCAGAGATTTGTTTCTAAGTACCCAGGCTTACAGAACGTCCTGAAGCAGTCCAGGAAGTTGTGTGGGCATATCAGGTGGTCTTACACGGCCATGGCACACTTGGCCGATATTCAGCGGAGAAAGAACTTGCCGGTGAGGCGCTTCATTTGCGATAACCCGACTCGCTGGTATTCAACCCTCCTTATGTTTAACCGCCTGCTACAACAGGAGAAAGCCGTCAACCAGGATCTCTACAACTACAGTAGAAGGACACACTCTGGGGAGATAGGGATGTTTTGGCCGAAGTACTGGACACTCATGCGAAATGCCTGCAGGCTTATGCGGCCGTTTGAGGAGGTGACAAACCTCGTGAGTCGCAGTGAAGGCACCATCAGCGACTTGATCCTATATGCTTTTTTCCTGGAGCGTGCCATGCGTGTGGTGGATCAAGCTGTGGAAGAGAGTGAACAGGAACAGGAGGAAGAGTTGTGGGATCAATTCTCAGAACCAGATGTTTCCTCAACAGCTGCGGCAGCACAGAGGAGGGGGGAGGAGGAGGAGGAGGAAGAGTCGTGTGGGGAAGAGGAGTCAGATGATGAGGAAGGTTTTGTTTTTTTTTGGAGGAGGAGGCGGAAGAACAAACACAGCAGGTGTCGCAGGGGGCTTGTGCTGCGACGCCTGCTGCGGAGGAGAACTTACCTGACTTCACTGAGGAAGAGCAAGAGGAGATGGATAGTACGTCTGCATCCAAATTTGTGCAGATGGCGTCTTTCATGCTGTCCAGCCTGTTGAGGGACCCCCGTATAAAAAAAACTCAAGGGGAATGAGCTGTACTGGGTGGCCACGCTACTAGACCCTCAGTATAGGCACAAAGTGGCGGAGATGTTTCCAAATCACCAGAAGGCAGAAAGGATGCAGCACTTGCAGGACAAGCTGGCAACTATGCTTTACAGTGCATTTAAGGGTGATGTCACAGCACAACGGAATAAAGGTACCACTGCCAGTAATCCTTCTCCCATGTCCACGCAGGCAAGGACAGGACGCTCTAGCGATCTCATGGTGATGTTGGACATGCGGACATTCTTTAGTCCAACACCTCGCCTTAGCCCTTCCAGATCCACCCTCCACCAATGCCTTGACCGGCAGGTAGCTGACTACCTGGCCTTAAGTGTGGATGTAGACACTGTGAGCAGCGATGAACCCCTGGACTACTGGGTGTGCAGGCTTGACCTGTGGCCAGAGCAGTCACAATTTGCCATCCGTCTGTCTTGCCCTGCCTCAAGCGTCCTGTCAGAAAGGACCTTCAGCTCAGCTCGAGGCATTGTCACTGAGAAGAGAAGTCGCCTAGGTCACAAAAGTGTTCAGTACCTCACCTTTATCAAAATGAATAAGGCATGGATCCCGGAAAGCTACTGCCCGCCCGAAGACTAAGTCAGTCCCCACACACAGCATCTCTGCCTGCACGCCGTGTGACTGCCTTCTCCGCCACCACCATCAGGGTCCAGGACTCAAGGCGGATTCCTGAATTTTCAAGGCCGCTGCTAGCAGAGGCCGCTATAATAATTTTTCTGGTGCATGTACATGCCTGCCTAATTTTTCTGGCTGCACTGCAGCTGCAACAACAAAACAAAAGGCATGTAGATGTGTCAATTCCCCTTCGTGATCGTTACTTTGCCACGGTGAAGGGGCTTGCATATCACAATGAAGCAATGACTGCCGGCTATATGAGTGTCTCGGGGGGGGGGGGGGGGGGGAGGGGGGCACACCCAAGATAATAAGGTTGTTGCTTCATTGTGGACAGACCAAATTCGATCAGCTGGACAGTCACTGTTGTTCTGTCATTGAGCTACCACAGCCTGGCGACCATATGGGCTTGAAAACCGCTATTGCCTGCACTCTGGCCATGGTGCGCGCAAGTCCAGCACGGCCGTCACTACACCAACAGTTGTTTGCGGTGCGTTACACAGTGAGTTTGGTCTGTCAGTGTGAAGCAGAACACTAATTACACTACCTGATTGATATACATATGCAAGATGTTTTAAAGCACTTTAGGCCTCCAATTTAGCATGCAATGTGATTTCTGTCCTTAAACCGCTGCTGTGCATCAAATCCGTATTTTTCCCAGGGACTTTTGGCGTGTCACCCACTCCGCCATGCAAAAACTCAGGTGTTAGACCCCTTGAAACATCTTTTCCATCACTTTTGTGGCAAGCATAAATGTTTCTAGTTTTCAAAGTTCGCCTCCCCATTGAAGTTTATTGCGGTTCGAAAAGATTGCGCGAACCGAACTTTTTGTGGAAGTTCGTGTTCGAGGTTTGCGAAGCGAAAATCGGAGGTTCGAGCCATCTCTAGTTTTAAGCTATTGTGGCTCCACTGTATTTTTTTTGAGGTAGGGAGGAGGGATGCCTACCTAATATGGGGGTGTGGCCTGAGTTGAGGGGCATGGTTTAGGGCACCAGAACACCTGTGCCTACAGGCTCCTGAGCTGTAAATCCGGCTCTGCCATTGCTTAACAGAAAGGAATGATGAGGCCTCCTTTCTGAACAAGTTTCTAGTACTCAGTATGACTGAGACTGCTTAGCTCACACTAACTGCACCTATCCTTAACCACTTGCCGACCGCCCACAGCCGATGGGCGGCAGCAAGTACTGGGCCTAAACAACCGCAATACGCCCATCGGCGGCGGCGGGCGTGGTTATGTGCCGATCGCGTCACTCGTGACGCGATCAGACGCCGGTGACAGGCTCCGCCCCCCTTGCGCAGTACCCCGCCGGCCGTTCGGAAGCGCCGGCGGGTTACTAGCTCCGAGATCGCCGCATACAAAGTGTATAATACGATTTGTAATGTATACAAAGCGTATTATACAGGCTGTCTTCTGCCCTGGTGGTCCCAGTGTCTGAGGGACCACCAGGGCAGGCTGCAGCCACCCTAGTCTGCACCCAAACACACTGATCTGCCCTCCCCTGCCCCCTGATCGCCCACAGCACCCCTCAGACCCCTTCTGCCCACCCCCCAGACCACTGTTTGCACCCAATTACCCCCCTAATCACCCATCAATCACTCCCTGTCACTACCTGTCAATGCTATTTTTTTTAATCCCCTAATCTGCCCCCTGGGGGCTTCTGATCACCCCCCACCCCTCAGATTCTCCCCAGACCCCCCCCCCCCCCTGTGTACTGTATGCATCTATCCCCCCTGTAATAACCCACTGATCACCTGTCAATCACCTGTCAATCACCCATCAATCACCCCCTGTCACTGCCACCCATCAATCAGCCCCTAATCTGCCCCTTGCGGGCAATCTGATCACCCACCCACACCATCAGATCGCCCGCAGACCCGCCGTCAGATCACCTCCCAAGTGCATTGTTTACATCTGTTCTCTCCTCTAAACACCAACTAATTATCCATCAATCACCCATCAATAACCCCCTATCACCTGTCACTGTTACCCATCAGATCAGACCTTAATCTGCCCCTTGCGGGCACCTAATCACCTGCCCACACGCTCAGATTGCCCTCAGACCCCCCCTCCTTATCAATTTGCCAGTGCATTATTTACATCTGTTCTTCCCTGTAATAACCCACTGATCACCTGTCAATCACCTGTCAATCACCCGTCAATCACCCCCTGTCACTGCCACCCATCAATCAGCCCCTAACCTCCCCCTTGCGGGCAATCTGATCACCCATCCACACCATCAGATCACCCACAGACCCGCCGTCAGATCACCTCCCAAGTGCATTGTTTACATCTGTTCTCTCCTCTAAACACCCACTAATTACCCATCAATCACCCCCTGTCACCACCTGTCACTGCTACCCATCAGATCAGACCCCTATCTGCCCCTAGGGCACCCAATCACCGCCCACACCCTCAGAATGACCTCAGACCCCCCCCCCCCCCAGTGTACTGTATACATCTATTATGCCCTGTAATCACCTGTCAATCACCCGTCAATCACCCGTCAATCACCACCTGTCACTGCACTTATCAGATCAGACCCTACCCTGCCTCTTACGGGCATCTGATCACCCTCCCACACCATCAGATTGCCCGCAGACCTGCCCTCAGATCACCTCCAAGGTGCATTGTTTACATCTGTTCTGCCATCTGATCACCCACTGATCACCCATCAATCACCCTCTCTCACCACCTGTCACTGCTACCCATCAGATTAGACCCCTATCTGCCCCTAGGGCACCCAATCACCCGCCCACACCCTTAGAACGCCCTCAGACCCCAGCCCTGATCACCTCACCAGTGCATTGCTTGCATCTATTCCCCCCTCTAATCACACCTTGAGACACCCATCAATCACCTCCTGTCACCACCTGTCACCTCCTAGCACACCTACCCATCAGATCAGGCCCTAATTTGCCCCGTGTGGGCTCCTGATCACTCGGCGAAACCCTCAGATCCCCCTCAGACCCCCTTCCGATCACCTCCCCAGTGCATTGATTGCATCTATTTTCCCCTCTAACCACCCCCTGAGACACCCATCAATCACCTCCTGTCACCCCCCTAGCACTCCTATCCATCAGATCAGGCCCAATACAACCTGTCATCTAAGAGGCCACCCTGCTTATGACCGGTTCCACAAAATTCGCCCCCTCATAGACCACCTGTCATCAAAATTTGCAGATGCTTTTACCCCTGAAAAGTCATTTTGAGACATTTGGTTTCCAGACTACTCATGGTTTTGGGCCCGTAAATAGAGATGTCGCGAACCTCCGATTTTCGGTTCGCGAACCGGGTTCACGAACTTCCGCGGAAGGTTCGGTTCGCGGAAAAGTTCGCGAACCACAATAGACTTCAATGGGGAGGCGAACTTTGAAAAATAGAAAAAATTATGCTGGCCACAAAAGTGATGGAAAAGATGTTTCAAGGGGTCTAACACCTGGAGGGGGGCATGGCGGAGTGGGATACATGCCAAAAGTCCCGGGGAAAAATCTGGATGTGACGCAAAGCAGCGTTTTAAGGGCAGAAATCACATTGAATGCTAAATTGCAGGCCTAACGTGCTTTCAAACATCTTGCATGTGTATACATCAATCAGGGAGTGTAATTAGAGTACTGCTTCACACTCAGTGATGTCAGGTAATGTGTGACTTCCTTCTCAACTTTCCATGGCATTGTTAAAAAGCTTACGTTTTGTTTTTAAATTACATTTTCTACTTGCTGTGTACTTGTTCAGTACCGAGAATCCTGTGGAGGCGGGCAAGTCTGCCATTGTGACCCCGGCTAATGGCCGGGGAATGAGGGATTTGAATCCGGTGAATCCGGTGTGGAGCTTGAGCAACGGCTACCACTACACATCCAAGGAGGGCAGCGGGCAGGCATGAACGCCCGCCCGCCCCGAGGTAGTGACCAAAAATAACAATACAGGAGGAGGACTTTCGAGGCCCTGCTGTGTATTTGAAATGAATGTACTCTAAATCCTTTAACGAGAACCAGTTATGGCGGGCAAAGATGACACCACATTCCTTTCACGAGAATCATATGGAGGTGGGCAAGTCTGCCATTTGTGACCCCGGGTAATGGCCGGGGAATGAGGAATGGAATCCGATGTGGAGCCTGAGAAACGGCTACCACTACACATCCAAGGAGGGCAGCAGGCAGGCATGCACGCCCGCCCCGAGGTAGTGACCAAAAATAACAATACAGGACTCAGGAGGACCTTTTGTGGCCCTAATTGAAATGAATTAACTTTAAATCCTTTAACGGGAGTTATGGAGGGCAAGTCTGCCATTGTCACCGCGGGGAATGAAGGTTGGATTCCGGCCCGAAGTGGGAGCCTGCTGAGACCCATGCTGTAGCTGCCCTGACCGTGCTTTGCAGACCAGTCATCTGTGGTCAGATGGACCCTTGAGCCAGCGGAAGACAAACCAAGTCGAAAGCATTTGCCAAGAATGTTTTACGGATGGCAAGTTTTTTTGCCCTTTTTTTTACATTTTTTGAAAATGATAGATGGTTGTATTTTTAAATTGTTTGAAAGTTTACATGGTTGTATTTTTAAATTGTTTGAAAGTTTAGATAATTGTATTTTTAAATTGTTTAAAAGTGTATCCATTCTTCCTCCCCCAGCCACGAACAATACCATGGGAACGTGGAGCAGCAGAAGCCCCCTGTGATGGCTGCCGCGGTTGTTCTCCGCGCCTTGTCTTTTGAGGGGTGCTGTTTTTTCTCAGGTGTTCTTGCCAATCATAGCTGTTTGGGCCTTCTCTCCAGGTGCCTTTGTAAAGCAATTGTCCCTACGTGACAGTTGGCCTTTCCACGGCTCAATTTTTGCTGGCAGAGACAACAATGGCTTTCCTCCGATCTGAGACACACACATTAAAAAATTTCCAAACCGCTGAACTCCCCTGGGGTGATGGCGCTAGGGTGCCATCAGCAGCGGACGTTGAAGGGCATGTGTGCTGGCTGGCCATAGCTGGCGATACATGGCGCCGGACACTGCCCCCAGCTGTTTCTGAGGACGAGCTCCCTCTGCTTCTATCATGGAGTCGTCTCCTCCTACTCCTCTCTGACTCCTCCTCTGAACTGTCCACCTGGTCATCTCCTCTACCGGGAACATATGTGGTATCCGTATAATCGTCATCATAATCCTCCTGGCCAGCTGCGCTTTCCTCAGACACCTCCTCAAGTGCACCAACTTCAGGTGGTCCACCATCATCCCCATCCACACACGTTACGTCCATACTATCGCCACCTAACTCAGACGTAGGAGGTGGTGTACCTGCGCCTTCTTGTTGTTGTTGCAGTAGTGGCTGGGAATCAGTGATTTCACCACCACCACCAAATAACTCCTGCGAAGTGTCAAATGCAGCAGATGTGGTGCTTGTTGTAGCGCTGATGGCTGCGGGAGATGAGGTGTTCTGTGTTAAATACTCAATCACCTCCTCACGATTTTGGGAAGTGATGGCACGTGCCTTCTTCTGAGCACTGTATTTTGGGGCAGGTCCGCACGAAATCACAGCAACACCACCTCGCACAGCCACAGACCTGCCGGTGCCTGGTGGCCTTCCTCTGGGTCTGCCTCTACCTCTTCCTCTACCTGGTTTGTCCATTTTGTCCATCTCGGGGGTATGCTAGCTATATGCAGTGAGGTGGGTTCTCACTCAACACAACAGGTAGTTAGATGCAGTGAGGTGGCCAGGTGGGTTCTCACTCAACACAACAGGTAGTTAGATGCAGTGAGCTGGTTTCACTCAACACAACGCTAGGTATATGCAGTGATGAGGTGGGTTAAGTAAACACAACAGGTACTGGGTAGTTAGATGCAGTGAGCTGGGTTCACTCAACAGTACAGGTACTTAAGATGCAGTGAGGTGGGTTCTCACTCAACACAACAGGTAGTTACATGCAGTGAGGTGGCCAGGTGGACGTTGGGCCCCTTAGCGCACCTAGGCTGCAAAAAAGTGTCACACATGTGGTATCTCCGTACTCAGGAGAAGTAGTATAATGTGTTTTGTGGTGTATTTTTACACATACCCATGCTGGGTGGGAGAAATCTCTCTGTAAATGGACAATTGTGTGTAAAAAAAATCTAAAATTTGTCATTTACAGAGATATTTCTCCCACCCAGCATGGGTATATGTAAAAATACACCACAAAACACATTACACTACTTCTTCTGAGCATGGCAGTACCACATGTGTGGCACTTGGTTTCAAGTCTACTCCTCACGGTTTAGGGCTCCTAAAATGCCAGGGCAGTATAGGAACCCCACAAGTGACCCCATTTTAGAAAGAAGACACCCCAAGGTATTCTGTTAGGTGTATGACAAGTTCATAGAAGATTTTATTTTTTGTCACAAGTTAGCGGAAATTGATTTTTATTGTTTTTTTCACAAAGTGTCATTTTTCACTAACTTGTGACAAAAAATAAAATCTTCTATGAACTCATCATACATCTAACAGAATACTTTGGGGTGTCTTATTTCTAAAATGGGGTCACTTGTGGGGTTCCTATACTGCCCTGGCATTTTAGGGGCCCTAAACCGTGAGGAGTAGTCTAGAATCCAAATGCCTCAAAATGACCTGTGAATAGGACGTTAGGCCCCTTAGTGCACCTAGGTTGCAGAAAAGTGTCACATGTGGTATCGCCGTACTCAGAAGAAGTAGTATAATGTGTTTTGGGGTGTATTTTTACACATACCCATGCTGGGTGGGAGAAATATCTCCACATGTGGCACTTTTCTGCACCCTAAGTGCGCTAAGGGGCCCAAAGTCCAATGAGTACCTTTAGGATTTCACAGGTCATTTTGCGGCATTTGGTTTCAAGACTACTCCTCATGGTTTAGGGCCCCTAAAATGCCAGGGCAGTATAGGAACCCCACAAATGACTCCATTTTAGAAAGAAGACACCCAAAGGTATTCCGTTAGGAGTATGGTGAGTTCATAGAAGATTTTATGTTTTGTCACAAGTTAGCGGAAAATGACACTTTGTGAAAAAAAAACAATTAAAATCAATTTCCGTCGCCTGGCGCATTGCGAACATATACGTGTGAGCGCTCAGACCTGAGTCAGATCCCACAGTGTGTTAGAACCAGCCGGAGCTGGGAATTCACACTGAGTCAGATTCCATTGATAGCTTTAAAGTACTATTGCTTGCTACTGTTTATGTGTTAGACTAGTTCCCAGGTGTTGAGACCAAGGACCTCACACCTAAGACTAGGAGATTGCTATATTGTTACTATCATCTCTTAGACTAGTTCCCAGGTGTTGAGACCAAGGACCTCACACCTAAGACTAGGATTGATATATTTACTGTTACCTGTTATGACCTCTGGCTTTCCTGACTACTCTCCTGTTCTCTGATTCGGTACTTCCGCCCATCTGATTACCTGTTGCCAACATTACCTGTACCTGGATACCGAATCAGTCTTCCACTACTGTACTTTGTCTGTCCGTGTGTTGCCGACCTGGCTTGTCTGTCCTTTCTGGCTGTCACCTAGCCCCTGGGTGATCAGCCTTACTGTATACCTGTGACGCCTGATCAACAGGTGGTTATTAGCTGCTATATCAGGCCTATGATCACCAGCTCTGGGTCAGTGGGTCTCTACCTATCCAAGGTCCACTGGCTGCAGTACAGTCTGATTCCCTGCCTCTCAGGGAATCCTTGGCTGCAGTACAGTCTGATTCCCTGCTCCTCAGGGAATCCCTAGCTGCAGACCAATCATCATCAATATTACCCCAGACAGTGATTCCTGCTCCTCAGGTATCCACTGGCTGCAGTACAGCCTGGTTCCCTGCCCCTCAGGGAATCCTTGGCTGCAGTAGTGTCTGTATCTCCCGCCTTACGGGAGATAACTTCTCTGATTACTGTTGCACCAAACACTATATCACATTGGGTGTCCTGTGTCTAGCTATACTAGTATTATTGGTGATTCTGCAGATCACCACATAATCAGGTATAGCATCTGTATTATTGGTGATACTGCAGATCACCAATGAACAGAAAAAATCTGTGTTGCTGACACCAATCTTTACACTTAAGGGGCGAAAAGATTGGGGCCCTCAAGTGGTTAATATGGTAAACTGAGAATAATCATATTGACTGTAGTAATGCCTGCTAAGTTAACCTCAGGTTGTTACCTTGGAGTGAACTGACTCCAAAGCTGTGTCCCAATTTTCCTTACATAAACTGTAAGGCCTCAGCCACCTGCTATATATATACATACATACATATATATATATATATATATATATGCTTATATATGCTTATATGTGCTATATAAATGCAATGCTCTCTTACAAGTGGCCAGGATCATTCCAGCCAGAGACTCCCCTTTAGTTCGGTTGGTCCAGCAGTTGTTCCTGAAACCTAAAAAAAAGAAGAGATTAATTAAAAAGGACTTACCAGTATAAATCAAAGTTATTGGTTAATTACCTGTGGGAAGACTGTATCGCTGGCATCTGGATCATCCTGTGGAGAAGAAAAATACATGATTTCACAGAGGAATTTTTATCGGTGGAAAAACTATAAAAAATGATTTTATTTTCAGTCATTATCACCTTTTTGATTTTTTTCTCTTTCCTCTTGGAGTATCATCTGTGAGGATTTACCTGCAGGAGAAAGAAGCCAAACTGTTAATCATCTGAAAAGAGAGAGAGAGAGAGAGAGAGAGAGAGAGAGAGAGAGAGAGAGAGAGAGAGAGTTTTATTTATTTATTATATTTTATCAATTCACTACTTTATTTATTTATTTCCTAACCTATTGATTA